>NC_080795.1:69441693-69805859 GCF_028018385.1 Neofelis nebulosa
CTTGTAAATTTTTTTCCTGGTATTTTACTTGGCTTATTTATTGTGTTTTGGCATACAAATGTTTCAAATTTTTATTTAACCAAGTTTACCAACACTTTTCCTTTTTGCTTCTGGATTTAGAGACATTGTTAGGACATTTTTCTCCACTCACGCTTTCATCTTATATTCACATGGTTTCATTTTTATACCTAAGTCTTTTATACATTTATAATTTATCTTATTATAAGGAATGAATCAAATTTAACTTTTTAAATAGAGCCATCCAGTTATCACAATACTACTATTTTGAGATGCTGCCTTTTAATGTATTAAAAGTCATGGGGCGCCTGGGTGGCACAGTCGGTTAAGCGTCTGACTTCAGCCAGGTCACGATCTCGCGGTCTGTGAGTTCAAGCCCCGCGTCAGGCTCTGGGCTGATGGCTCGGAGCCTGGAGCCTGTTTCCGATTCTGTGTCTCCCTCTCTCTCTGCCCCTCCCCCGTTCATGCTCTGTCTCTCTCTGTCCCAAAAATAAAAAAAATAAAAAATAAAAAGTCATACATAACTGGATCCGTTTCTGGATTTCCGATTCCATTCCATTCATATGTGTGTCTGTTTAGGTGCCTGAACTAACTTCTAATTATAATGGTCTTTAAAAATGTTCAAATATTTGATGGACTAGCCTGCCCAATATTTATAATGGTTACTTATTTTCTTCAGAGTTTACAGTGTATTTACATTAGTTATCTGTTATCATTGTTTAAAAATTACAATAAACTTAGCAACCTAAACCAATACCCATTTATTTTCTCAGTTTCTGTGAGCTGAGAATTTGGACACAGCTTAGCTAGGCTCTCCACCAATGGTCTCAGGATCTCATAGGATCAAGGTGGTAGCTGGCCACATTCTTATCTGAAATAATGGATTTTTAAATATTAAACCGCCTTCGAATTACTGGAATAAGTCATCTTTGGTCATGATGTACCTTTGTTAATATTCCGTTTGCAAATATTTTATTAAACATGGCTGTGGCAACATTTAAAATTTAGATTTGTCTCTAGATTTCTTTTTTTGTATAATGTTTATCACATTTATGGATCAATATGATTTTACTTCATTAAATTAATTAGGAATTTTTGTTTGCTTGTTCTTTTAAGTAGCATTGGGTTTAACTTAACTTTAAAGATTTGGAAGAGGTTCCCTGTTGAAACTATCTGGGCCTGTTGTACTGAATGGAGGAAATTTTGTATCTATTTCTCATGAGTGTGACTGTTTTTAGACTCTGTCTTTCTTGGGGTCAATTTCAGTTGGTTGTGTTTTTTTAAAAAATTATGGATTCCACTTAGTTTTTGTGAAGTCATATTTTAGGATTTAAAATTTTTTTTCTCTATTTTGAATCATTGCCAGTTTTATGTGTGTGCATTTTCTTGGATTAGTGATTTATTTATTTTTTCATTGATTTTTTTAAGAATCAGAGGTGCCTAGGTGGCTCAGTTAGTTGGGCGTCCAATTCTTGATTTTGGCTCAGGTCATGATCTCACGGTTTGTGAGACTGAGGCCCATGATGGGCTCCATGTTGACAACTTGGAGCCTGCTTGGGATTCTCTCTCTCCCTCTCTCTCTCTCTGCCCGTTCACCAGGTGCATGCCCCCCACTTCTCAAAATAAGTAAATAAACTTAAAAAAAAGAATCACCTTTTAGATTTACTACTTTTACCATTTTTCTCTTTTCTAACTTACTATAGTATAATTGAGTCTTACCCATGTCCTGCTTCTTTTGATGGCTTTTTTTCTAAACTTTAGAGTTGAACATTTATATTATTTTCATTTTTTTTGCTTTTCATCAATATAGTTATTTAATATTATAACATGTCCTCTGATAACCACCTCAACTGTCTCTCACAGAGATGGATATGCTGTGGTCATAATCACTATTTTTGAGAAATTTTAAAATGTTATCTGCTCCTTTGAACTAAAACTTGTTTAATAGCCTATTTTTTAAAATTCTAGGTACAAGAGCCATTTTTTGCCCTTGTCACTAATTTATAGTTTTATCGCATTATTGTCAGAGAATGCTGTTGTTGCTATTTCTATTCTTTAGGATTTATAGAGATTTTCTTTGGAACATGTCCTTCATTTCTGTGAACATTTCTTGTGTACTTGTAAAGAAAGTATATGCTCTAACAGATCATAGTTCAAAAGTGGGATGTGTTATATATTATATATTCTTTTTTTTTAAATTTTTATTAAAGAGATTTTTTTAATCTTTATTCACTTTTGAGAGACAGAGAGAGACAGAGCATGAGTGGGGGAGGGGCAGAGAGAGGGGGAGACACAGAATCCGAAGCAGGCTGCAGGCTCCGAGCTGACAGCACAGAGCCCAACATGGGGCTCGAACCCATGAACTGTGAGATCATGACCTGAGCTGAAGTCGGACGCTTAACCAATTGAGCCACCCACGTGCCCCCCCCAAATTTTTATTTTTAATGTTTATTTCTGAGTCACAGAGAGAGAGAGAGACAGAGACAGAGAGACAGAGAGAGAGAGACAGAGCATGAGCAGGGGCCGGGCAGAGAGAGAGGGAGACGCAGAGTCTGAAGCAGGCTCCAGGCCCTGAGCTGTCAGCATAGAGCCTGACACGGAGCTCAAATTCACGAACTGTGAGCTCATGACCTAGGCTGAAGTCGGACACTTAACCGACTGAACCACCAGGTGCCCCTATATATTATATGTTCTAACATAGACATATATGCATATATACATATGTACATATATACAGTCTATGTTAGAATATGTATACATATATATATATATATATATATATATATATATATATATACACATTTACATTCTATCTAGATAAATATATGTCTGGATAGAATGTGTGCGTGTGCATTCTGCTTTATTGATTATATAGTTATCCTTGGATCCCCCGGAAGAGACCCTAAAGACAACAACTGGTGTTGTGCTGATTGTCTCTACAAAGTCCTCCCTGGGTGCAGGGGTGAAGGACTGGAGAGGGTGAGAGCAGTCCGTGAGTGTGTTACAGAGGATGCCCCTCGCCACACTGGGACCTCGTGCTCACCAGGCCTCTCCAAGTGCTTGTGGACCAGACTTCTCACTCTTGTCCATTCTGGTTGAGTGATGACCAGTTACCTCCGATGTTGAGGGTTATCCTCAGAGGCTTTCCCTCCTTGTACTTTGGGGCTGTGGCCATGTGCTCGCCAAGTGGGCCCTTGCCAGTGTCGTGATGTAGAATTTCTGCAGCAGGAAGTGAAAGGCGCATGGAGATTATGCGCCTGAAGCAAGACCCTGTCAGCAGGAGGGAATCGCACTACACCTGGAACGGTACCCCTCACATGGCAGGAGTCCCAGGGGAGGCCCAGTGCTGAGCTTTGGGACACTCATAGCCTCAGAGGCAGTTGTTTTAAGTCTGGAACGTGCTTACTAGTTTCTGGTCGGCGTCGCATTTCTGTGATTGAGTGCTCGATTGAGTGCTCTGGGCTCTGCTGATTCACCCCTCACTCCCCATGACTCCTGTCCACCACTGATTCATTTACTATCTCCCTGGTTTTGCTTTTCCAGAATGTCATGCAGTTGGAATCATACAGTATGCAGCTTTTTCAGATTGGCTTTTTTTTACTTAGTAGTATGCATTTAAGGTTCCTCCATATCCTCTTATGGCTTGATAGCCGATTTCCTTTTAGCACTGAATAATATTCCATTGTCTGCATATACGATCCTTTTATCTTTAATCTTTCTGAATCTCTTTGTGATACAAAAATGTCTCTTATGTATAGCATAACATTGTATTTTGCTTTCTTAACCATTCTGAAAACATTTTCCTTTTAATAGGTGATATAAGTCTATTTATATTTACTGATTCAATGATGTGGTTTGGTTAGTCTCAGTTCTGACATATATATGCATATATTACATTCAGTGTATGCGTCTGTATACGTTTAAATATGTGATATTACATATGTACAAATGTTACGTACGTATTTGTATGTGTCATATATCAAACATATTTATCACAGACTGATAATTTTAGTTACTTGAATATGTATATGTCATTATGTCTAATTATATATATAAAAGAGCCCTTCAATATTTTATTTATTTAATTTGCTCTTTCTTCATATAAAGCTTTTGTTATTTTGGAGGATTGTTTTTGTGTGTGGTAACAATTACTTTTATACTCCTATCTTTCTATAATGCCCTGAATATTTTCTCTTAGCTATTGCCTATTGATTTTATTCTATGACACTATTTAAATTGGCTTTTAAATTAACTTTTCTCAGCATCTGGATTGAAGTAACACTTTTTTTACCCCCAGTATTGTGAAGGCCCTCTCAAATCCAAGCATCTACAGATCAATCTCTCTGCTCATGAGCTTTCTCTTTAACTCCATGGTAGTGTATTGATGTTGAATTTGGTTTGCAAATCTATGAAAGTTTTCCTGTTTTTCAGAAATCCCTTCTCTGTATCATGTTTCCCAGAGAGCACATTCCATTCTTGTCAACTAAATCGAAGGGAATTCCTTCTAATCAATGGGGTAAACCCTCTGTCTTATCCTCCTCCCTGTCTTAAGAGCTGAAATCCCCAGTCAACTTATTAAAAACCAAAAACAAAAAAAAACAAAACCAAAACAAAACAAAACAAAGAAAGTCCTTTGTTTGCTGGTCAAGTTATCCTATCTCTTGCAACTGTTGTCTGAAAGCTAGATAACTTTTGGGTTATATAGGGATAGCAGACTTTTGCACAATTACTGGTTAAATTCAGTCAAGGCCTTTATAATTGCTAACCGTTAAACAAATCATGAGTGTGGCATCTGGAAACAATAAAGATTATGGGAAAGAAGTAATCTTGAAAAGAATGAGCAGATGAGAAAGCATTAGAATGTTTCAGAGGGGATGGTAATCTGGACATGAATGGAAACGGACAATGCACATTTTCCCTTTGTTTTAGAAAGAAGCTCTTCTTGGGAGACTTGCTATCTGCCTTTGGTAGAACTTATTGCTTGGAGGAACAAGTTCAAATATTCAAACATAGAAAGTGTATTTCTATTCAAACAGATTTGAGTTCCATGGCTTATCACTGTTAACTACATGATCTCAATGCCCCATCTTTAGGGCATGGCATTTATAGATTTATTTTTTGAAAACAAGACCGTTAACAGGAGAAGCATTATTTTTGTGTATACGTGCTGAGTGATACAGAGATGTAAGAAAATGTTACTACACCCAAACCATGATCTGTCTGTCTAGTTCAGCTCTTGTCAAACGGTAGAGCACAGAGACAGTTCAGAAATAAAAGCCATTACTCTGGGTTTTAGCACTCACTTGATTAAATGTTTACCACTTAACCACTGTTGAGAAATGCATGCATTTTTTTTTAAGCACTAATGTGATTTACTTGAGAGTCTCGTTTGCAATGGTGGGAAAGGGATATGAAATTAGTTTAATTTTCAACAAGGGAGATTTTCACTTTACGTCTAGTAAAGAACTTCTGGACCAGATGAGGTTTATTGCACTCAAGTGTGAGAACACATTGCAGAATGGACTGACTCCGCTTTTCAGCACTTAACGCTTGTCAGGGTCCAGAGAACACTTCGCTTATTAGAAGCTGCAACTTTCCATTTTGCTCTCATTGTGAATCCAGGGTACGTGAAAACTTGGGCTCCTAGCTAATCTAAACTCTTAGACATCTTTCTATTCACCAGGCAGTGGACAGATCTTTCAAGGTCTATAAGGAGATTTTTTTCTTCCAAACTCGTACGAGGCTTCTTGTTCTCTGCCGCCTACTTTGGCACACACCATGATGTGTTTCATCATTACTCTCAAAAGTAATGCCCTGCTTTGTCCCGAGGCTTACTGGGGGATGGGGGAGTAAAGATCATATGTGTTTCAAAACAGCCTTCAGGTTTATGTGGCATCTGATCTCGGGAATACAACTCACCGGCTGTGCTTACATGGTCAATCCACTTGGCCATTTTTAGCTTCAGATTCATATGTGTACTGGGAATGTCTGCTTTCCTATTCCAGGTGCTGTGCCCACACTTTACATGTATCACCTGCTCCATCACCACAATCACTGTGATGAAATGACTATTATTGTTGGCCTTTTGCGGATGAGATGAGAGCTTCAGAGAGATTAAATGAGCTGGGATTTGAACCCTGATGGTCTACTCTCTTTGGTCTTACCCACAATCCTGACTTTTTTTTTTTTTTTTATTAATTTAAAGTTTATTTTTGAGAGAGAGAGAGAGAGAGTGAGAGAGGGAGCTGGGTAGGGGCAGAGAGGGAGACAGAATCCGAAGCAGGCTCCAGGCTCTGAGCTGTCACCTTAGAGCCTGACATGGGGCTCAGACCCACAGACTGAGATCATGACCTGAGCTGAAGTGGGACACTTAATCAACTGAGCCACCCAGGCATCCCAGAACCACAATGATTTTTAAAGAGTTGTCTGTGGGCCATGTACATCAGAACCTTGGACTTGACTGCACACCTACTAAATCAGAAATGCAGGGACTGAAGCACAGGAATGCCCATGGCAATCCTCTGGCAGGTGTTTTGAACTCTAAAGCTTGAAGGCTACCGGCATGGTTAAAAGATTATGAGCTGGGAGTCAGAGTACCTGGGATATTAATACAATATCTGGAACATATTATATGACTATCTAGGACAGCTCTCTATATTTTGGAACTTGCTTTTATGTGTATTCAAATAATTTAAAAATATGTGTGTGCATTTTGAAAATAATTTCATAGCAAAATCCCAGGAAACAGTTTACAGCCAGCTTTTAAATACAGAGTTTGCAATCAGCAGAACGATTTATGGTAGCAAAAAGGAAATAATCAAATGATACTTGATCAACAACCATCCTTCCTGCTGGACTATGGCTCTGTAGGGTCGTAACTGGTCTCTCTTGCTCCCCGCGTATCATATATTAAGAACAATATATTATGCCTACATGTAGCTGATATTTGATGAATATCTGTATAATATTGCACTTTTCCTGCCTAAAGCCAGGAAGATCTATAAAATGCTTTTTACCAGGGCCAACATATTTATAGTGGCTTTCACAGGCAGAAGGTATTTATCAGAGCAAGTTCCCATTGGAAGAGTGCCATCCTTTTAAAGCTTCTGAACTCACCCAGATTTTGCTTTGCAATTACATAAACAGATTCCAAGAACTTCCTGTAATTAGCATGTTAACTCTGAGATAAGAAAGTGGCAGAGCTGATGCAAACTTGGTTGTGATGATGCTGAATTAGGCAAAGACAAAGAGAAGAGAGGGCATCTGGTCACTGTTTTCCCCGGGAAGAAGGCGGTATGCCACTAAATAGTAAGGAGAATCGGTAATTAACACCACATCTGTGCTTTAGTCAGTCCTAAAGTTGTACGGATTGTAATTTGCTGTAAATACGGGCACAGATCTGATGTGTGCAGGACCACAGTTATTTATTTAACTTTAACCAAACAACTGTCACCTACTGTCCACCTTCTCATTAGCCAAACTCACAGAACACTAAATACGGAGGTGAACCCATGAGCCTGGATAATGCATTTATCCCAGCAACTCTGATGATGCCAAAGCTAAAAACGGCCAAGTAAATATCGTTCGAGGAATGGTACCTTTTCAATGCTTTCAGAGCCATTTGATCCCATCTTGTTTTAGAAATGGGAAGTTGACTTGGGGAGGGACAATAACTTGCTCAAGGACACAGCTAGTAGAAAAAAAAATACATCGTATCTGAAAAGGGGCATTCCTAACATGGCAAGGTGTTCCTCAGACCATTGTACAGGTCCTTTTAACAAGCTAAATAGCCATATTGAGTGAGGCCCTTCAGCCCCACCTTCATCTTTCAGTGAAACAAGTGGAGTGGAGAACATTCGGTGACTAGGAATCCTTTTCTGTGTCACTGGTCTCCGCACCAGTTGCCAGCAGAGGGCGCCAGAGCCCTTTGAAACCTGGTTTTTGTCTTGAGTCTGGGCTTTCCAATTGCACTGCCCTCCTGAATCAAATTATTGCTTGGGGGGTGGGGTGGGAGGTGTCGTGGAGTTATCTGACTCCTCCATTCACTTTCTAAAGGAGGAAAAAAAACCTTTTCATTAAATTGTAAATGATATGCTGTTACAGCGTTACTTGTTAATCAAAACAGGCTTCCCCAATCCAAATGCAATTAAAACGAAGTTTTCAGACCTTTATCTCCTTCCTCCTGGGTGTGTGGCCCCCTCTGGGAACTCCTGCTGGGAATATTGCTTTGAAAACAGGAGTGTGTGTAGCAGGCCCTGGGTATGGCACCAGGGAGATTGGAGGAGGCAAGCTGCCAGTCGATTAAAGAGAAAGGAGTCTGGAGGATGAGGACAGCTGGGGTGGCCTTCTGTGGTGACAGGAATCTCTGTGAGACCTGCCCCAGAGGCCAGGAGCAGAATCATTCCCTCCGTGGTCTTGGACTAAAGAATTGCCTGTCGGGGCACCTGGGTGGCTCAGTCGGTTGAGCGTCCGACTTCAGCTCAGGTCACGATCTCGCGGTCCGTGAGTTCGAGCCCCGCGTCGGGCTCTGGGCTGATGGCTCGGAGCCTGAAGCCTGCTTCCGATTCTGTGTCTCCCTCTCTCTCTGCCCCTCCCCCGTTCATGCTCTGTCTCTCTCTGTCCCAAAAATAAATAAACAATAAACGTAAAAAAAAGAAAAAAGAAAAAAAAAAGAATTGCCTGTCAAGGTTCATGGGCCACATGTGTGGGAGATTTGGGAGTGGGGGCACAGGGCGGTGGTTGAAGGAGGGGATACAAGAAGAGATGATACATTTGATGGGTTCATGTCTGACACCTCAGCAAACATCCTCAGCAACATGATTTAAGGAGTTTCCCTCTCCGTGACACTTCCAGGTGAGGTACATTACCCCTTTGTAGAGCAATTATACTTCAGCATCTTTGATCACCTTATTAGATGTTTCCGACTCAAGTATTTTTGACAGTTGTTTGAGGAAACACAAATGTCAAGGTCTTCCTTCTGAGTTTGAGTATTTTTTCTTCTATGAGACTGAATTGGGGAAGAAGACCTCAAAGTGAGGGCATTCTGTTTGCTTTGCTCACCACCCAGTGAGAGAGAATTTGATATTTGCATTATTATCGCTTCCCTTTCAAAGGCTGGTTTTCAAGGCCACTATGGGAACAGGGAAGAATGCCAGTTACACCAGCTGGAAGAATGCTCAGGGGGCCTATGGAAGCGTTATCTAGTTTGGGATTGGAAGGATGAGCCAGTTCCAGTCAGGCATGGAGTGGTCTGGGGTGCGTGTTTTGGACACGAGGAAGCCTCATGGGGAAGACCATGTTCTAGGAGCGTGTTGCCCACTTTTCCAGAAAGGCAATGCAATGCAAAGTGATCGCTGTGCATGACACTGTTGTGACCCAAAGCGACGGTTAAATCAATTCATCGACGATATCAAATATGAGCAGTGAAAGAGTTTAGTCAGGTAGTTTGTGTATTCCAAGTCAAGAAATTAGATGTTGGAAAAGTCTAGAAAGAATTCTCTGTTAGGCTGAACTCTTGTGGGGACAAGAGACTTTGATCTGATCTGAAAGCTGAAAGGACTTGCACCTACATGTCTGTGAAATCTGATATCTGTAGAGAGTGGGGCGAACAGAAGAGCACTGACCTCAATTCAGCAGGTTTAATGGGGAACCATTTGACTTAATTGCCCACAATGACAGCTCATTTCCAGCTTACTATGTTTAACTAGCGGTGTTGCAGATCTACTGTTTTATGTGTGAATGACTATCAGATGCTCTTCGGCAAGCTTAGGGACATGTGCCACGTTGGTGTGGAAACTTGCCCTTTCTCATCCCCTTAATTCCCCAGCAACATCTCAGGAAGATGTCAGTAGAATAAAACCCAAATTTGAATTCCCTGGGTTTTTTTTTTTTTCTATTTTAATTGCCTGGCTAAAGAATAGTCTACAAGCAGCTGAAAGGCCACCATCACCAAAGGGATGCAATATTGAGAAAGGCTTGATGAAGAGTGTCGGGAAAATAAAGCCACGTGCCTTCTCAAGATTGTTACTTTTTTTTTAATGTTCATTTATTTTTGAGACAGAGACAGAGTGTGAGCAGGGGAGGGGCAGAGAGAGAGGGAGACACAGAATCTGAAGCAGGCTCCAGGCTCTGAGCTGTCAGCACAGAGCCCGACGCGGGGCTCGAACTCACCAACCGCGAGATCATGACCTGAGCCGAAGTCAGACGCTCAACCCACTGAGCCGCCCAGGTGCCCCTCATGTTTGCTACTTTTGTGTTTAGAGTCTGAGGAATTGGTGTGGGGATATGGGGAGGATAGGGACCATCTTTTGGCAGAATAAGAAGGAACCTGGAGGAAAGGAGTTGTGATAATGTGAATTCCCTGGCTCTAAAGTAGAATATTTAAGCTTTAAAGGAGGGGTGGATGTCCTACAGTTAAAATCCTGCATGTGATAAAAGGGGAAAATGACATCCCAGACAGGTTAACTGAGGGGGTAAAGATTTTCCAGGACCTCTTTATGTTTCAACCATTATCAACCTTGATTCTGAATGTTGTCCTCCTCTGTCTTCACTGTGTTCACAGCACAGAGGCTTTGGAGACACAACGATGTTTAAGACGTGGCCACTGTCTTCAAGGCGACAGTACACAAAATATTCATGAGGCTAGAAATCATTGGATGGTGGGAGTTTTGTCTTCTTCTATTCATCTCAAATTTGCCATTGCAAAAACGCTTCTTGAGTGAGTGTACCGGGTAGTGTGGAAGGATACAAGGAGGAGATATCCGTGTTGGTGATTTCAAGGTGACATCAGGAGTGGCATCACAGAAGCTGTTTTCGCAGAGCTCTCAGGGATAAGAGAAAGTCTCCAGACAGACTAGGCAGGGAAGGGCATTTCAGGAAGAAGAATTAATATTTACGTAGTACTTGGAGGAATACTGTCAAGGGGCTTCACAAAAGCAGGGAAGCTATAGGAGTTCCAGAAAATGGAAGAACCACAGACACAGACCAGATAATGAAGGATTTGAGGTGAAGTCTTTGGACTTTATCCTGTAGCGCCGTGCTTCTTAAACTATCTGTGGTAAAGAAGGTGTTCTTGGTTTTTATTTGCCTATCTTTCATAGACTAATGGAGTATTGAGTTTGTGCCATAGACTCACCATGTGGGTCTAAAAGTACTTGTTCAATGGCACAGGTCCACTCATCACACACTTGGATAACATGGCCATGTCAAATGTCTGTAAAGTTTCCAAACACGTGTTCTCAGTTTCCGTACTTACCTTAGCATGGACGTGAACACAGTTCTCGGGCTGTCTTCAGACCATGGACCACACGTGGAGCAACATGGCTGAGGATGAGAACCACCAGGAATGATCTAAGCAGGGAAATGACTCGATCAGATTTGTATCCCGGGACAGCAACACAAGGTGGCAGCAAGGTGGAGAAAGGTTTAACAGGTAGATACAGAGTCAGGAAGCTGATTCAGGAAACTGCAGCATTAATCTAGGTAAGAGATGGTGAGGATCAGAACTAGGGTTATGAGAATCCTGAGGGGAACAGGTCATACATTTAAGAACCATTTCAGAAACAAAAGTGCCAGGACTTGATGATTGTGGAGTATGTGAGGAGACAGAGGAGGGTTAGAGATGCTGGAAAACTGGGGGTGTTGGGATCCAGTTAACAGACGTTTGAGCCTGAAACCTTGAAAGGGGATCCTGAAGACTGTCAGGAAGGGAACAGCTTCTCTGTATGAGGGAAGGGTTGTTCTTAGAACAGAACAAAGATAACACTCGAATCTTAAGAGTCAGAACCAGCTCCAAGCAGCCAAATTGGCTTAAACATGCATGTGTCTAAATGTGTGTGTGTGTGTGTGTGTGTGTGTGTGTGTGTGTGTGTATGTGTGTGTAGATAGGCCGAGAGATAGATAAATAAACGACACACATACACATTAAATATGGTTGTAGCCATGCAGTTTTGCAGCGGAACATTCCTCTGCCCTAAAGTCATGAGCAAAATGATAGATTTGTCAGTGTAACCCTACCCCAACTTCCTGTTTGAGAGCCTCCTATCTTTCCACAGACTCCAAACAAGCCCCAGCGGGTCTGATAACATTAAAATTGCTCTTTGGGTGCAAAGAGCCACCGGTTCTGCTGTGCTGCACAGAATGCGGTTTTGCTGCTGTGACTCACGGGGCGATGTGGTGGGGTGCATGGGCCTGGGGACTTGCCACGGGGGACACTGGCTTCACGTCTCCTATTACTTAGCTAATGGAGAAGAGAAGTGATTCTCAAGGCGTTTCCAATTTGCTGGTATTCACTCAAGCCTACCACCCCTCCTCTACGCTTCCTACGACTCAGATGCTCTGCCCAACTTGTCATTTTCCTCATACTTGTGCGTCTCTGTGCTGAGACAGTCGCTGGTCCCCCAGACCCAGTGCCAGCGCAGGGCCTGATTTGGACTGTCCAGCTGGGTAAGGACTGGCTTGAACTTCAGCACGGTGTTAAATAAGAACAGTGAGAATGTGAGTCTTTGCCTTGTTCCTCATCTTAGCGGGAAGCCTTCAGTCTTTCCCCGTGAAGTATGATGTTAGCTGCAGGTTTTTTGGTACATTTTTTTAAATCAAGTTCAAGTCATTCCCCTCTATTCCTAATTTGCTGAGAGTTTGTATCATGAACGGGTGTTGGATTTTGTCAGATGCTTTTTCTACATCAGTTGATAAGATCATATGCTTTTTCTTCTTTAGCTTGTTGGAATGGTGGGTTACATTGATTGATTTTTATTTTAATGTCTATTTATTTTGAGAGAGAGAGAGAGAGAGAGCATGTGTGAGCAGGGGAGGGGCAGAGAGAGAAGGGGGGCAGGCAGAGGATCTGAAGTGGGCTTCACACTGTCAGCACAGAGCCCGATGTAGGGCTTGAACTCGTGAACTCTGAGATCATGACCTGAACTGAAGTCAGAAGCTCAACCAACTGAGCCACTCAGGTGCCCCATAAATGACTGATTTTTGAATATTGAACCAGGTCTTTTTTTAATATGAAGCTTACTGTCAAATTGGCTTCCATACAACACCCAGTGCTCCTCCCAACAGGTGCCCTCCTCGATGCCCATCCCCCACTTTCCCCTCCCTCCCACCCCCCATCAACCCTCAGTTTGTTCTCAGTTTTTAAGAGTCTCTTATGGTTTGCCTCCTTCCCTGTCTGTAACTTTTTTTTCTTCTTTCTCCTCCCCCACGGTCTTCTGTTACGTTTCTCAGGATCCACACAAGAGTGAAAACACATGGTATCTCTCTTTCTCTGTGTGACTTACTTCACTTAGCATAACACTCTCCAGTTCCATTCACGTTGCTACAAAGGGCCATATTTCATTCTTTTTCATTTCCAAGTAGTATTCCATTGTGTATATAAACCACAATTTCTTTATCCATTCATCAGTTGATACACATTTAGGCTCTTTCCATAATTTGACTATTGTTGAAAGTGCTGCTATAAACATTGGGATACAAGTGCCCCTACGCATCACCACTCCTGTATCCCTTGGGTTAATTCCTAGCAGTGCTATTCCTGGGTCATAGGGTAGATCTATTTTTAATTTTTTGAGGAACCTCCACACTGTCTTCCAGAGTGGCTGCACCAGTTTGCATTCCCACCAATGTTTCTCCATATCCTCGCCAGCATCTATAATCTCCTGATTTGTTCACTGTAGCCACTCTGACCGGCGTGAGGTGATATCTCATTGTGGTTTTGATTTGTATTTCCCTGATGAGGAGCGACGTTGAGCATCTTTTCATGTGCCTGTTGGCCATCTGGGTGTCTTCTTTTTTTTTAAAAATTTTTTTTTTTTCAACGTTTTTTTTTTTTTTTTTTTTTTTTTATTTTTGGGACAGAGAGAGACAGAGCATGAACGGGGGAGGGGCAGAGAGAGAGAGGGAGACACAGAATCGGAAACAGGCTCCAGGCTCCGAGCCATCAGCCCAGAGCCCGACGCGGGGCTCGAACTCACGGACCGCGAGATCGTGACCTGGCTGAAGTCGGACGCTTAACCCACTGCGCCACCCAGGCGCCCCGCTGGGTGTCTTCTTTAGAGAAGTGTCTATTCATGTTTTCTGCCCATTTCTTCACTGGATGATTTGTTTTTCGGGTGTGGAGTTTGGTGAGTTCTTTATAGATTTTGGATACTAGCCCTTTGTCTGATATGTCATTTGCAAGTATCTCTTCCCATTCCCTCAGTTGCCTTTTAGTTAATGCCTGGAATACTTTGCATTTGGTCACGGCGTATGATGCTTTTTATGTGTTGCTGGCTTCGATTTGGTAATATTTTGTTGAGGGTCTTTACATCTAAGTTAATGAGAGATATTAGTGTGTAGCTTTCTTTTTTCTTTCCTTTTCTTTCCTTTTCTTCTTTCTTTTCATACAGTCCTTTTTTGATTCAGTATCAGGGTAATATCTAATACAATGAGTTGGGAAGGGTTCTTTTCTGTTCTATTTTCTGGAAAGGATTGTGTAAAAACTAGTGTTAATTCTTCTTTAACTGGTAAATTTCTTCAATGAAACCTTCTGGGCCTGAAGACTTCTTTTTGGGGAGCTGTAAATTACAAATTAAATTTCTTTAGTGGCTATAGGACTAGTCAGGAGCATATTTCATCTTGGTTGAGTGATGGTAGTTTGTGGTTTTTGAGGAATTGGTCCATTTCTTCACTGTTGTCAAATTTATAATCAGAAACTTATTTGTATCACTCACTTATTATCCTTTTAGTAGCTGCAGGATCTATGGTAATACCCCCTGTTTTATGCCTGATATTGGTGACTTGTGTCTGTGTATCTGGTATCTTTGTCAGTCCTATGGGAGGCTTATTAACTTTATTGAAGAAACCAGCTTTTCCCTTCATTTATCTTCTCTATTATTTTCTTGTTTTTAACTGCATTTATATCTGCCTTTTATCTTTATTTTTTCCCTACTCTTGCTTGCACACTGTGTTTATTTTGCTCTTCTTTTTCTAGGTTCTTGAGTAAGAATTTATTTTATTTTATTATTCTATTCTATTTTTAAAGTAAGAATTTAGGTTATTGATTTGAGACCTTTCTCTTTTCTGCTGTCATAGGTGCTGTAAAGTAGCCTGTAGGCACAGCTTAAGCTGCACCTCACATATTTTGATATGTTGCATTTTTACTCAGTTCTTCTTCTTTTTCTAATTTCCTTCGAGACTTCCTCTTCGATCCATGGATTATTTAAAAGTGTGTTGTTTAATTTCTAAGCCTTTCGAGATTTTCCTGTGGTTTTTCTGTTTTGAGCCTTGGTGTGATTCCATTGTAGTCAAAGAACATACTTTGTATGGTTTCAATTCTTTGAAACGTGTTGTGGCTGGTTTTATGGCCCGGGCTGTGGTCATCTTGGTGAATGCTCCAGGGGTGTTTGAAAAATACATGTACTCTGCTCCTGTTGGGTGGATTGCTTTGTTTATGTCAGTCAGATCTTGCTGGTTGATGGCACTGTTAATTCTATACTCTTGCTGATTTTCTGGCTAGTATTCCTTATATATGCCATGAGTGGGGTGGAACGTCCTCAGCAATAATGTGTATTGGTCTCTTTCTCCTTTCAGCAGTTATTTTGTTTTGTTTTGTTTGTTTTTTTATGTTTTGAGGTTCTTCTGTTTGCTGCATCTATATTTAGGATTGCTGTTTTCCTAGTGGATTGAGCCTTTTACCATCATGCAATGCCCTAACCATACTTTTTTTTTTTTTGCTATATAATCTATTATCTTTCCATTTTCCTCTGCTGATTTCCTGTTTTCATTTGAGATTATTATCACCAGTGTATTAAGATATTTGTCTTACAAGTGGATGTAAAAAATGGTTGCAAGGGACACAAACTCAATGGAAACTAAGTTAAGCCACAAAAACTCAGAGTTAATAGAGTTCCACGACTGGGAAGTTCAAGAATGGCCATTTTCATTTTGGATATGTTGAACTCAAGGGGGAAAAAAATCATTCTCTCTCTCATTTTTTCTCCCCCTTCCCACCTCTGTTTTCTGTGTTAGCTTATTCTCACTTACATCTTTTCCATACAGTGTCTAAGATTACCGACCATACTTTTTCACCTGCTGTTAGCCATTTCAGACCATCTAGATGGTCTGTTTTTCCCAGTGGTTTCAGGGAAACATCCGAGGATGGCTTTGATTTGTCTGGGGCCAGTGTCTTGTCCCCAGGCCTAAACCAATCATTGTGGCCAGGAGAATGGGCTTTTCTGATGGAGCAGTTGGATCACGGTCCCAACTCTGTAGCCATTTACTTGGACAACTAAAAAGGAATAGGATGGTGATGGGGGTGCATTTCTAAAATGAAAATATGGGAGATAAAAAGTAACCAAAATATTCTCTCATATCCAGAAGCCAAAAGATACTATCATTCAAAATATGACTCCCCTCTTCTATACTTCGAGTAGAAATGATTTGAGTATCCACTGAAGCAAACAAACAAACAAACAAACAAACAAACAAACAAGCAAACTACCACCACCACAACAAAAAACAATGAAAGCCGAGTTGTTTCAAAGGCTTAGATAGGCCTCTTTCCTGAAAAATGTTTATGAAAAAAAATATGAACCCTCTTTTATAGTAGCATCTTCAACAACCAAATTTCTTCTCTTGCCTGCTGTTAACTGAAACTGAGTGGAAGCAAAAACCTGTCCCCTGTTTGCTCAAAGGTAAGTTTAAAGATGAGGGAGTCAGAGGAAGATATGATTTGAATGGTGGGCCGATTAAAATACCGAGAACACCGGGGAGGGCATTCTGCATGCCGGGAAGGGGATCGGCATAGAGATAAACCTATGGGTAAGGATATGGTAAGAATAAGTACGACAGGAATGTAAGGTTATCAGAGGAAAAATGAGAAAGTGTTGAGAAAAATTCAGAAAGGGAGCGGAGTTCCAACCAACGTATCAAAGGAACAATGAAGGGGCACATGAGTACAAATGCACAGAAGTCGTGGCAAATCGACCACTTTGCACCTTGGCAGGCTTGACTCTCTTTCCTCAGCGCCCGCACTATCCTCTCCTGCTCCTCTACCGACGTTCAGATGTTGTCACCTCTGCAGCATCCGCGAGCCTTCTCAGCAGCCCACGCGCCCCGGTGTTGTGATGGCCTGTTTAGCGGCTCTTCCCACCTTGTCCCTTCTGACGTTCTCAAGGTCACTGACTGCACCTTCTTTATCTTTGTGAATGTGGCGATCCGTTCGTACGACAGGAGAGTTTCAATCTCAACTGTAATAGCAGAGCTGGTCATTTCTCCTGCTCAGCTATTCCTTGGGATTAGCAAAGTGCCCATTTCAGAGAGAGCTAAGCTTTCCCTTTGAAGGGTGGTTTCTTTTAATTGGCCGACATAGCAAAATATGACATCCTAGCCAAATCTGTGGACCTCTGTGTTCAGCAGGAGGTATGCGAGCATCACAGACCTCCCAATCTTCCTCTCTTTTGCTTTGCTTTTGGGGAGAAGTTCTGCTGTGTGATCCTGCGCCCGCAGGGCCAGTCGTGGGGTGAGAACTGTTGGCTGGAGTAGCATTCTCCCCGAATCCTGCTGACATTGTCACAGCCGCACAGCACCTCTGCCTGAAGTTCCCTTCAAGGCTTTGAGGACTGTTTTCAGGCTCCCTGGCCTATTTCTTGTCCCTTTCCTGTTACTCATCTCTCATGAGTGATGCTGGTCCGCGCGTTCCGGATCAGAAAGCGCCCCCGTCCCAGACTCCCTGGGTCTGTCTGTTGGGAGTTGGAAATCTTCAGGTACTCCCACAGAGGAAGTGATATTCTCCCAGGAACCCTGGTCCTGGCTACCCTGGTTGCCAATGAGAAGCTTCACTGTCCTCCAAGCAGTGAGGTCCCTCCTGAATTCTTTCTTAGTTCTCAGAGATGGCAGCAACTTCCATAAGCCATACGATTTCTCCTTATTGTTCTTGTTCTTTTTTCTTAAAAGAAATATATGTATATGGGGCACCTGGGTGGCTCAGTCGGTTAAGTGTCTGGCTTCAGGTCAGGTCATGATCTCACGGTTCATGAGTTCGAGCCCTGCGTCGTGCTCTGTGCTGACAGCTCAGGGCCTGGAGCCTGCTTCGGATTCTGTGTCTCCCTCTCTCTCTGACCCTCCCCCATTTGTGCTCTGTCTCTCTCGGTCTCAAAAATAAATAAAACACTTAAAAAATTAAAAAAATATATGTGTATATATGGGTATTTATATATGTATACATATTTGTATTTTCTTATATGTGAATAAATATATTCATATATATATATATATATATATATATTTTTTTTTTTTTTTTTTTTTTTTTTTTTAAAGCTGAGTCCTTACCTTCCTCAAACTGTTTTCCCAATGTGAGGCCAGGAGATTAAATTGCCTCAGGGTAGCTCAGACCCACCAGCTGTTGCCGCTGGCTTCCCGTGATTGTCAGTGACTTCATTGAAAACGTATGTGTGATCTTTCAACATGTCCACAAGTGGAAGGGGGAAAAAAAAAAACTGCTGCTGGAAAAAAGTTTCCTGATGTGTCACTAAGTGCATCCACATGATGAAACGGGATCTCGGGACAGTCATTTCAAATGACTCCCTGGCCCCTCCACTTCCCCTTCTTTTGATTTTAGCAGCCAGATTCCAAAGCTTTGCCACACAGAGAGCAGCCTCTTTTAAGCCGTACAGCATGGGGTTCTGGAGGAAGGCAGGAAGTGTGAGCAAGGCCTGGCTACCCACTCAAGGCCCGTGCCAGGGTATTCATCCGGGCAATTACTGAATCCCTAGCAACTCCATTTCTAGACGTGTTTTCGGCCCTGTTCATGCATTCTTTCAGCAAGCCACACTGACCGATGGCCTGAGGACAGAGTGACTTCTCTCAGGGAGCTCACGATCTGGGGGGTAGTGAGATATTGCCCAGGTGACCACATCTGTAAAACGCTGAAGTGTCAGATGCTGTGGAGAATAAAGCAGGTGGAGAAGAGCCAAAAATGCCCACTTTAGGAGAAGCTGGCTCTGCAGTTAAATTTGGTGCATTCTTTTATTTCACTCAACATGACTGAGACTTTGCAAGCCAATGCCTGTGCTGTGCGTAGTAAATAAGAATATAAATAAGACACGGCCCCACCCTCCCAGCCTCCCCACGGTGGAGAGATAAGGAAATGTTCAATGAAAACGTATCTTCACAGTCTGTAGTAGAGATAAGCTAAGGGCTGTGAATACGCATAAGAAGGAGCGACTCCTCTTACCTTCATAGGCCTGTCAAAGTTACGTGAACTGTTCTTCTGATGCGTGTTCTAGCCCCTGGTTCATCTCTACCACTGGACTGGGACCACAGCCAATAGCTATTGAGGTCTTGCATGTGTCAGGCACTGTTCCTTTGCTTCCCCTGTACTATCTCATTTAATCATGGTGACACCTCAGTGATGTAGCTGCTGATGTTAGCCACGTTGTGCAGGTGATGAAACCGTGACTTTGAGACATTAAACACTCTGCCCAGATTGTGCTGGAGGTGAGGAAACGGTGGAGCCAGGATTCCCATTCAGACTTGAATTCGTCTGTTCAGTTGTGCTCTTGGAGTTAGCCGGGAAAAGAAAGGAGAAATGCATGCCTGAGACAGGGATGGGCCCAACAGTAAAGGTACCTCTGTACCTCTGTGGGAGGAGGACATGGCCGTCCCAGGAGCTACAAGAGTTGTGTGTTTCTTACAAACACGCAGTGTGTTTGGGGAATGAGGGATGGGGTGAGGCTAGGGAGAGAGTGCGTGATAGACTTTGATAAACTTCTTTTTCTGAGGTTTTATTCATAGTTGTTGTTGATATTCTAAAAGGCAATTTTTGACAGGAGAGAAGGCAATGAAGAAAAGACATTCCATGCATTAAAAAAAAATCAAGGGGTGCCTGGGTGGCTCATTTGGTTAAGTACGGAACTCTTAACTTTAGCTCAGGTCATGATCTCATGGTTCGTGAGTTCGAGCCCGTCGGGCTCTGTGCTGACAGTGCAGAGCCTGCATGGGATTCTCTCTCTCCTTCTCTCTCTGCCCTTCCCTCGGTTGTGTGCGTGCGTATACACACATGTGCATGCTCTCTCGCTCTCTCAAAATAAGTAAATACACTTTTTAAAAAATTAAAAAAATACACTTTTTAAAAAAAGTGTAAAAAATACACTTTTTAAAAAATTTCTTAAATTTTAAAAAATTTAAGAAAAAGTGAAAAACAGAATTTCATGGGCCAGAAAAAGGGAATAATATACTTTAGGTGGAATGTAGCATAATATGGGGGATAAACCCACACAGAAGTTGGTGCTCCATGGGGCAGGGATAATAATAATAGTAGTTATAATAATAATCAGTTATTATCTACTTATTCAGTGATTCCTAGAATAGTGCCTGGCTCATAGTAAGTACTCAGTAAATATTTGTTGACTGACTGGATGAATGAATGAGTGAATGCATGAACCTAATAAGATGATTTGACCCAAATCATGGAGGTGTTTGAGCACTATGTTGGCAAAGATTTTACATTTCTTTTTTCTCTGTAGAAGGACTTTGAATGGGGCATTGATATATGTGAATCTAAGAAGAATATCTTTGGCTATAATGGGCACTCTGGATTATGACCGTTTTTGGCCAGACTGCAAAAATGGACCATTTAAGAGCCCTTTGCAAGAGTGGGGAATGGCAGTGAGAAGAAGCCATCAGAAATGTTGCAGAAAAGCCCTCAGAATAAAATGATGGAAGGGGGATTGATATTTTAAGCACATGGGAGAGACCAACACTAAATGCTATATAGAAAGCACAGAGAGGTGATAGGAGGATGAGAGGATGAGGAAGATCCCTAGAACTTGACATTGAAATGGCTACTCGTGACCTTGGAAAGAGCCTTTTATCTGAGGGCTAACCCACACTCCTATGAGTCATGTAGTGAAGGGGTGAGAAACCTGAGAAAGTGTTAGACATGCTCGGAATGTTTGAAAAGGAGAGAGAAAAAGAGTGAAGGAGTACAAAACTAAAAGATAATAATGCTCGTTTTGTTTTCTGAATGGAAGCTCTCCAAAACTGAAGAACAAGGAATTAGCCACAGGGGAGAAATAAAGAATGTGGAAGCAGGTATCAAAGGAAACAGCTGAGAGTGGAGAGGAACACAGAGGGAGCAAATGGACCACAAAGCAACAGTGTTTCTTCCTTAGACGTTAGAAGAGAGTATGGATTAACTTTGAGAGAACTGTATTAAAGGTCCTGGCATTCTTTTTGCAGCAGTAAGCTCATTTTGAATGAATGAATGAATGAATGAATGAATGAGTCTCAAACTTCTCTTGGTAGGAGTGGTCTTCTTGGAAACCATTAATCTAGCTTGTCGAAGAGATTAGTAAATATTTATTACCGAAGAATTAGGACCTGTGTGAAGAAAAGAATTCATTCATGCTGAGGCGGTAAAGTTGGCATCACAGCTCTGAGTGGGGAAAGAAGTGGGAACTAGATATGACTGGCAGGTTCCCCTCAGCATTCTGAGCCCAGCCGAGGCTGCATGTGAGTTTATAGTGTTGCTGATTAGCGACCACACCATCATTCTCCAGTGGTATTCAGAAGGCCTGGAACTCCAGGGTGGGCATTGGAAAGGCAGATGACAAGGAAGGTCAAGTTGGGAGAGTAGAGGCTTGCAAGATTGTGGTTGAAACAGCTCCCCCGTGACATCCACCAAGAGGGGACTCAAGAATGATACCTCTGTCCGATATGTCATTTGCAAATATCTTTTCCTTTTAGTTTTGTTGATTGTTTCCTTTGCAGTGCAGAAGCTTTTTATCTTCATGAGGTCCCAATAGTTCATTTTTGCTTTTAATTCCCTTGCCTTTGGGGATGTGTCAAGTAAGAAATTGCTGCGGCTGGGGTCAGAGAGGTTTCACTTTCAACAATAGCCAAATTATGGAAAGAGCCTAAATGTCCATCACCTGATGAATGGATAAAGAAATTGTGGTTTATATACACAATGGAATACTATGTGGCAATGAGAAAGAATGAAATATGGCCTTTTGTAGCAACATGGATGGAACTGGAGAGTGTTATGCTAAGTGAAATAAATCATACAGAGAAAGACAGATACCCTATGTTTTCACTCTTATGTGGATCCTGAGAAACTTAACAGAAGACCATGGGGAGGGTAAGGGGAGAAAAAGAGGTTAGAGAGGGAGGGAGCCAAAACATAAAAGATTCTTAAAAACTGAGAACAAACTGAGGGTTGATGGGGGGTGGGAGGTGGGTGATGGGCATTGAGGAGGGCACCTGCTGGGATGAGCACTGGGTGTAGTATGGAAACCAATTTGACAATAAATTTCATATTAAAAAAAAAAAAAGAATGATACCTCTGGGGAAGTGGGAGGGTTGAAAGTAAGGCCAACGAGAAATTTTAATGGAAATGCACACCTGGAATGCAGAAGAATAAAAGTTTGCTTGCATTTCTTTAAAGGAACGTTTATCAAGTGCCTTCATTCCAGGATTTCTTGTACTTGCTACTCCCATGAAGAGATAAATGTCAGTACCACTCCCAGTATTGCAGCGGAAGGAAGCACTGGGGTGTACAGAGTTAAGTAATTTGCTCAATGTCACACAGCATGTAAATTTTAGAACAGGAGCTGGCACCCCCAAGGCATCCGATTCCTGAGTCTGAATTCTTGGCCCCAGCATTGTTATAACAGCACCTTTGGTTGTGTAAAAACGTGAATTTCCGAATCTGAGATGCTAGAATTGGATGGTGCTATTTAAGGAAGCAATCTTGTGTGTTAGGTGGTAGAAGGGCCGTGAAGGAGGAGGTTAAAGTTTTTTTGTATCTCTGGATGTTGGGTCAATTTTGAAACATCCCTGGTCGATTACCAGAGAAACCCAGGCATGTGGAGTTCTCCTGGACAGCCCTCTCTCCCCTTGTAATCATGTGTGCCCATGCAGACTGATTTAAATGTCCAGAAGCCGAGTTAGCATCTGTGTTTGGAAGTGCTGCACGAAATTCTCTGGAGGTCTTTTTGGTTCCCTTATTGATCCTCAGTGGGTTCCCCGGGTTGGGTAGGACCATCAGCTGCACTTCAGGAGCATAAAGACTCTTCTATGCTCATGGTTGAACACATTTTGGTAAAAAAATGAGGACCAATGCAATCCTAACTGTCTGGTTTTTAAGTCCACTGCTTAATTGGGAGTTTACCACTTATTGGCAATTAACTTGGGGTTTAATGGACCTTGTGCTTCCTTGTCATTAGCTTGACCTCACTCTGATAGTTTTGTCTTCTTACTAAATGTAGCTAGTCCTGGACAGACACACATTAGCAAAAGATACCCAGGTTTTGTAGATAGTTGTTAAGATACTTAACACCAAGGAATTGAGAAAATACATAATCTACCCAAGTTGAACAGGTTTTAAAAAAGTGTGGGGGGGTGCCACCTAAATGATCACATGTCCTCATTTGACAATTGAAGAAACAAGCTCAGAAAGGCAGAAGTTTTCCTTCCCAAGGACCCTGGATAGTTAATATCATAGCTGGCTTATGAAACTTTTTTTTTTTAGAGAATATTCTTTGATGCCCATGATAGAGATTATCCACAGTCAAGCTCATAATCCATTCTCTCTTTCCATTTAGTAACAGGCCCTAACGTTTACTGGGGCACAGGGCTGCTCCACCAAATTTCCCACCTTTCCTCACAACAAGGTGTGGGCATGTGACTACTTTTTGGCCAATGTTATTTAAGCATCAGTGTTCCAGAGATCTTTCAGGAACTTGCTTTAAAAGAGAAGAGACTGGGTGTTGTGTGGAAGTGATGAATCATGCGATCCTACTCCCAAAGCCAAGAGCACACTGCTTACTCTGTATGTTAGTTAACTTGACAATAAATTATGTATAAAACAAATAAAAATAGAAGAGACTTGTCTTTCTCTCATTACTCACCCACTTTGCTTCTGGAATATATATGTAATGGCTGACTTTAGAAGGAAGTTTGGAATCTGAGATGTCATGGGAATAGAAGCTATCCATAGAGGACTGAATATATCAGGACATTGGCTGTTTCCATCATGCAGCCAGTCTATCAGCTCTGGAATGCCTGCCTCAAGACTTCTGAAATGTGAGAAAGAAAATTTTATTTATTTAAAAAATAATTTTCTAGGTTTCTCTTACAGCAAAACTTAATCCTAATGAACTCTTGTATGTATGGCTTTCTACCTTGGAAATACTATTCCGATGTTGCTTTGACCTCTGGTGTTTGAGTCAATACCAAGATACTTTGTGTCCCCACCTACTTTTCTTTTTTTTTAAAGTTTTTTTTTAATGTTTATTTATTTTTGAGAGACAGAGAGAGACAGCATGAGTGGGAAAGGGACAGAGAGAGAGAGGGAGACCCAGAATATGAAGCAGGTTCCAGGCTCTGAGCTGCCAACACAGAGCCCGATGTAGGGCTCGAACACACAAACTATGAAATCATGACCTGAGCCGAAGTCGGGCACTCAACCAACTGAGCCACCCAGGTGCCCCCCCCCGCCAACCTACTTTTCTACGGGTATCAGTAATCTTGGGATTCTGTGATTTTACACATTCCTAAATCATCCTTTGTGATGTTTGGGTCTCCTACACTCTTGAGGAACTAAAGTCAAACAGGATACTTAGTGGCCAGGTAGATATTAAAAACCAGGATTCCTGTGACTTGGGGTCTCCCATTCTGTCCAGGGATATCAAAAGTTAGAATTTCCCTGGGTGGGGGTCTGTGACTTTCTATGACTGTTGTAGCTTCAGTGGTCCCTCTAGAAACCTGAAGACTGTTTGGTGACCAAAATCAATCGGATCTTGATCAAAGGGGGCATTTTCCAGGTATGACAGAGCCATACATATGAAGCACTTAAACACAGAGCTCTAGACTGGACCACTGGCAAGAATGAGTGCCAGAAGCAATTTTTCAGCTTCTATATTCTTTTTTTTTTTTTGTAAACGTTTATTTATTTGTTTGGGGAGAGGGAGAGCACAAGCAGGGGAGGGGCAGAGAGAGAGGGAGAGAGAGAGGATCCCAAACAGGCTCCACGCCCAGTGCAGAGTCCGAGGTGGGATCGATCCCACAACCATGAGATAGATCATGACCTGAGCTAAAATCAAGAGTTGGTCATTTAACTGACTGAGTTACCCAGGCACCCCAGATTCTTTATCTGGAAGTATCCAAATAACCATAAACAATGTGGGAGACGGGGCTGTGGCAGTGTTGTTCCCTCAGTGCTTGGCACAGAGTAGGTCCTTTGATGAATGAGTTAAAGAAGAAAAGGGAAAAAAGAGAGGATACAAAAGACAAAGAGAGAATTGTATGTACTAAATGATATAAATGTGTGTGTGTGTGTGTGTGTGTGTTTAGGTCAGTTTTAGGTAAAACTTCTTTTTGATAACTAGACTCCTCTGTTTGTCACCAAGGTTCTCTCAGTGGGTTTTGCTAATGAGAATGTTCTCTTGAATTCAAGGTGCCGATGCCTTTCACTCAAATTAATCTCTTAACTCAGTGAACTCTGCTGTTGGTTTTAAAAGGCCCCAGGGCATTGACCAAACATATTCCTCAGAGTAATTAGCTCTAACCTCTCCAACCTTTGTTTTCTCATTTGCGGCCTCCACATGTTGGAGATTTCAGCAACTTCCTTGAACTCCGCTGTAGGGAAACTTCTTGAGGAAATTGTCTTTATGAGGGGCCTTGGGGATTTGTCAGTTTCTATGAACACTTGGCAAGCCTCAAGGCAGCTGGCCTCTGACATAGAGATTGCTCTCAAAAGACTCCAATTTCAAAGATCTTTGTTGAAGAAAGACTGGAAGGCTTAATCTAGACCCTTGGACTCTTGGGAAGTAATGGAGATGATGAGTGCATGGAACCCAGGGAGATGGTAGGAAGTCGCCAGCTGTCTGATAAGCAGGAAGGAGCAAGGTTAATGGTGGATTTATGTCTCTTCAACTTATCTGCAACCTATAGGCATACTTTTATGGGCTTTGCTGCAGCTATCCCAAGATAAACCAATGAGGTCACTTTTAAAAAATCATGTTAATGGAGATATAATTCCCATATCATACAATTCACCCCTATGAAAGCGTATAATTCAGTGTATTTTAGCATATCAGTACCCATTCATTCAAAGACCCACTGATCACCGTCAATAATCTCGCTCAGGAGTGGTTGAACTCTTACTCAGATGACATTGCCACTGTTCAAAAGATGTTTGGACATTCCAGAGAAGTGCGTTCAGAGCTTACAGCACATTCTTTTGAGTCTTCCCTGTGTTGATGAATCTTTATCCTTTGAGGGTGGAGTTGACTTTTTGAAACAAAGTGTTATTCAGAGCCAGTTCTGTTGAATGAAGGCTGGGATCAAGCCATGTAATAATGTTTGGGGTCAAACACCAAAGGGCAGATTTAAAATTTTTCTTTATTCTCTCGTGTGGTTTGGAATCATGTCCTAAATGGAGTAAAAAAATCTCTTGACTTTATTAAGTCAAGTAAAAAATCACTTGACTTGATTAAAGTCAAGTATATTGGATTCACCAATTTTCTGGTATTATTGGATTCACCATTTTTCTTCTAGAAGGACTAAATCAATTTTTCCCCTTATTGCACAAGGTCTCCTCACTAAGAAGGAAGGGGTCAATAGAATGCTGGGTCAGGAAATGGATGGGAGGTAAATGTCCAGGTCCCACAACTGACTGTTTGACCACAAGCATGCCAGGTTCCTTCACCATGTTTCCATTTCTGCTGCTGTATTGGAGGACAGTACCATCCACCTTGGATATTAGATGAAATCATACGTACATGTTGCTTTGTAAAGAGTCAGCTGAACATACCATGCACAGGAAAAGGGAGAGAATCTAATCCAAGTGATACTGCCACTTCCAGAAAATCCTACGTTCCAGAATTGAAAACCTTGAGTAGTAAGGGTTGGGTGTAGATTTTGCTGGAAGGGATCAGTGTCTAATAGGACCACCTCTGGGAAAAAGGAAATCGATTAGTCTACTATTCTGGCTCAATAATCTTGATCAACTTTCCTGAAGGAGCCCTTGAAGTTCACTTCAGATACATTTCTCTGTGCTTCTTTCTTCCTGCTCTTCACCTAGCTAACTCCCAACCGTTCTCCATATTTCAGTTGAAATCTCACTTCCTCATGTATTCCTTCCTTCGTAGGTAACACCCTCCTGATACATGGTGCCATAAAATATGTAGGTCTCTTCTATGCAAATATTTTTTCTGTTTACAATTATGTATTGATATTTGCCAGAGTCTCTGTTTAGGTCACCTGTCTATTTCCAGAACCTAGCACTGGCATGAGTAGGTATGCAACAAATATTAATTGTGCCTACAACTAGATTTTTCTTCCTCTAATATTCTTTTTTTTTTTTAACGTTTATTTAGTTTTGACACAGAGAGAGACAGAGCATGAACGGGGGAGGGTCAGAGAGAGAGGGAGACACAGAATCTGAAACAGGCTCCAGGCTCTGAGTAGTCAGCACAGAGCCGGACACAGGGCTCGAACTCACGGACTGCGAGATCGTGACCTGAGCTGAAGTCAGATGCTTAACCGACTGAGCCACCCAGGCACCCCATCTTCCTCTAATATTCTTAAGCTTGGTAGGATAGTCCATAAAAGGGCTCATGCTGTATTCTTTCTAAAAATTATTATGGGGTAGTAAATTTGGAGAGGAGATCTTAATTTAATGCTCACATTCTACCGAGGGGGAAACTGAGGCTTAGAAAAGGGAGTGGTTTATTGTTTTATTATGATTTATTGAGTGTACACAGAGCTTCTGTGCATAGTACTTAGAGCCTAGGCACAAAGCAAACCCATGTTCATAACCAGCAGGTTGTTTTTTTTTTTAATTTATTTTTGAGACAGAGAGAGAGAGAGCATGAACGGGGGAGGGTCAGAGAGACAGGGAGACACAGAATCTGAAACAGGCTCCAGGCTCTGAGTAGTCAGCCCAGAGCCTGACGTGGGGCTTGAACTCAAGGACCACGAGATCGTGACTTGAGCTGAAGTCGGATGCTTAACCGACTGAGCCACCCAGGAGCCCCTGTTTTGTTTTTTTGAGCATGTGCCAGGCCCTTTGGCGTATGGAATCACACTGCATTGTCACAATAGCTCTGTGAATAATGACTGTATTGTTGGGGTAACTTGAAGCTGTGTCCCGCCGTCTTACATCCCTTACACTAGGGCTCTCGCTCAGACCTCCTCAAATAAACAAGTAAATGCACTTTGCTTGTGCCTCACGTCTTCACAGTCAGAGGATTGGGTCGAGCACCACAGGCCACCTTCCCATCAGATCAATGGTTTAGTCTTATAACAATTCTAGACCCACCGCTGCCTTTGAAGGTATACCATTATGCCAAATTACAGAGGAAGTGACGAAGAGCCAATTAGAGAGGTGGCATGGCTTCCTCAAGGCCATCCAGGGTATAAGTGACAAAGCCAGGCTGCAAGCCTGCTGCCACAGTTTCAATTCTGTTTTCCCACGAAGACCAAGTGAGTGAATAAATGAGCTCTTGAGCAAGAATGTGAGTATTCAGGTCTCACTGTGGGAACCCCCGTGAAGATCTGTGTCCATGTTTCTGCAGAGCTGATGTCACTTAGAACATGATGCTGATTGCTAACATCTGTGCACAGCCAAGTGTCTCTGGAATCAGGTGTTTGACCACTTAGAACTATAGACGGGATGTTCTTTCAAGAATTTTAGAATCCAACTCCTTGATTTTACAGTTGAGAAATGGAGGCCGAGAGAGGTCCAATGACATTCCATGGTCACACACTGAGGGCTAGGGACAGGAGAGGGACAATAGCCTGGGTCCACGTAGACTACTAAAGACCTCTTTATACCTCACTGTGTGGAGAATGAATAAAGAAGGGTATGGATTATAAGGCACAAAGATGTGTAATCAAGAATATAAGGATCCTCTGTTGACTGCATTTAGTGCTTAACATTTGAGAGCTATGGAAAGATTAAATTAGGGTTGACTGGTGATTGATGTGGGAAGGACAGCCACTTACATCACTTCCCACCTGCTCTCAGAGTAGGCAGATATGAACAAGGTCACCACTCCATTCCCACTGGAAGTGTTCACACCTTTGCTGTTATCGCTTACACCTTAATGACCCTATCCAATAACCATTTAATAAGGATTAGTTGATAATCAGCTAAATGAAGGCAGATGATGTCAGAGGAGAGGAGGATCTTGGGGCTTCTCCACAGTGTACTTCATAAAACTTCCTTGGTGCTGTTCATATTTCTCAAAAAGTTCATTTGTGCCAACATCACATGGCAGACAGGACGCTTAGATTAGAATCCTGGTTCGATCATGTGGTTATCTTACCCCAGGACTTGGGGCATGAGGTAAACCCCACTTCAGCCACAGGAAAACAACACTCACTGTAAGATGTGTCACGACAGGGGATCTGTCAGGGATCCTCAACATTGAGTGCATGCTGGGTACTTGTGAAGAATACTCAGAATTAAAGGTACTGGGAGCTTCAGTGGGACTGTTTAGAAGCTATTTTCACAATAAGGAGAGTAGGGAAGGAAGAGGCTCGGGGCCCAGGGCAGCAAACATGGTGCTGACGGATGACAGCAAGGAAACAGAGCTGTATACATCTTATAGAACACAGCATCTTGGTCAAGGGGAATAATCTTCCAACTGGAAAGGATGGGACATGGAATGGGGAATACATGAGGAAATACTATGGAAGCACAGAAGTTAGGATGCATAAACAAAGTAAGTGGATCCCCACAGGACAGGGACGGGCACTTATAGAGGACATGTCAGGTACTGGGTTAGGTGTGCTTTTGACTTCCTTTCTCATATCAGCTCTGGAAGACACAAATCCATTTGATAGATAAGGAGATTGCAGTAGAAAGAAAATAAGCCATTTGCTCAACGCCACCACCTTGAATAAAGTACTGTTAACAGAGGCAAGATTGGAACTCATATCCCAATCTCATGTTGTTCCTACGAAGAACTCAAGAATACAGTCATAACTCTAATTTCCAAAGAACTGCAGAGGACAATTCCAGAGGACTGAAGATGGACAAATTACTCAGTGTTAGGTAGGAAGGGAAGATAGATATTAGAAATTACATCTAAATTGGGTATCTATCCCCCCCCAAAACTCTACAATTGAGAAATATATATTTTTTTCTCAGCACTTAGAAAATGAAGTAATGATCACCAGGAAATGGTATGGATTACCTAAGAATAAGAAAGGTGATGAAAAGGGACGCCTGGGGTGGCTCAGTCAGGTAAGCATCTGACTTCCAGTCAGGTCATGATCTCACGGTTCATGGGTTTGAGCCCCACATAGGGCTCTGTGCTGACGGTTCAGAGCCTAGAGCCTGCTTCAGATTCTGTGTCTCCCTCCCTCCCTCTCTCTGGCCCTCCCCTGCTCATGCTCTCTCTCTCTCTCTCTCTGTCTCTCTCTCAAAAATCAACATTAAAAAAAGTTAAAAAAAAAAAAAAAGGAAGTTGATGAAAAGTTCACCTCTGTCCTTTCTCATGGGGTTGCTAGACTAGCAAAGCATTGGGTGCCATTGTGATGCTGTGTGTCAATTTCAGCAAAGGACTTGAAAGCTTCCTTCAGAATATTTTGGAAGAAAAGCTTAAGAAATGAAGGCTGAATGATAGTAAATTTCAATAGTCACACATTGGTTGAAGAACAGGGTCATTTTGAGCTACCCACTATCTCCGTCTGTTCTTGGCCTCTCTCGTAAACATTTAATTGATTGGTTGAAATGAAGACTGAGCTTGTTAAAATATGATGCCATGGAATCTGGAAAACTTGTTGGATAGGGACCTGGGGCCAAGACTTAGATCCAGGAAGGGTGGCTTTAAGAAGGGGACACACTCAGAAAATGGCAACAAGACCCATGATTACTTGAGCTACAAGTTGAAGAGACAGGCACAGGGGCACAGAAGGAATGCATTTGTAATAATGACCACATAAGTGCTGAGCCGAACCATCGGCAAGCCTAACTTTGAAGAATGTCCCGTGAGCACTTCACAGTTTACTTAAGGATAACCCCCGTCACCGAGTTTTAAGGAAGAGTTGAACTTGCCAATTTGCAGTGCGTGTATGCACAAGTGCGTACACATGTGCGTGTCTAGGGAGAGAGTCAGGTGACCCTGGATGTGGAGATTGGCGCTAGGCAGAAGTGGTATTTAAATTGGAAGGAGAAGAGACAGGTCTGGGGAATTTATTAGACATCTTCAAATAATCAGTGGGCTTTTTATGTGGAGAAAAATTCATCGGTCTTTTTATTTTACTTAATGTACATTTGCTTTGCATGCCTTTCTTCCAAAAAGGTTTTGAAGTCACTAAAAAGTATTCAAAATCAACTCCGAGGAGCTTCAGAAGTCAGACCCAGGGCAAGTGGTGAATAATTGTAAGGTGCCACCCGAACTATTAGAGTTATAAAACAAAGGGGTGACCTGCCTGGACAAGGAGTGACCTTCCATTTCTGGAAGTATGTAAGTGCAAGGTGACCAGAGTGATGTGTGAACATACACACACACACTCACACTGAGATGACTCAGTTAGTTGGCTTGCTAAAGTGTCTTCTAGTGCAATATCTGTACATATTTATTTCGGTCTGAACTTTCTCTGGTGTTTACTGTTTTATTTGCAAGATTTTAAAAATAACAAACACATTGTAATTTCAACAAACTTCAGGCTCTGGCTCTAGTCACTAATGTCCTGCTCAGGTAAACCCAAGCCTCTGAAGGTTAGGATTGCCCTTTTCGGAATATAGCTAGTAAGACCTACGTTTCAGAAACACATAGTAACGGTGAGTTTATTATTAAATAATTTCTGGTTATTTTGGAAAGAAGACTAGAGACTGTGGCAGATCTGGGAACAAAATATAAAACCAGACTTTTTCTCCAGTGCCCCAGAGCTTGCTGTCTGGGCAACACTACTCTCCATATACAGGCACTTCCTTTCCCCTCTCCTCTGCTCATTTGTGAACTTGCCTGCCCTTGACTACTCTTTGGCTCCTGGGGGAGGGGTCCCCTAAGATGCTGTTGACATGGCCAAAAGACGGATTTCACATTTCATCCAGGGACCTTATGTTCAAAGGAAGAGAAATAGAACACGACTCCCTGCTCCCTGCCCAAGCAAGGACAAATCAAGCAGGTATGAAATTACAACCATCAGACTCTCTCTGCTTCCAAGAGTCAGGTTTGCAAATGCAAGAAAACAGACAGCACTTCCTGGGGAAGCTTTCTCTGGCCTCCCCCAGAACATTACCCTTTCCTTTCTCTGACCTTTGTGTATCATCTACATTGTCATTTATTTCCACGCCCGTCTACCTTGAAGAGGTGAAGGGACAGATGGCTTGGAGCATGCGCCCTGGGGCAAGACTGCCCGGATCCAAATCTTAGGTCTCTCACTGACTGACTTTGTGGCCCTGGGCCGTTCACTCATTGGCACAGTAAGAATAACAGGGGCTATCTCACGCGGTTGTTGGAACACATCCTGAGATCATGATGTCTGCAAAACCCTCAATAAAACTTAGCTGTTGTGATGATCGCAGTTTGTAGGATGGGCTTTGCGATCTGACTTGCTTGGGTTCTTGAGTTGTGTTGTAGTGCTGCATCATTAACCCGTCTTAGCCTCAGCCTTCCTTGCTGTAAAGATGGCAATGACCTCAATCTCTAGCCCAAAAGGGTGTTGTGAGGGTGAGGGAACGTGGCTGGCCTGTCACGCTCAGGAAAGGCTACTCACTGGCATCAGGGTTTTCAGGACAGGGGGCTTGTTCTAAACCCTCACTCTAAGCTCCCAGCCTAGAGCTGGCACATAGTAGGGCCGTTGAATCTGTGGACTCTGACTCTCTTGGCTGACCACGCCCCTGCCCTCCTCCGGCGTGCGTGCATACACACACATACACTGTAGATACCACACGTGTCCACACATATATACAACCTAACATACCATGTATACAAACACCACACTCACGCATATACCCCACACCAAGCACACAGCCACAGATAGCAGACACTACCCCCCCGATACACACTTTACCATAACACACACACACACACACACACACACACACACACACCCCCCATTCCCTTCTCCCTTAGCTGCTCTGTTGAGCTGAAGGGAGCTGTGTCATTTTCAAGGATATGATTCAACTTCTGGGGCCTGTTGCTACAAGCACGAGGTCCCTCATCAGCTTTGCCACCTCCCTGGAAAGGCATGCAGAGTGGGTTCCAAATTTGCATTTTGGCCTGAGGAAAGGGGTGTGGACGTAATTTTTTTTTTTCCTTTTTGATTGTCAAGTAACACATCTACACAGGCCAAGAGACCATGTCTCCAAACGGAGGTGTAGGTGAGGCTGGCTATTCTGCTTGAAATCCCACCCAGCTCTAATGAAGGCCACATGTGTCACAGTTGACAGGCACATCTCCCTGAGTTGTCAGAACTACAGAAGATGATAGACCTTAATGCCACGTTTCAGAGAGGCACAGAACGTCAGGGCTGGAAGGCATACTGGAAAGTCTCTTTCTTATCCAGCGGTTCTCAAAGTTCACTGGATTTTAAGAGCCTTTGGAGCTCAAGATGATCATACATATTACCTAGCTCCAATCCTCAGAGATTATAATTCACTAGACCTGGTGGGGTGCAGAAGTTTAAATAAGCAAATGAAGTGACTCTAATGCAGATGGGTACAGATGATACTTTGAGAAACACTATAATCCCTTTCCACAGGTGGAGAAAAGTTGGTCCCAATCATCAAATAAGTCACCCAAATAGTTAGTGGCAAGGCTGAGAACGGACCTCTGGTCTATTTGCATCTAGCACTCTTTCAGGATTTCACTTGAATCCTTTGGTTCTTCCTGCATTTGTGTCTTCAAGCACTTTAGAGTAAGTCTGTGGCAGAGAAAAGCACTGAATTTGTCTTAGAGGGAAACGGGGCTCCTCTGTGGCCTTAGTCTTGTTCTCTCTGGGACACTCACTTTCTCCAGTGGAGTCCCTTTCTTGGCTGTCAAGTCCATTGGTTGTCGCATAATTCTTAACCAAGTTTGGCCAGCTTCCCATTGCAGAGTATCACAAGAAGGAGGAAGTTAGAAGTTTTAGTTAAATTTGCCTGTGCTTCATTCTGCTCAGAAGCCAAGGTTAGTCTCTAGAGACTAAACATCCCAAATCTTCAGAGACTTCCTGACTGTTTATGTCAGTCGTCAAAAAACGACAGCCTGCAAGCCAAATCTGACCCGCCATCTGGTTTTGTAAATAAAGTTTTATAGGAAAACAACTATGGACATTCGTTTGCATATCGCCTCTGACTACTCTTGTGCAAAATGGTGGAGTTGCAATAGAGACCGTACGACCAAAAAAGCCTAACATATTTACCATCTGACCTTTTACAGAAAGATTTTATTGACCCTTGGGTTACATTCTTATTTGGGGTACTCCCGGGGGCCATAGAACACATAACGCCAATTAAAAACCTGAACATGCAAAACAGCCTCTAATAAGCACCGTGATATCCTCTACAGCATCCCTTTCCACCTCTTAGTGTAGCTTGTATTGGTGATGAACCACAACAACCTAGACTATCTTGCTGGACAGTCCTGGTCATTCAGAAGCTTACTCAATGGCTAAGGAAATTTTAGTTAGGTGATATGATTTCTTACTTCAAGTAATTTATTGAAGGGTCTGTTGTGTCAAAGTATATCCTAAGCCAGACTTGATACGACATGATGCTGGCTTTTTTATTAATTGCCAGGCATCTCTTCTCCCCCTAATCTTCAATCTTACCCACCATTTTTGCTTCATGTTTGCATGGGTACATCACTATCTTCCTTGATCCAACATCTTTGTGAAAGCATGTATAGAAGGGCTGGGCCCAGAGCATAGGAATGCTCCTGGAAGTGATACTTTTTCCTTCCCATTTTTGTTGTTGCTTAGCAACAATTTGGGAGGGGCAGGAGAGATTCCAGGGGCCTGAGGATTTAACACAAAATGATGTGTGAACCCATTTTTGAGAAATGATCCCCGAGTTATATTTTTCATTGCACCTCTCAATTTCATATATGCTGTATATTCACACAGCCCTTGGCCATTAAAATAAGTTGCACTATAAGGAGAAATTTGGTGCACAACTCTTTACAAACGAGTTTTTACTGGGAGCCAAGAACAAAGTGAAACAAAATACCATTGTCATGATAAGTGTTCCTATAGGAGACATAATTTCAAATCTGCTTTTACAGGAAGACTGGCCTCATACTTAAGCTCACAGGGATTGAAGTTAGAACACCTGACTTGAAATAATAATGATATCTACTTTATAGGGTTGTCGTGTGAATTCAAGAAGAACATTTATTTATAGTCTAAGCGTGACAGCTGTTGCTCCATGAAGACTATTTGTTGTTGTTGTTGTTGATGATGATGATAATAATAATGTTATTCCCAGCAGGGATTAAATTAGGTAGGACATTAAACCTATACTCTTATGCAGTACATACCGCAGAAGGAGAGTTTGGAAAGTGATAAGTCAGTTGCACTGATGGGCCCTACTTAATGGCTTCTCCTTAGTCATGGCCCTCATCCTGTAACTCGAAGCCCTTCTCCCTCTGACTTTGGGCTAAGAGTGACCTCCACTTTGATCATTAGGATGCTAGTAAAGCTGCCACAAGTAGAAGCTTGGAAAGCCCTCGAGGGTCTCCTCTGTTCTTGCATGATTGAGTTTGCTTGAATCTGGAATCCTACCAGCTCCATGGAACTGAGCCTGCATCAGCCTGCTGGAGGATGAGAGATCAGGCAGGACTGAGTTGCCACAGCCAAAGTCACTTTGGACTAGCCCACCCCCAAACATGATGTAGAAACTCAGCCAAGATCAGCAAAGTTGCCTACCTACCTCTCAGCTGACTGCAAATGCATGAGTGAGCCCAGCAAGATCAACCCAGATCAGCAAAACTTCCCGGATAACCTCTAAGTTCATGATAAATAAACATGGCTGTCATTTAAAGCTACTAAATTATGGACTGATTTGTTGAACAGTGATAAGGAACCGGGAGAGAGTATGGAGTATCCATTCAGTACTAGTAAATGATTAGTTAATGAAGAGAATTAGTTTGAAGCCTTCTGGGGTCATCTGATGTTTTCCTTCCCTAAACAAATAGAGGTAGTCTAGACCAGAAATGAAAATCATGCTCAAATTAGCATGCATTTCCTTTATCAAAATACCAACCCAGCCCAGAGGGATGGTTAATTAATAAATCATATGATTGCTAATATATTAAAATTGAGGATACATTCACTGAAGTATTTATCACTGTTTACAGAAAAGAAGTCTCCTGGAAGGAGACACACCTAATTCAGGCTAAAAATAGCTCAGCTGAATTTCTGGGAAAGAAGACAAGAGTTTGGAGGAAAAAAATATTCAGCCAAAAAAAAAAAAAAGTGCCTTTCTTTTTCTGTAGATATCATGGGCTTCCTGAATGCCTGTGTCAGCTTGTTAGTGGTAAGGGAGGCTGCATGAGATAGTATTAGGGTTCAATGTGCAGCAAGAGATAGAGTGGTTTATAAAGGGAGAGCGGCAAAGCAGAAAGAGAAGCCATGGGTAAGAGGGATGGTGTCACCCAGCTTCGATGCAGTGCTTTGGGGGTGATTCAGCACTTGCTGATAGGGTTGACCAGCCTGCACCCCAGCCAGATCTGGGCAAGGGAAAAATCAAAACAGTGAGGAAGAGCTTCAAGCATTTTTCAACTCTAAGCAAGATTGTGAGATGCAGATTGTTCTAGTTGGTGATCATCATGTGGCAAAGAATCAGACTTAGTTACAGAGAGGATACAAGTATTTGTCATTCCTTCGCTTATTCATACAATTCTGTTCTATATTACAAGCCTGTAAGGGTGGTGTAAAGTTTTCATTCACACCTCCATTCACTGAAGATATTTATTGGACCAGAATATGTGCTATATCCTGGAAATATAAAAATGAAAAAGAACACGGTCCCTGTATTATACAAACTTACAGGCTATGGAGAAGAGACAGAGAAGGGAACTGACATTGAACATACTGAAAATCATCATGAAGAGATGCCCCCATCAAGTTCTGAGTCTGTTGAGAGGCACAGAAGAGAAACCCATGGATAAGCCACATGCCATCTCTAATAGTGATAAAGACTGGATTGGAGAGATGATAGCAGATTTGTCACCCAGGGGTCTCACTAATGACACTTCAGGCCAGAGTTAATTTTACCTACCCAGCCTCTAGTAGAGTGGGACAGGTGTCTCCTTATGGAAGGAGGGAGTCCGAGAAAGAGATGAAGGTTCTCCCTTAAAACTTTGAGATAACACAGAAGGGATCCCTAGCCTAACCACAACTTAAGGATCAAAGAAAGTTTCTCTGAAGAATTTTCCTGTTTTTGTGGCTGAGGAGGACTTGTAGAGGTGGGGAAACAGTGTGTTGTTGGGTTTCAGGAAAGACAGTTCACAAAGACATAGAATCTAAAATGGGCCTTGGTTGGTCAATATATTGCACTAAGTGGAGTGGCTTAGCAAGCTCATCTCAGACAGAAAACACAAAAGTTAGCTGCCATATAGTGATAGGAAAGCCCGTTTTCAAGGATGAGCTGCCAGCTTCATCAGGTCTATGGATAAGATGTAGAGTGTTGGTTGGGGCGCCTGGGTGGCTCGGTCGGTTAAGCGTCCGACTTCGGCTCAGGTCATGATCTCACGGTCCGTGAGTTCGAGCCTCGCGTCGGGCTCTGTGCTGACTGCTCAGAGCCTGGAGCCTGTTTCAGATTCTGTGTCTCCCTCTCTCTCTGCCCCTCCCCTGTTCATGCTCTGTCTGTCTCTGTCTCAAAAATAAATAATAAAAAAAAAAAGTTAAAAAAAAATTAAAAAAAAAAAAGATGTAGAGTGTTGGAGACAAGACAAGAACTGTGTTTGAGGCCAAATCTTGGAGCATCTAGGAGGTCAAGATACGAAGATGAAATGAACACATTTCCTTTGTACTCTACCACACTTACTTGACCATATGGCAGGACTTCAGTGAGATGTGATAAGATCCTGTTATGAAGTAAAGGCAGGGGAGGAGGTAAAGAGAGGAAAAGCTATGGTAGGTTATCACAGAGACCAAGAGGGTAGAATCTATGGGATCCAACATGGCCAGGACTGGTGAATGAAGACCCAAATATGACAGATGGTAACAATTTTGAGGAAAGGGTGATATAAATAGAAATTAGAAAATCAGTGCTATGGGGACCATTCAGTTCTCTGAATGTCTAGTTTGAGAAACCAACACTCCCCTAAAGTGGAACGACCCAGCAGACAGTTGGGAAAAAAGGCAAGATAGGAAATAAATATTGAGTCTATATTTAAAGACTCTGGTTAAATTCTGAGAGTGGATGAATTCTTGCACACACACACAAAAGTATTGGAAAGGAAAAAAAGAAGAAGAAGGCTAAGGAAATGACCTTGGAGAATCACCTCTGTTGAAGGGTCAGGAGCAAGGAGAGCATCAAAGAAGAAAACAGAAGATACAATTTTCTTGGAAAATTTCCAAAGTGAAGTGTCACTAAAGTGATAGATATTTAACTTGAGGTGTTAATATATTGGGATTGATATGCACTGTTTTATGTCTACCTTTCTTCATTTTAGTCTTCTTATCTGCAAAACGGGAAGAAAAATTGCTGCTCTCACATTTGGTGAATGAGAATCTGGACATTTAAGAATAAAAATAGTATTATTTTTAGATATGTATTAGTTGCTTTTACTTTACTATTTCTGCCTCCCCACATCCTGTCTGCCAGTATGGGAACGGGAGGGGAATGGGAGGGGAGAGGGTTGGGTGCCCTTGGGAAGGAGAGGGGTCCCATGAAGGGAAAGACACCCTCTCTGGGCCCAGAGGACTGAGAAAGAAGCCAGAAGAGAGGGAAAGACAGCCAGGAATAAAAGTCCACCTCCTACTCTGGAGGGGAAAGTTTATGTGCTGACTATTTTGGGGGGATTATGTAGAACAGAGGGTCCTAGTTTAGGTCCGTGCCTCTGCTGAGGACAGCGTAATGCAGAGCCAATAAGAGGAGTTGGATGTGGTTTGAGAAAACGGTCCGAGATGAAGAGGGTTTTATCAGCAGTCTTGGGATTCACTAGGTTCCAGATAGCAGGAAAAAAAGACTAAGTTTAGAGCCCTTGGGCCTGTAATGGGGCCAACTAAGGTCCAGTTGTTGAAGAACCCTTCAACAAAAGCCAAGGGATGACTTCCTGGGCTAGGGCTGGAGGAAGGGAGTGTTCAGACTCAGAGAGTCTGTAGTGTCATTAAGGACAGTGTTATAGGGCTAATGGAATGAAGGCATCTGACTCAACTGGGCTGAGAAAACTATAGAAGAATTCATTATTCCTGGATGTGAGTGTCAACATCCCTTATACCAAGAATGAAGCAAAACCAAAGAAATCTGGTGAAATGCTGCCTGCCATACATTCAACTATCAGACCCGGGGAATGTCCTTCCACACAGTTCCATGGGGTCATGTCAGCTATTCTCCCATATAGCCAGAGATGAGCAGGGATGGGAGAAGACCAGGGAAAACAGCAATTATTTCAAGGAGATGGCCTTAAGCACAAATGAATGGTTTAACTACCAATTAGATTCATTTTTCAATTTGCATAGACTACATTTAAAAATATTTGGCAAGTTGGGGTTTATGTGAAGAAGAGTAAAATAAGAGTAGAAAAACAAAAGAGCCACACATTCTTTGTTTATCAAAGTTTAATTCTGCTGTAGAACTTCAATCTCTCTGTTTGGCCATAATTCATTTATTATTTGCCTAGGTCACTACATTCTTGGGACTAGGACGGTAAGTCCCATTAAAAGTGAGTACATTATTATTATTATTATTTGCTATGTAACTTGAGGTCTGATGAATAGTAGACATTTGATAAATATTATGAAAAATGAATGTTTCCTCCTATTTAGCATATCCAGATTGTAACCAAGGTTCTAGCAAAGGTCTTTCTGAAAGTGTTGATATTTGGCTTGGATTCATCTCATTCTCTCTCCATCCCAGTCTCTCAGAATCTGTTCTTGGTCTTTCTCCAGCCAACTTTAGGTTGGCAGAAAGGATCAGAATATCCTTTAGACTAACAAGTGGCAGATAACAAGACAATATGTCCTGCCTCCTACAGACATTGGTCCATAAGCTGATTTGGATCCTTGGCCTTGAAATGGGCCAATTCCTACCATGGGGTGGAACCTATTGGGACAGACAGAAGAGAGATCTTAGGTTGAGAGATCCTTCAAAATATGCATCAGTGGCACTGGGTTGTTCTGCTTAGGTGAATGCCCCTGCTTCAATAGTAAGCTCTTCCCATATAACTAACTGGTAATGCAGAGATTTTCATGGTACACAGACAACACTCTTAGTCCCCAAAAAGGGGGGAAAAATCTAGTCTTGGAGTTTTAAATGTCCACCCCAAATGAGTTTTGTAGTATTTTCCTTTTTTTTCAAGTCCAATTTCTTTGCTTCCTCCTTGTGAATGAAATATCACACAGGCATGGGTTTCTGAAGGTTATCTATAGCTTTGCCTAAAATGGCTATAATTGGAGAAATGAAATAGTGCTAACTGTGAAGCCTGAATAACATTATAACATTATGCAAAATGAAGGCACTTTAGAAGAATAAAGGGACGATGACAATGCAAATCAGAGCCAGTGAAGGTCAGACGTTTTGCATAAAGTGCCTTGCAATCTAATTCATGTGAACTTCGCCCGAGGAGAGAAAAGTGACTTATTAAAGCACAATGCTTTTTCAAAGAGCATTACTGCAAAGCTCTGGATCTGCTTACAAGTCCCACCGGTGGCTGTGAGGATTGGGTGAGGAGCTGGGTATAGGCATAGCCAAGCTGAAATTATAGAACCTTTGTTCGGAAATAAAATATCCCAACCCTGTGACTGCACTCAAGCTGGCGTTCTTAACCCTTGGATGGCTGGACTGAATGGTGGTTGCTTAGGGAACAGGACTAGGAAGTTATTTATGGTTATTTACTGACCACCATGTTTATCATCGATTGCCTTTTATTCTCAGAGCCATTGGAAGCAGAAGGCTTTCTTTTCTTTTCTTTTCTTTTCTTTTCTTTACAATTGAGACTATTGGGGCTCAGCAAGTTAAAAGCATTTGCTTGCGGGACTTATAAATGTTGGAGCAGACACGGAAACGCTGTTAGACTCAGAGGACCAAGGTTAATCCACCTTGTCATACTGCCTAGAAATAACTGTTGTCTGTGCCTCTGAGAAGTTCAGGTCCTTGCACTTACAGTGAAGTCTTACACATGGTAGCGTGATTCTTTCGCTTGACTTTATAGCATCTTTCGTCCCCTCCCATCTAATGGCTGCTCCTTCTAGAACAGATCCCTTGCTCGAAGACGGAGGTCCTGACTAATCCTGGGCTTTAACTTCCCATCCTCTTTTCTGGCTCAGTAGAGAGGATAGTACTTACTCCATAGTGCCATTGGGAGGCTCCAATGTGGCACAGAGCTCAAACCATACACCAAGGGTCAGGCTTCCTGGATTGGACCTCTAGTTCCACCATTTACTAATGATGTGAGCTGAGGCAGTTTTCCTTGTCTGTAAAAATGGGGGTAATCCAAACATCTAACTCAGAAAGTAGCGTAAGGAAGAAAATAATCAGCTGTTTAAAGTTCTTAGGATAGTACCTTGCATTATAGTAGAGACTCTATAGATGTTAACTCTTAATGTTTTATAAAAACTCTTTTGACATCCCACTGGCACACGCAAGCCTAGGGCTAGAATAAATTCTCCACTGGGACCAGAACCAAGAAAGAGTCCCTACCTTTCTCTCAACAAGGTCACATATGGGGTCAGTCTCACACGGATGAGCCTGATCATTAGAACCACCTAAAGTGCCGGGTAAACATGTAAAGTCTCAGTGTCAACTTAGAACAGCAATCTGAGCTGCACAAGGAAATTTAAGGAGGTTTTAAAAAATACCATCGTCTGGGATCCACCTAGGCCCCACTGCAGACCAGCTAAATCAGTCAGGCTTGTGAGCGATAGCATAGTTTTAACAAGCATACCTTATTCCTCATCAGGCAAGGGTACCAAAGGCAAGTCCTCACCAAGAAGCTTGTCTTTTGTCCCTGTGTATAGAGCCCTGTGAAGAAAAATAAGATAAAGACAGCGAGGGAGGCAAACCAAAAAAGACTCTTAAAAACAGAGAACAGACTGGGGGTTGCTGGAGACGAGATGGGTGGGGGATGGTCTAAATGGGGGATGGACATTAAGGAGGGTGCTTTTTGGGATGAGCACTGGGTGATACATGTAAGTGATGAATCACTGGGTTCTACTCCTGAAGCTAATACTACACTGTATGTTAACTAACTTGAACTTAAATAAATAAATTAAAAAAAAAAAAAAAAAAAAAAAAAAAAAACCTATGAGGAAAACTCGCTTGGCTGGTTAGACCAGGACCATTAGCCCCTGGGAAGTGGAACACTTTTTGTATAATTTACACAAATCAATAATTCATAGAAACTATAGGAGAGGACAGAGGCTTTGGGAGTACGGTAAGTGCCAGAGAAATTCAGTGGAGAAAAAAAGAAAACAACCACATATGTTAGAGGGGAAAGAGAAAAAGTCTTGGACTCCAGATAGACTTGAGTTCAAATCAGTGACTCGGAAAAAGTTCCTCAATGATGTGGGATGTTAACTATTTGGCAGAGTTATTGTGAGAAGTGTCTACAGTATTAATGTCTGGCTTATAGTAGACATTCAGTCAATGGTAGCTATAAGTTTTGTGGGCTAACAGTGTCTTCGGAGATGGCTTTCTAGAGGAGTCCATTCAGAAGACTTAAGCCAAGCCTTAAATGAGGAGAAGTTTTTATATTATAAATACATATTTATAAGAGACCAGTATTCTCTTCTTTGCAACCCCAAACATTCCTTACTGATATACATGGCTAAAATACTGAGACATACTACTTTCTTTTCCTTCTCTGAAAAACATGGCCTGCTTGATCCCCTTCATATAATTACACTCACAGATCTCAGAGAAGAAAGACCCAAAAGGAGCCCTTTGTTTGGTAGAGAGGTGGGCAAGACAAGAAGGAGACCTTGATCTCCTAGGGTGTTTCTTCCAGGAAATACTTCTCAAATGTTCCTATTTATAGCACGCATTTCTTCTGCAGCTTTTAGGAAAGGTCACCTGGAGCCCAGCCAAGTGGGAATGACAATTACCTGGTGGAGACTGATGATTCATCCAATTTCTGGAAACCACACCAATGCCCCTCAGAAGAGAGCCAGTCCATTGTTTTAATACAATGTGAAGCATTTCCAACAGTTTGCTCAGGGTCTCCCCCCAGACCAGTAGGAGCTAAATTCCTCCTTCTAAAACCTAAGTGAGCTTGAGCATTCTGAGGGGATTGGGGATTAGGGTAGATGATTCCTTTTCCACTTCAGGTATAAACTATTATACATGGGCGCTGCTGTGCATGGCTATTCATGAAAAATTTGCCTTTATCAAGTTTCAGGGAATATAAGGGTATGAATCATGCTGAAATTGTATATTCTCATGAAACCACTGCGTGTTTCCCCTTGTTGCTGCTCACACATCAGAGAGTATTTTTCTGGATCCAGGGTTAGCAAGGACAGTGTATGCTAATAGATAGAGGTCACGGGTAACTGTACAATATGGTCTACAGGATCCATAAGGATTGCTTTCCGAAAAGTTTTCTCCTGTCCTGGTGTTCCAGTGCTTGAAATTTTGCATTCCATGACCTTTAATTTTCTTTTAAACTTTTTTTTTTAACATTTATTCATTTTTGAAAGACAGAGAGTGAGTAGGGGAGGGGCAGAGTGAGGGAGACACAGAATCTGAAGCAGGCTCCAGGCTCTGAGCTGTCAGCACAGAGCCTGTCGCTGGGCTCGAACTCACGGACTGGGAGATCATGACCTGAGCTGAAGTTGACACTTAACCAACTGAGCTACCCAGGCACTCTGCTTTTAATTCTCTTTTAAACACTTATGTTTCTAAGAGAGGATGACATATGACTAGGTTACTAAGTAAAGTATAGGTGGTTGATTTGACCCTCTTCTCTCGGCTAGAGGACTCAGATAAATAAGGCAGAAAGTTCTGCCACATCATTCTTTTTCTTGTTTCATGAACTTGCTTTGTACTTTCTTTTCTTTCCCTTTTTTTTTTTTTTTTTTACCCTCGTCCCTGTGATCCCATGTTCTGGACTGGACTGGATGTACTTTCCTATCTATATCTGCCTATATGGTATTGACCATCAGTATTTAGCTCAAGATGTGGTTGAAAGGTCCTCTCTTCCACGAAGTTTCCGGCATACCTGCTTAGAATTGATGCTTCTCTCACTGCCTTTGTGCTCTGTGACTCATGCATTGGTCTGTTTGCTCCGTCCCTCATTCAGTTTTCACCATCCCTGTCCTTGTGGAGTTTAGAAAGGGAGACAGAGGTTAATCCAAGAATCATACTATCTAATAGAACATTACCACTCTGGAAAGCATTATAATGAAGAGGTGTTGGCTATGAGAGGGTATTGCAGGGGAATTTGAGCTGGTCAGGTCGACTGGGGCTTCTCTGACGTGTGATCAGAAGGGAGAAAAGGGCTGAACTGGGCACATGCAGTTGTCCCTGGGCACTCACGGGACTGTGCATTGTTAGGAGGATTAAATGAGGCAGGGAATGCCCTTTAGTAGGGTTTCTAGAACTTGGTGCATACTAAATGGTGCCTGTTACGATTACTGTCATCATGGTTTTATTATTATGATTGTGAAGTGCTACCAAATTCTCTAGTATGGCCTTTTGGCCTTTGGCGAAGTAGGCTAGAGTCACCTAGATATAAGGTCTGTCTGTGAACTAATTCTTTTGGGGGCTCAATTTTTATACTATAGTATGTGGGACTGAAAAAACAACGGTACTGACACCCCATACATAAGGTTGATATCATTTCTTTACCTTCCCTCCTAAGACATGGATTTTTGGTCCCTGGCCATTAATGTAAGTTGAAAAGTAGAAATCTTATTTCGATGTTTATCAAAATTTTAAATGTGTTTATCATTGGATCCAGCAACTTTCCTGCTAAGAATCTAATCTGTGGAAATACATGTATGCCTAAAAATATACGTCCATCGCGGCATTATTTATAACAAAAAATACTAGAAATAATTTAAGTTCCCACAATTAGAATGTGGTTCTGTATATCATGGCCTATCTATAAAAGATAGAATTTTTTTTTTTAATGAGGCAAGTCTGTATGAACTGACACATCAAGAAATCCAGGGCATAGTTTCAAGTGAAAATGGAACAAATCACATATAGTGCGATCCCTTTCGTGAAAAACAGAGCTAAAAACAAAACAGTTGATGAATCACAAATATAATGAATAATGTGACTGTCAAGGGAGCTGTGAAGTCAGGAGACCTGGGTTGAAATCCCAGTGCTACTGGTCCTCTAACTGGGTGAGTTTGGATAAGTTATTTAACCTCCCTGGCATCAGTTTCTCCATTTGTAAAATGGTAATAAAAACAGTATGTACCTTAGAAGAGTGTTTGGAGGATTAAATAATTTAATGTGTACAAAGTGCTCAGAATATTGCCATACTCTAAGGGTTCACATGTGATTATTATTCCTATTATGAAGCCTACGTAAGCACACAGGAAAAGGACTGTAGAGGGTTTGCAGAGTTCTCAGTAGGTTACACGAGATTAGTAAAAACAGGTAACACCTACACATTTATCCTAAGTTTCTGCTTCATTTAAGCAAGGATATGAAACATAAGGGAGGCACGCGTGACCCCACGCAGCGTACCTTGTCATGACTTTCACGTCACTCTGGAGCCTTGGATCCTCACTGGGGCCGAAAGCTGAAGACGACACACTTCTCCAAGGTAGGGCTCCACCATGTTGAAAAAGCAGTGCTGAGAATGTTCACTGCTGGCGAAGCATGTGCCTTACCAACCTAGGCATTTTGGTGTAAGGGAGAGTTTGCAAACTTCAGGGTCTCCTGGATGGCATGAACTGAACTCAGTTTTAGGGACACCATACTCTTCTACTGGAGAGAAAGCACAATGAGCACCTCGGTGTGTTTCCAAAAATAATATACCTGCACCCAGTGTTCCAGTGAATCAGGAAGTGTTTCCTCTCATTCTGCCCGTCTTCTGATTCACCTCGTAGCTGTGCTTTTGTTATTTTTTTTTCCTGGATGATTTTGCCACTGCGTTTGGCCCAAGAACACAAAATCCATTTTCCTAGTCACTTTCACTAAACTGCTGATGATGGGGAGGTGAGGGGGAGAGGGAAATCCACAGAGAGGGATTTCACCTGCTAGTCCTTGTATTTTTCGATGACTGGAAGATTTACAATGAGAAAATATTCATGTATGAGTTACCTGTGTGCCTTTTTTACATAAAAGAAAGGAGTTTTTGTTTTCTTCCTCATATCATCTACCTATGGAGTTGACATTAGGGTAAACAGTGTAACAAGGGTGACGTTCCATAACTCTTTCTAATTCTAATAGAATAACTTTATTAATTTCTTTTAATTTTTAGTATTCAACTTAGTATATTATAATGAATCCTTTTTTAATTATTTTTTAATGTTTATTGTTTTTGAGAGAGAGAGAGACAGAGAGACAGAGAGACAGAGTGTGAGTAGGCAAGGGGCACAGAGAGAGGGAGACACAGAATCCAAAGCAGGCTTCAGGTTCTGAACTGTCAGCACAAAGCCTGATGTGGGGCTCAAACTGACGAACATGTGAGATCATGACCTGAGCCAAAGTCGGACCCTTAACTGACTGAACCACCCAGATGCCCCTATAATAGATCCATACAGCTTGATTTAACACTTCCTAGCATTTTGCTGCATTTAGTTTATCCCTTTTTAAAATATTTTCTTCGTATTCTTTAGTGTTTATTTATTTATTTTGAGAGAGGCAGAGAGAGAGAGAATAATCAGGGGAAGGGCGGAGAGAGAGAGGGAGAGAGAGAATGAGAGAATCACAAGCAGGTTCCATGCTGTCAGCTCAGAACACAATGTGGGGCTCGATCTCACGGACGAGTGAGATCATGACCTGAGCTGAAATCAAGAGTCAGACACTTGACCGACTGAGCCACCCAGGCACCCCCACATTTGTGTACTATTTTAAAGAAGTGTGTATTTTAAAGCAAATGACAGACATCATGACATTTTTCTCTCAAATATTTTTGAGTGCAGTTGAAAAAAGGAGGCTGGTATCTTACATAACAAGAATACAATTATCATACCCATCAAAATTAATAGCAATTTCCTAGTGGCATGGAATGCCCAGTCCAAATTCAAACGTCTTCGGTTGTCTTTAATAGCTGATTTGTTCAGACCACTCACTGCCTTATTGCACTGGGGAGTCTTTTGTGGCTTTCTGAAAGGCATCCAATGGGCACCAGGATTAGGAGCAAAGAGGCTGTGATGGTGAATGGCCTTGCTTTCCCTGGGTGATGACTTTGCCTGGCAGAGGCCAAGGCACTCAACATTCTTGCTTAATGACCAAGAAGCAGAACAGGAACAGGCCTGTGATCACCCATTTATGTGAGTTTGGAATTGAGTGACCAGTAGGGAAATCACATGCAAATCTAAGCAAACTTTACTAACTTCCCACAAAGGGGTCAGTGAGAATTATTACACTTATTAGGAAAGAGAATATGTTCTAAACTTTGTTGAATTGAGGCTTTGTTGGTCTACAGCAGTTTTAATTCCATTTTCCCTCTCCAGAGAAGGGTCTTTAGTTTCCCCTTGATAGCATTCTGCATAAATGTTGAAACTTGGATTATTTGTGTGGAGCAGCAGATCTCCTTAGCGGATCAGTGCTATTGGCACGGCAACACGCTGCCTCTTGACTGCCCCCAGGAGACCCAAGTTCAAGTCCTCATCCTGCCAATAGCCCCAAATGACCTTCACTCCAGCTTTAAAAATCACTCACGTTCGCTGGAAGACGGGGACTTAATTTCAAGTTGATTTCCAGTTCTGAAGTTCCAGGTGTCCCTTAAGTTCTGCTTTTTTTCGACTCCACATTTCTCTCTCTGGCATCTGGGGTGGAAGTCGTGCATATCCCCGTATTATGGACGGCTAGAAAAAATAAATCCTGTTAATAGTCTTAGCTGTATTCTTATCATTTGATTGCCCGTTTAAGTTTTTGTTAGTTTATAGGTAAGGAAGAATATCAATGGGGCCTTTGGATGTCTTCTCCAAAACTGGAGCTTTGATTTCTCTGAAGTATCTTTCCTAAATAAACATTTTTAAAAATAGTCTCATGAGGTTCTCTGTGACAGAACTTGCTAACTCGGTATTGGTTAGAGAATTGGAAAAACCCAACACCCTCGAAGACAAAGAATGAGTGAGGGGACCTGGGTTTGGAGATTGTGTCTGATTTCCCTGCACAGCTGCCAGGTTCTAACTTTGAACAGTGAGTAGGGGAGGGAGAAATATTCCATGGGCGCTTACCATGTCCCAGGTGCCATCCATGCATGGCTTATTTAACAGTCACCATGACTGTCAGAAGCAGGTATCAGACTTACTTCTTGTAAGTGAGGCAATTTTCCACTTTCCAGATGAGGAAACTGAGGTTTAGAAAGTTCTTTCAACTCATTTTCTCAAGGTCGAGCAGGAAGAAGTCAGTGGTTCCATGGCCTGACTCCATGCCAAAGCCCTCAGTCTTTCTCCTTCTCATTGGCAGCTCACCTGTCCTTTCTTCTTCACCTCTTAAAATGATAGGTGTTGACACTGGCCAAGATTGAAAACCGGGAATGTGTGTGTGACCAGAGTGGCATTCAAGAGGTTTGTTTGCGAGGGGATTAGTTGGTCATTGTTTTGCTTGTTTCCAGCTGTAGTCTTCCTATTCTGTCACGTGATGTTAACTTTGCCGATCTCTGAGTTAATTCCAGGTCTTCAGCCCTATTTTTGCCCCGTTGGGATGATTCTTCCCCTCTTTTCCCTGGGTTCTCTTCCTTCTTATCATCCTTATCACTTCCTCAGAGATCCTTCTCTGATACTTTAGACTAGGTTAAGTGCCCCTGGAACATTCCCCTAGCTCTCTGGCCGTCTGCTTTTTTGAGCACATTTGTGTATATATTTAACTGCTACTTCTGGTGAAGCAGATTAGGACAGAGCGTAAGTATGTGGGCTCTAGGGGCACCTGGGTGGCTCAGTCACTTAAGCATCCAACTCTTGATTTTGGCTCAGGTCATGATCTCACATTTCATGGGATCGAGCCCCACACTGTTGGCTAGGCTACTTAACCCCTGTGTGCCTCACTTTCCTCACCCATAAAATGGGCTAATGATAGTACCCAGTATCCACTGAATAGCAGTGATAGTTAAATCAGGTGGTTTATATAAAGTTCTTAGAACAGTGCTTTGCACGTAGCAAGTACTGAACCACTGTTTGCTATCATTTTCTGTCTTTCTCAATGAACAGTGGTTCGATTGGGGCAGATACTGTATCTGTCTCCTTTACGGTTGTATTCAGTGTGTCCCCACATTATGGATACTCATGAAGTATTTATTGCCTGCTCCTGTTACCACCTTTCGGAATCACACAGCTCTGCATCTTACCGAATACGTGCCACAGGCTGGGAACTTCCATACAGATAATCTCTTGGGGCTCTCGTAAATTAGTTGTTATTGGCATAACAGTTCTACTGACGAGAAGTGTAAGGTTCAGAGAGGTAAACTGTTCTGCTTTGGGTCACACAGCTACCGAATAGTTGAAATTGAATAATTGAATATTGAAACCTGGCTCCGGGGAACTCTGAGCCCCTTGCTCTTGTTCTTTTTTTGTCCCTAGTCTTTTTGTGCCATGGAAAGAACAATGCACCTATGTAAGTAGGAGGTTTGGGTTTCTTGAAACCAAAGTCAAAGCGAAGTAAGCAGAAGTTAACAAAAGGGTCACAGGCATCTGATATGTTAGTAATAATAACAAAAATGATGTCTACTCCTTTTTTCTCAGATACCTAAATGGATGTTGATTCCCAAGTAGAGATGGAAAATCGTTAAAGGCCTCTCCCATGGAGGTCACAGCTTTCTGTACAGAGGCCCTAAGATCAACCTGCTGATGCTGATTTATAAGTGACTCTGATTGTCCTCTTGGACCACTCTGAACTGTAATAATTCCCAGTGTAGGACAGCTAAGCTAGAAGACTGGTGGAGAACCATGATGTTTGTACTAAATTAAGGGCAGTTTATGTTGGTGCTTCTCAAACTGTAATGTGCACAGGAACTACCTGGGGGCCTTAGCACAATGGTAAATTCTAATTGAGTAGGTCTGGGGAGGGGCCTGATATTCTGCATTTGTAACAAGTTTCCAGCTGATGCAGATGCTGCCGGATCATGGACAAACCTTTGCCAACCAAAGGTTATTGGGATTTTCCTTGGGCTGCATTCTAGCCAAACACAGTGACTCCAGCGAAGGATGGTCTTTGCAGGAACAGAAGGAGCAGGGGTCTGCTGAGGGAGCCACCTGCAATCAAGTTAAGCTATGCCACTTAATGGGAATGGACCCATGGGCCAGATTCTTCTCTTGAGATGTGGGTGACCTCATGCGGAAGTGGGTGTGCTGAACACTGGGAAGAAGCAGTGGCTTGATGCAAATTACTTGTAAATTTCTTTCCGTTGTAAGATTGCTTGACTGCCTGACTCATTCTAATGCCTGCATTGAAGTTCAGGTCTGTTGTTGTTGTTGTTGTTGTTGTTGTTGTTGTTTAAGGAGTGGGGGGGGGGGCCTCAGAATCTTGTGAAAGAGATTAGTAGTAGTTTCAGGAGCTAGTAAATGCCCACGGAGACTGCTGTGCATGATACAACTCCTTAACGCATTTCCGCTTCTCTGTGGTCATTGTCCATTCCACCAGGTGGTGAAGAATATCTTGATACACTGGTATTTGGTCCTATGATTTCCTGACCAGGAAGGCATCTTTGGAAAAATGACAGTGACCTTTGGCTAGAGTAGTATAACTATGGAGATTTATTGCTGGAGTGAAGCTTGGATGCCATAGAGCCAAAAGACCTTATTTCAGAGAGGGGAAGAGACTTATCCAAGAACACAGTCATTTGGAAAGAAATTTGAGCCCAGACCTCCTGTGGGCTCGCTTCCAGGTCCACATTTCTTCCATAGAATAAATGAATGCAATGTGCAGGTTTTCATGATATGCCCTGATGTCCTCAGGCAAATGTCATAGAATAACTTACACTGTCTGCATTTCTGAGTTGCTCCTGACATTCTCATTTTATTTATTTATTTAGCCCATCCAGTTTGAAATTAAAATTCCTAATACCTGTCTCTGGTATTATTAGGTATTGTTGGTGGTAGTTGAAAACATTGCACTGGAAAGTTGTCTTTCTTCTGCAATTATATGTGGTGAGGATTATGCCTATTTCCCAGGGTCGGATGCTACCATCTTGCTCCAGGTACGCTGAACGCTGAGAAGTGCTCTTGTGTTAGAGAGCCAGGAGAGATCGAGAAAAGTCAGAAGAGAAGACAAGAAACACAGGGGAGAAGACTGTAAAGTTGTTCATGGCATCGCAGCAAACTGTAAAACGCGCTCACCACCTTCCATGCCTCCAGTCTCCCAGGGTCCCATGCTCTCTATGGAATTTGCATTCTTTAGTGTGTCCAGGGCTTTTAGAATGTTACTATGAGAAGAAATGAAGGAAGGAAGAAAGGAAGGAAGAGAAGCTTATTGTTTCTCCGTTAATGTAAAACTTTGTGGGAACATGCCTTATCATAGAGAATGGCTGATGTTGGCTTTCTTCCCATGACGTGAGATGTTAGGAATACTATGAAGAGAACAATGTATCTTCATAAGTGGGCTCCACATCTCACGGGTGGGACCATCACACTGACCACTGTCATTGTCTGCGGAAAGACCATTCGTCAGCATATAGTCAGAGCTGATTTGGTATCAGGGTCCATGGAAGTTGTCATAGGAGCTACAGATACACGGCTCCCAGCGTGGTAAATTGTCAGGCCCTATCCTATGAGAGAGCTGCCAGAACTATGAGGCAGGCACATCCTCACCCTGTCACAATGCAGCCAACCATGTCTGCCTCCCATCTCTCTCACTGCTCACAATGCCAGTCTTGAACCTCACACTCCTTGCTCCCTACATCCTATCCCATCCTGCTGTTCATCTTCCTAGCTTCATACCTTGTTATTTGTTCTTCTTACTGTTTGTTTCATCCTGTCATTCTGTCTTAGTGCTTATGATCATTGTTCTGGCTCCGTTCATCTTCCTCCCCTTTGACTCATCAGGTAACATTCTCTCTCTAACTATACTATTCCAGGCCATCTGGATAGGCTCTATGAGTGAACACCATCCCTGGGAGCCCATGCATTATATAGCTTCAAGGGTCTGTGCATTAGTTTCCTATTGCTGCTGGAACATATTACCACACACTCAGGGGCTTAAAACATAAATCAGGTATCTTACAGTTTGGAGATCAGAAGTCTAAAATGGACCTCACTGGTCTAAAATCATTCTGTCAACAGGACTAGGTTTCTTTTGTAGGATTTAGGGGAGATTCTGCCTCCTTGTCTTTTCTAGCTTCTAGAAGCTACCTGTTTCTTGGCTCGTGGCTCCTTCCTCCACCTTCAAAGCCGTCACCCGTTGGGTCTTTCAAGTGCTATCTTTCTTACTGGTACTGATCCTTCTGCCTCCCCTTCCCCATCTAAGGACCCTGTGATTACTTTGGGTCACCAAGATATCCTAGGATATTCTTTCAACCATAAAATCAGCTGATTTTAGCAACCTTTATTTCATCTGCAACCTTATTTTCCCTTTGCCAGCTAATATCCCATATTCACAGGTCCCATATTCACTAGGGTTTGTTCCCTAGACCTGGGAAAAGATTCTACCCAGAGATGGGCAGGAGATCACTTGGGGAGACATTGGTCAGGGAGGATAAAAGAGGCCTCAGAAATATTCTTGCCACTGTATTACCTGGCTTGCTGTCACTTACTTCACAGTTTTGCCAGGAACCACCCTTTCTTGCTGAAAAAAAAAAAAAAACCCACATATTAATCACTCAAGACTACAACACAAATCCAGTATGTAGCTATTGCCATTAAAAAGACAAAACAAACATGCATTAAATATTTCAAGTACAACCTAAGGAATATCTATTATTCAAAGCAAGTTATCAATGCAATAAATAATACCAATAAATAGTTTTAGATATTTTGAAGACAACACTGTCAAACAATGAACTAAGTACTTTCCATGCAGACTACTTTTAATTTCTAAAATAGCTCTGTGAGGTAGGTGCTGTTGGTATTCACACTTTTCAGGAAGTCAATAATGGCTTAAAGAGGCTTGGGATATTGCATCAGGTCACATAGCTACTATATATGAGAGGGGGATTTGAACCTGGGTTGGATTCCATGGCCCAGGCACGACCATTAGGCTACACTGCCATTTTAGGAGTTCAGAGGAGGCACCGATCAGAGGAGGTGCACAGTAGCTAAGAAATGCTTGCTGAATGGGGCGCCTGGGTGGCTCAGTTGGTTAAGCGTCCGACTTCAGCTCAGGTCACGATCTCGCGGCCCGTGAGTTGGAGCCCCGCGTCAGGCTCTGGGCTGATGGCTCGGAGCCTGGAGCCTGCTTCCGATTCTGTGTCTCCCTCTCTCTCTGCCCCTCCCCCGTTCATGCTGTGTCTCTCTCTGTCTCAAAAATAAATAAACGTTAAAAAAAAATTTTTTTTAAAGAAATGCTTGCTGAAGATGGTGATATGTGAGCATACATGTTAAAAGTTGCTCAGTAGGAATCCCCTTAAAATTTCTCTAACACTACAGGGGAAATCAGAACGTATTTACACTCCAATTACCAAAACAGGTTCACCCCCCAGGGCTTGCCTGAGCTATTAAGGCAATGCGCATTTATGAACCAAGCTTTTTGTATTTCAACTTCCCATTCCCACCTTGGCAAGGCAATTAAAAAAGTCATCTTTGTTTTCTTAGGGTCTTAGATTAGCTCTTGCTTGCAGCTCTGAGGGGACATTTCCCAGCATGGCCAGATGAGGGCGCTTGGGTGTGGGGAAAGGACGGCTGGGAAACTGAGCCTGGGCCCTGCTCCCAGTATGCTCTAGAGGCCATTTTAGGGAGCAGGAGCCAACAGGTGGAAATTACTTGCATCCCTTCAGAGACTCTGCAGACCACACAAGTCATTCATTTATCCATGCACTATCAAGCATTTGTTTTATAAGTAATATGGATCCAGGCATGAGTGAGTCATGACTCCTAAAAATCGAAGAATCCGTAGGAGACAATAAATAAAAATCATCCTCCATCAGCAAGTAAATACAGACTCAGACATAGCAAGTAAGTATTAAGCACAGTGTCAAGAGTCTATCACATATAGTTAACACACATATATGTATGTGTTGTACTATGTTCTAATGTATTAGTGTATGTTTTGTAACTTCTACTAAGGTGAGATCTTTTTGCATACAAGAGCTACCTTAGTCTTTAGAAAGCACCACCTAAATTCTTACCCGTAGGAAAGCCTAATAAGGATAGTGTTGAGGCAAATGTAATCAATAATAATTTGCCAAGGAGACTCCATGGGGATGGCCATGCCTGTTTATTTCGTTTTGCATCAACTTGCTAATTCTGAGACAGGAGAAGACATGGTGTTGCCCCATAGAGTGCTTTTTGGAAGTGGCCTTGAACTTCACTGGTAGACTGGTTTTCAAGCATCGCAACAGGGCAGCCTGTTGCTTAAGACCTTGAGCTTAAGAGGTCGGGAGATCCGGTTCATAAATTTGCTTCTGCTGCTTTTCCTTTCTGGGATATCATGGTTCGTATGTGAAATTATATCCATTATGAGGATGATGAAGTTCACTTTCATTGAGTCCTTACTATGGCCAGATACTAGTTCAAGAGGTTACATGTAGGAAATCATTTCTTCCCCACACCAACTCTCAAAGGTAGGAAATAGGATTGTTTTCATTTGTTAGATAGAAAACCCGAGGCACGGAGAGGTTAAGTAACCTTCTCAGGTTCACCCGGCTAAGAAGTGACAGATTGGGATTCAACTGAGGTATGCTGGCTACAGAGCCTGTACTTTAGAATTATTGAAATTCTTGTGATATTTGTGACTTCTCCAGAAGTTGTGTGAGGGATTGTGGTTTCACTAGAACTTGGATGGGAGTTTCTCCAACATGAGTTTGGAACCATTGGTGGCTCTCTCCCTCTAAAAGTATGAGCATTATAGGGGCACCTGGGTGGCTCATTTGGCTAAGCATTTGACTCTTGGTTTCCACTCAGGTCATGATCTCGTGGTTTTGTGGGTTTGAGCCCCACATCTGACTCTGTGCTGGCAGTGTGGAGCCTGCTTGGGATTCTCTCTCTCCCTTGCTCTCTGCCCCTCCCCCACGCATGCTGTCTCTGTCTAGTTGGGATCGAGGGGGACAGCTGTGTGTTCAAAGGAGAGAGAGGAGATTTGAGGCAATGGTTATACTCAGCTGGTTGGTCTGCAGAAGAGAAGACTGGGCCCATGGTAGAGTCTTCAACCGTATGACGGATGGCTATTCCACAAAGGCCATCGAGCATCATGGTCAAGACCCCGATGCATGGTGTGCTATGGAGGTAGGGTGACCTGTGTCTCACACCCGACTTCATACTTCTAAGCTGTGTGTGTCAGGGAAAATATTTACAAAGCTTCACTTTCTTTATTTGCAATATGGAAACAGTAATACAAATCCAAAATGCCTCATCTGCATTTTGGAAATCCAAAAATATCTGAAAACAGAAAATATTTTTGTAAGCCCATGGCAAACGCATTTGATGGCTAAACTTGACCTGAGCTGGCATGAGCTTCTTATGGCTGCCTTTCTCTTGCTCTGTGTGAATATGTGTGTGTGTTGCTGCAAAATATTAACGTGTTTGATTAAAGCACATTATCCCAGGCCTGCTAATGGCCAGATTAAATACAACATATATGCTCTATTACTTTTGTAAAATAGTTCGGATAGCTGTGAATTTAAAAATGTATCTTGGGGTATCTGGGTGGCTCAGTCGGTTAAGTGTCCAACCTCGGCTCAGGTCATCATCTTGCAGTTTGTGGGTTCAAGCCCAGCACCGGGCTCTGTGCTGACAGCTCAGAGCCCGGAGCCTGCTTTGGATTCTGTGTCTCTCCCTCTCTCTGCTCCTCCCCTGCTCGCACTCTGTCTGTCTCTCTCTCAAAAATAAATAAACATTTAAAAAAATGAAAACTGCATCTTGCCCCAAGAGTTTTGGATATGGGGTAGTGTAACAACTACCTCATTCGGTTCCCATGTGGGTTAAGTGGAAAAGGTTTAGCAGTTACCAGCAGATCCTTTTATTTAAAAAAAAAAAATTAACATTTATTTATTTTTGAGAGAGAGAGAAACAGCGCAAGAAAAGGAAGGACAGAGAGAAAGGGAGACACAGAATCCAAGACAGGCTCCAAGCTCTGAGCTGGAAGCACAGAGTCTGATGCGGGGCTCGAACTCACAAACCATGAGATCATGACCTGAACCGAAGTTGGATGCTTAACCCACTGAGCCACCCTGGCACCCCAGCTACCAGCACATCCTGAACCAACAACACACAGTTGAATTTCCTAAACAGTTACTGCATTCCAGCACCTTGGTTGAGGTACCAGGCACCTTGGATAAGCAATTTTGTTGTACTGTCCATCAATTTTACTCTCCTTATAAGAACATTGTAATGCAGTGTTTAAAACGCTTTAGTATTGCCTCCAGGATTTTTTTTCCAGATGCCTTCCAGATGTGTTCTTGGCGGTGCTTTTGTGATTTTCAGAAAGTTTCAACTGTTAAGTTTTTTTAGGTCGTGAAGGGGACTCATGTTCCTTATGCCAAAGACACCCAAATGGTCTGATGACCGAAGGAGCTCAAAGGTACAGGAGCAGCCGTGGCGTCATGTGACTGCCTGCCAAGCACTGTCGGAAGACCCCTTCAGTCGCTAAGGGGCACCCCAGGTTCAAAGATAAGACGTAAAAAATGTGCCTCCTAGACTTTATGAATGGCAGCATTGCTTCGCGAAGAGTTGGGTTTCAATGGAGTTCAGGAAGGCCACTTTCAGACCGCTGTGAGAAAACAAACAGCAAGATGTCCTTGCAAACAGATTTGCCAGAAAATGGAATGGACTACCTTTGGTCTTATGAACCCCCAAATCCCTGGCAGTGGGGAGCCAAGCTGGAGGAATCCCTGTGAGCAGTATCATGGCGGGGCTTTGGATTCGATGACCTTTGAGATCAGAGATTCCACGAGCCTTGAGGAAGACCGAAGAGAGAAATCAGGGGTCTGTGGGAGGCATCCATGAGCTCCCCCGACCTCCTGGATTTGCTCGGCTCTTGCCCGCCAAGGGTGCCTGGCTGGATTTGAAGGCTGAGCTAAGTTCTCACCAGTGACACATCCCGCTCTGCCTCTGTCCAAAGAACAACGAGGAGAAAAAGAGAGTGTTTGAGTTTTGAAACATCTTTCAACTGTGAGGAAGAAAAGCATTTCCATTTCACATGAAATTGTGGACCAACTTGACATTTGCAGAAACCATGAGGGAGCGGCTCAGTCTTTAAGTCAGACACTGCTGATGCACAGTGACGTTCTCTGATGGACGGGGTGAACACAGCGCACCCCCTTTCCTTTCCCCATCAGAGCTCTGAATCAACAAGAGTAGGGGGTTGGGGCGGACAGAGAACAAAGTGCCAGCTCTATTACTGACAGAGACAATACCAGAGATCCAGGCAACAATGGGCTTTCTAAAATTGTTCCCTGGGGGCACTTGGGTGGCTCAGTCAGTTAAGCGTAGGACTTTGGCTCAGGTCATGAACTCGAAGTTAATGAGTTCGAGCCCCTCATTGGGCTCTGTGCTGATAGCTCAGAGCCTGGAGCCTGCTTCTGATTCTGTGTCTCCCTCTCTCTCTGGCCCCCGCCCAATAAATAAACATTAAAAAAAATAAAATACAGTTGTTTCCCAGAATTAAGCTGGCTTTCCCATCAGCCACCGATATGCTAGAAAAGTCAGGTTTCTCTTTGGACACGTAGAACCTATTCTACCTGGCAAAGAACACAACTGCCCTCTGTCCCAGGAAATGGGATGTCAAAGGGGAGCAGAAAGATGAGCTCTGGAAACCCCATGCTTTGTTCCAGACTCTTCAAGCAGATGGTTTTAGGGGCTCACCATCGAGAGCAATAGGCAGAGGGATGGGAGCATTTGGGGGCATTTTTATTCAGGGAGACCTGTGGAGCGGGGACCAAGTATTCCCCATCTAATTAGCCTTTCCTTCTTTGAAGCTTGTTTTGAGAGGAAAGAGCGGATATCCTTTAAGGTTTTGGAAGCATTCCACACTCCTGATTGGAATTTTATATTTGCAAACTCTCACATCAAAAAAAAAAAAAAAAAAATTGTAGCTAACCCTGAAGCGATGTTTGGAAAAACAGAGGTGAAGTATTCTGTCAGAAGGAGGCCTCCAACTAATTGCACGATGATGGGATGATGAAACGGCCCAACAGTTTTCTTTAGCTGCATCTCTGCGCCACGAACTAGCTGTGTGAACCTGGCCAAGTCACTTCACCTCTCAGGGTCTCTTTTCCCACAGGGGTTAACCCAGTGGGGTGTTGGATGGCTGCCTTAATCCCCTCCATCCCTCAAGCTCTCTCATGCTCTCTTCTCCAATTTCCAAGAACAATAATTACCGCAGAAAATATCATCTTGCCCTAGATTGTGATCTTCATGACTTCATCCGTGTGAACAAACATCAAAAAACAGCTGAAGCATAACACAGGATCTACGGCGATGTCAAGGGGCCCTTCCTGAAAACCTCCAGTTGAGATAAACTTTCAAACAAACAGCATTTGTGTGTCAGGAGGGAGGCGGGAGAGGGCGGCCTCCTGTGAAGCGGAGTCTTTATTCAGGGCGTAAGCTCCCATTTCCTGGGACAGTGAGAACCTTGTCTTTTTGGAAAGGCTGCGTGGAGTGTTTGCCTGTGTTGTCGCTTGAGGACAGCCGAGAAGAATGGCATGTGTGTGAGCTGCTTCCTTCCTAAATCCTTCAATCCCTCTCTTCAACCCAGGCCTACAGCCTCTGTGGCTTCTGGCTAGGCTCCTGAGCAGGACGGCACCAGCGTGCACGCGTGTGCACACACATACAAGCTCGTATACGCACAAGAGGAATCACACGCCTGTCTACCACTGAGCTAGCAAGGATGGGGCCCCCTGAAGGAAGGGACAGAGTGTTCCATGACCCTCACGATGTGTACTCCTCCTGGGTCACGTTCTTGATTCACCAGCAGCAGGTGGAGGGGACTTCATTGCTCCTCCCTTAAAGCCACCACGGCACAATGCACATGTCTCCGTTACACTTTCTTTGCCTAGCAGGGAACTCATTTTGTCTTTATCTGTGTCTCTCCCTTCTAGATCATGAGCTCTTTGAATGCAGAGACTGTAACAGAACTACTTTTAATTCCCTAGTATATAGACAACAATCAGTAAATGATGTTTTAATGAATTTGGGCTTAAGGGACATGGTCAACACCATTAGAACTTCTGCTTATCTCACAGCACCCCCATTAACTGAGAAAAACCACTGCTCACTAGGAGGAGTGGGCCCCTGGCAGCATGTATATACTACCTGAGACCTTGACTCAGTCTGGGCCAGATTCCCTCCAGCAGGTTGAGAGGTAGGCTCAGCCTTCCCCATGGCAGGAACTGAGATGGAAGGTGGCTTTCTTCTGCCAGTGGCCAAATAAACAATGTCGGCTCTGCTAAAGATACAGAAATGAAGCCTGTTTTCTGTTCAGGGCCAGAAAAAAAAAAAAAGGATTTTTTTTTAATGGTTCAGGGACAGTTGATTTCCCATTTCGATGAAGATGAAGTTAACCTGCCTTAAAGGGAGCGCAAAAATAAATTCACATGGAGTAAATATAAACATGAAAACAAAATAAGAAAATCTTTGTTAAAAAATAATATTAAACACTATATTCATACTTTGAGGTGGAAGACGCCTTTCTAGAAGGAAAGGAAACCCAGCAGGAGTTTACAAAGGAAAAAAAAATAGCTCTGGTTGTGTTAAAAATTAACATTAATAATTAAATAAATTGTTAAGAAACTCCATAAAGAAAGAAGGTCAATACTGACCATAAGAAAGCATTTGCAACTCATGTAAAATACAAAGTGTATCTCCAGGTTACAAAGACCTTCTACAAATTAAGAAGTAGAAGGCAATCTGATAGAACAATGGATAAGAACATAGTTTAAAACCTTTTTTGAGGGTAAAATAATGTTTTTAATCCAAAGCAGTAAGTAAGCAAAAGCATAATTTTTTCTGCGCTCCCTAGATTACAGCTGATGATCTGTTCTGTGGGAATCCGCTCTTCTTAAATGTGAGGGGCGTGATTTTGACACTGAATTCACTAAAGTATTTTAACAGAATAATCAAGAATGTATTGAATGACCACTTAAATTCATTTGACAACTCTTTGTCGGTAACATCCGGTACTACACCGGGCTTTTGTGAGAATACGTGGGGAGTCCCAGGAGCCCAGGAAAGGGGGCTGGCAAACAGCAGAATTTAACTCCGTAATTTCTTTCCCACTTTTCCTCTTCTCTTTCACTTGACTACTTGAAAGCAGGAGCTGTCTCAGATGCATTTGTGTATCCCAATGTTTGTCACAGTGGAAGAGAGGAGGAAGGAAAGAAGGAAGATACAGGAAAAAGGGAGAAAGGACAGAAGGACGGACGGACCCAAGGACAAATAGTCCATATCAAATTTGGCAGATTCCGTCCGTGGTGCAGTTCCTCCTCCAGCCACATGATGGCGGCATGAACCTTGCAGCGCTTGAGCGCTCCAGAGTCTGGCACTTTAAATCCCCATATGTTAAAGCCGGGGGCGCCTGGGTGTGTTTGTGTTTGTGCCTGTGAGTCAAAGCTACACCCAGCATCAGCACTCTCAGCTGAGCTGTAGTGCAGGTCGACCCGAAGATCTTCAAGGATTTCACGGGCTTTTTTTCTAGAACAATCCTGAAAGGAGTTTGATAGTAAAAAAAAAAAAAAAAAGGACTATGTAGGCACTCTCAAATGGGGAGCATTTCCTTAAATACACAGCATCTGCTCCGCTGGGTTTGCAGTCTGTGTGCAGGTATTGCAGTTAATGAGCCACCGGCTTGCTGCTTCCAGAGCCAGGCTGGAGCAGTCAGCTGGCGGAATGATGGGAACTCCAGTCCCCAGCTCTGCACCAACATGCCCTGGGATGGAAAATGTGATTTGTGACACAGCAGCTTGGGAATAATAATGAAAACATAATTGCTCTGGGCGGATTGCTCTCTCTTTCAATTGCAAAGCTGCTTCACATCACAGGAGAAGAATTGGAGTTCTCAGCTTTTGTTTCTCCAGGACAACCGCAGGCACACCCAGCAACTGTCCTTCTGCCCCCAGTTACTTAGATGTGTCTTTGAACCCTGGAGAAAGGCCTTCCCCACACCAGGAGGAACCTGCCCCAGCTCCAGCTTCCTGTGGCAGCCTGTCTGTTCAAGCAGAGCCACCCGTCATGGATGTGGCTTTGAAACCTGTTCATCCCATCCTCTGCTACCGGGAATGTGCTATTATGTTTTTTGTTTTGTTTTGTTTTCTGCCTTTTGAAAAAAAATTACAGTCCTTGCGTATGCACTGGTCTTTGTAGTTTACACAGATTTGTCATTTTGTCTTCATCACGGCCCAGGAAGGAGGCAGAGGTCATGGGCATGATTTTACAGACAAGGACTCCAAGAATCAAGAAGATGAAATGACAAGGACATGTGTCCAGAATCTCCATGAGGATGGCCTCAGCTCAGTGATGAAGAGCAGGGGGCTCCAAGATGGGTGGTGCAGGTTTGGGTCCCTGTTGGGCCACTTTAGGTTAACTGATGTCTCTGAGGTCCAGCTCTCTCATCTGTAAATTGAAGAGAAAGATACCAGCCTCTTGGGGGTGGGGGAGACCTGGGTGAGGAAATGCACATACAGTACTTAGCTCGGGCTGCATTATCTGCTGTGGCAGGGACCGCGTGGGAAAGCTGTGGATCAAGCAGCTTTCTACATGTTTCCCCTCCTCCCAGCTCCCATATTCTGTGCAAACAGTTCCATGCAGTTTCAACAGCTTTTGTACAAGGGTAGTCCTTTCACCTGGGACTTCTCTGGCCCACTGAGCTTTTAAGGACTGCATGAAAGGTTGACACTGGAATGGCCAGTCTGACCATAGAGGGACAGGAGTTGTTGGAGAAACTGTCCCCTTTCCAATCCTTCCAGGTGGATGGTTCTGAGACACATGGGTGGGGGGGGGGGGAGACTAAATCACAATCACTCCAAGTGGTGACCAAATTGATGGCATAATTTTATATTTATGTTCTGGTTTCACTCACTCGTGCTTCTCTCCTGTTCCCTGGGATCACCTCCCAAGTAAACTACCTCACGGCAAACTCTGACTCAGGCCCTTCATTTGGGAACCCAAGCTAGGACAAGATGGGAGAGAAGCCAGACCTCTGATCTCAGACTCCAAGGTCAGGACTCCTTCAATTAACACACACACACAGATACAGATGCACACACACATACACACACATACTTGTTCCATGTCCGTAGCAAGCAGGTGGAGCAAAGGGTAATTTGGTTAGCTCTAGAGTGTTTTCAGAGCATCTCACAGGTTGTTGGGGACCCCCAAAGGGCAGGAAGTGTGTCTGCCAGGTCCCTTAAGGACATGGGTTCCTGTGCATTAACGTTCCTGGGGCATTCGCGTCCAACCCCAGATGGACTGACGGCAGCAATCACCTTAGACCTGGGGCTGGCATTAGGTGGGGCCAACAGCTGTCTCCATGATGTGATTTAAGGGCACCATTAGCCTCTGTGATGCAAATACATGGGTGGGGTGACATGTTAACCTCAGGCTCTTTGCCACATTGGGTAAATTGGAGCTTGCAAGAGAATGGCATTTTAGGTGAGTGCCATTTGTCCACTGTCACTTTAAGCTACCATTTCTTGATGGCCAATGATGAGCCAGCACGGTGCTGACATTTCCATGCACAGCAGTGAGTTGTTAACCTAGGCTTCGTGATAGAATTACCTGGAGTGACTCTAAAAATGCCAGCCTGAGCCCGTACCCCCCATTCTGTCTCACTTGGTCTGATGGTGGGGTTTGGGCGTCCAGAAAGTTCATCAGGTGGTTTTCATATGCAGTTCAGGCTTGAGAACCGTTGGTAGGAATTGTCTGAATTGTCTGTTTTCACTCTTTCCCTTGTGTCCCCAAGAAGACATTCCCCTCCACTGCAGAAAGGGAAGCAGTGAGTGTCTCGGGGCATGTGGGACACACAGTCAGTCAGGAATGGAATGAAGAGCTCTGAAAAGTCAGGCTCGAAGGAAGAGAATACTTGTCATATTTCTCTTCTAAAACTCCCAGCAGAGAGGAGGATAAGCATGTTCCTCCAGGGGCGAATGTTGGGGAAACCAAAAGCAGACTGGAAAAGTTTTTGCAGTCCCATGCTGCCTCTTTAAAACTCCCTGTTTTGTTTTTATAAACAGATAAGATTTCGCATAATTTTCTGTACATTGATACCCCAAGGAGACAGGCTGTTTTACCATACCGAGTCGTTTGTATCGAACCACAGTTGCAGGGGGATCCTATGCTCTGCTTTGAGCAACTCAGTCCTGATCTCTTTACCAGCCCCCTATATGGACAAGAGAAAATCGGGGCTCCTAGGAGAGGGTGGACATAGATGGATAAGATGGAAGAATTGTGGGGAGGAAGTGTGAGGGAAGCCTGAGACTCCTTCGAAGTCGATTCGGTTACTATTTCCCGTCATACTGGATAAGCAAAGTTCTTAGCTGTGGAAGACGCTCCCATTCAAGCCTCGTGCACAGGACAGTAGGTCATCATACGAATGTCCCTTATCTTCTGTTTCAGAGGTCAACAAACATTTTCTCTAAGGGGTCAGATAGTAAATATTTCAGGCCTGTGGCCCATCTGGTCTCTGTCACAACTACTCAACTCTGTAGCTGTAACATAAAAGCGGCTTTAGACACAACTGAAACGAATGGGCGTGGCCGACATCCAGTAAAACGTCACTTACAAAAACAGGCAGGCGGACTGGATTTGGCCTGTGGGCAGTAGTTAGCCGACCTCTGCTCTATTTGCTTACTTACAAACATGAGTGAGGCAATTAGCTTAACCCCTCCTACCCTCACTGGACTTATCTGTAAAAATCTCAGAGTAAGGGTTGGGCTAGATGCTCCCAACAACTACCCGCGCATGCGCATTCGTGTGACATGCACGCATCTGTGGATGCACAATGCTAGTCCTCACAACCTGGGTTTGTTTGCTTTTTGGGTGAAACCAAGGAGGCTTAGGGCAGTTTGGTCTAATGCTGCCCATGGGATCCATACAAGGTCAGAATTTGCACCCAGGCCTCCTGGTAACTGAAACGGATTCATTTCTGGCCTATGGCAATACTTTTAAGTGATTCTTTGAAAATACTTCTAGCCCAGAGATCTGTGAGATTCATTTACCTTCTCTACGTGGCTCTTTGCCCAACATGCAGACAGTGCAAAAATGTACCAGCCAAGCCACTTTCTTTTCTTTTCTTTTTTTTAAAATAAGGTACCTAAGATTGAAATCTATTCAGCTGAGCAGGTTCACTTGTTATCCTGTAGGCAAATGTCAGGAGACCCATTTCTATCAGACCCGCCTCCTGCATCAAGGAAATATTTGGAAATGCATCTGAAGCATCTCCTTATTTCTGACCTTGCAGCTGTCTCCATTATCACAGGGTCATGTAAGCGCTCAGAGTCCAATCCCAATGACACCAGGCTGCTAAATGCAATAAATGCACTCTCTGTGTGTCATTGGCTTTAAATGGCCTCTCTGGAAATATCCGAGAGGCCGAAAATCACTGTGGTCCAGATGCCTGCTCACCCCGTCACTCATTTTCCCTCTATTTAAAATGTCAGCCCCGCATGTATTTATGTGTCCAACGATCCTAGGTGCCCAAACGAAGAATAAAAATGTGGTCTTTGCATTTGCCCTGTAGGAACTATGGTGCCAGGGCTTATGTTAGATACTTAAATCTGTTACATATATTATGCCACTAAATTCTTCCAGCAGCCTTTTAAGGTAGAGATTATTGTCTTCATTTTACATGTGGGCAAGATGAATGCTAGGACAGCACCTCTTCCCCTTGGCAAATTGGGTAAGCTGGCTGAAATCTTCCCTCTCGTGGATGTGGAGAATCTTCAGCCTCCTCGACATTGCTATGAGGTTGTCAGTGGGCACAGGCTTCATGCTTACTCTGTGGTGACTTAAAAATATTTGCAAGTGAAGGATAGAAAAGGGAGAAGCTTCAGGGCATGTAAATTCATATGATTCTTTGGAATCATGGATTTTTTAAAAATACATGTTTAAAATTTAGGGGCGCCTGGGTGGCTCAGTCGGTTAAGCGTCTGACTTCGGCTCAGGTCGTGATCTTGCGGTCCGTGAGTTCGAGCCCCGCGTCGGGCTCTGTGCTGACAGCTCAGAGCCTGGAGCCTATTTCGGATTCTGTGTCTCCCTCTCTCTGACCCTCCCCTGTTCGTGCTCTGTCTCTCTCTGTCTCAAAAATAAACAAACATTAAAAAAATTTTTTTTTAATTTAGCGTCTTCCCCATCCCCCTTTTTTTTATGTTTATTTATTCATTTTGAAAGAGAGAGAGAGTGTGCGTACATGCAGGCAAGGGGCAGAGAGAGAGGGAGAGAGAACCGCAAGCAGGCTTCCCACTGTCAGCATTCTGCCTGATGCGGGGCTTGAACTCAAGAACCGTGAGATCATGACCTGAGCCGAAACCAAGAGCCAGATGCTTAACCGACTGAGCTACCCAGTCGTCCCTAGCATCTTTTCCCTTAAAAAATGTGCAATTATCCATAGTTCACAATACATTCCAGAGGCTGCATGAACATAAGCGAGTACCTGCTAGATGTAGGTTACTGTGGTAGGTGCTGTATGGTAAGTGCATACAGTAGTCATTTGGAGCAGGTGCTTCTGGAGGCCCCTTCTCCCACCCCTCCATATCCCATCACCCTTACGACTAGAGTGACACCGGAGACGCTTCCGCTGTAGTTCCTGCATTTCTCTGCCTAAGGGCTTTCTCTTACATGTAGATTTGCTGTCCTCAAGGTACCTGCAGTGCCAGGAGATCAATGACTCCGGAGAACAGCTCTCGATCAAAGATTAACAAGTGTATAGATATGCCAGCTCCCTTTCCCTTTAGTGAGATCAACCCAAGGCACACGCTCTGCATTGTCTCCTGGTTTACTCAGTAGGATTACGTCAGTTGCCTACACTAGTGGCTACCTTCTTTTTCTCTTATCTTCTACCAGCGTCCCCTTCATTGTCAGTTAGTTTTCATGTATTTAGACAATAAAACTGCTGTGTGCCAGGCATTAGTTAAGACATTGGGGATGCATGAGATAGCAAGTCAGATAAGGTCTCTCACATGGAGCTCAGTTTCCAGGGAGATGAGAGAGACAATAACCCCATATGACAATGAGATACTAGTGGTGATGAGGAATATCAAAGAAATACATAGCATAGTATAATACAGAAAAAGAAAAAAAATTTGGAGGGAAGGTCAACCTTAGAAAGACTCAAGAGAAACCCTCATCCTCGTAGGTTCTCCCTCTTAGTTCATTGTACCTTTGTTCTCACCTCCAATAAATGCTGAATGGGTAGTATGTACCAGCAAAGAAAATGGACGTAATCTCTACTCTTAAGGAGTTTACAGTTAGGCAAAGGAGATAGGGAATAGACAAGTAGATAAATGAGAAAGATACCACTTAATAATAAAGTAGAAGTAGAAAACTTAACACATGAGGGCCACCTGGCTGGCACAGTTGGTTGAGCGTCCCACTTCAACTCAGGTCATGATCTCGTGGTCTGTGAGTTTGAGCTCACAAACGTCGGGCTATGTGCTGAGAGCTCGGAGCCTGGAGCCTGCTTCGGATTCTGTGTCTCCCTCTCTCTCTGTCCATCCCCTGCTTGTTCTCTCTCTCTCTCTCTCTCTCTCTCTCTCTCAAAAATAAATAAGCATTTAATTTTTTTTCTCTCTCTCTCTCTCTCAAAAATAAATAAGCATTTAATTTTTTTTTTAAAAAGAAGACTAGCACATGATGAGGGGTCATGCATTGCCTTTTTCAGTAGGGTTTCCCCTAGAGAATTAAGTCCAGCTGCCCTAAGGCATACATTGGATAAAGTAGCTCACCTCTCTTCTGTGACTGTAGTAATGGTACTTGTAATATGCATTTCTTGAGGAAGTTCAGGGGGAAAGTCAATGAAATCATTTGCTGTCTTTTGTGGTCCTAATGAGGAACCCCAGGTGAGAAAGCTGTCACTGAAACAGAGTTCTGGGTGTCAAGGAAAAGCTAACCATTGAGGATCAATGCTTGTAGCGTGTGGAGAAGGGCCACTTCAAAGCCCTGAGAAGGTCAGCGAGACTGGAGCAGGGTAGATGAGAGGGGAGGCGGAAAGGAGTGGAATTGGTGAGGTGGGAAAGGGCCAAGACATGGGTAGTCTATCGCATCAAAGTTAGAAGCACGTACTCTATACAAAGTGTGGGGAATCGTTTATAGAAAGACCACAGTCAAAGAAGGGAGACCAGGTAAGATGTTATTTTGGCATTTAGCCAAGAAGTGGTAGTGGTTTTATCCAAGATGGTAGTGGGATCAACAGGACTTGCTAATGAGTTGGATATGGAGAGGAAGGGAAGAGAAATCAAAGGTAGTGCCTGGCTTTATGAATGGTGAATACATGATGAGGCCATTTGCTAGGATGGGAAGACTAACAAGGAACAGGTTTGCAGGAATAAATGAAAGAATTCTATTTTGCCTGTGTTACAGTTGAGGGGCTCATTTGAATCCAAAGAGAAGTGTCAGGTTGATTACTGAGTAGGTGAGTCATGAGTATATAGAGAAAGAGTTGAGAATCTTTGCCAGGCAGGATGTGGCCCCCTGGCAACACGTCTGTGGTCCTGTAATACTTATGGCCTGGTTTGACATCTTAGCTCTCTCCAGGTGGATTCACCCTATTTAGGGTGATCAATTATATCAACCTCCTCCAGGAGGAGAGAATGGATGGAGAGGTTAATAAGGAAGCTTCAGCGGTACCCCAGGATACTTCAGCGTGTGTAGCTTGAAGAAAAGAGGAGGAGCCCCTCTTGGAGGACCAAGAGAGGATAACCAGCAGGGTAGGAGGAACACCAGGAACGTTTGGTGTCAGCAAGACAAAAGGAAACATGTTTTGTGAAAGTGAGATGGTCAGCCATGTCAGATGTTGCTAGAAGGCAAATCGAGCAAAGACCATCCAGGGGCTCCCTATATTCCACCTGCTAGTAGTCATGGTCCCAGCGGATGTGTTGGTAGCTCTCTCTAGGACACAAAACTACCTGCTCCTGGAGACATCTAGTCCATGGCCTCACGAATGATTTAAGGGGGCAGTTGGCATTGTGCTTGGGAAGACCACAGAATATTTTATTTAGCATGCTTAGAACAACTTAAATTGACATTTCTTGAGATGAAAGAATGTCTGGCCTGTGACCCTGACTGCTATTAAGTTCAGCAAACGTGGGAATTTATTTCAGCAAATAGGGACCCTCCAAGGATACTGGGTTCCTGATGACTGTTCCACCACTGTTACTGCTACCTGCTACTTGTATCCCATCGTCTCTTCCAACTCCAGGCCACTGGTGTTTTCTAGCAAATTGTGCTGTCTCAGCAAAGCTTCCTGGCTGGTTACATAAAAAGCAATGTGGGAAAGAGTTAATTGGCAAACAGAGTGACTACATTTGCAACCCAAGAAGGCCTGCTGTGACTTGTTATCTGCGGAGCTAAGCAGCTTGCTGTACAAGTGATATTTGAGGCTCGTTGCTGTTAATGCCAATGGGGGCACTTAACACCTCTTGGAAATGATCTCAAGATTAATATCTTGCCATTTATTTTATGTTATTTTTCCCTCCTTGGAGTGGAAGACTTTCCTCATCTTTTGCCTTCAAGAGTCAGAGCTGAGAGAAGGTCAGACGTGGCAAAAACCTGGAGTGAGATCCTAACTTGACAGCTCCTTCCAGATCTCTCCCTGTATAGTGTGAATCACGGAGTTGGAGAATTACTCAGCAGAATGGAAAGACCATGGGTTTGGGGGGCCAAAGGTCTTCTTTCAAATATTTAATAACTAAAAGATCTACTTAACTCACCTCAGCATTATTTGTTCATTTGTTAAAATAAAAAAAAAGAATAACAAAACCCATATTACAGGTTTATTATGAAGAATCTTCTTGAATCTAGCTTCTGACTTCTCCACTTACTGAAGCTGGTGTTGAGCTGCTATCATTTCAGTTGTGTATGTGTCACAATTGACCCACCCTCTTCCCTAAAACATACTCTTCTTTTAATTTCTGTGATCACACACATTCCTGTTTTGTTTTGTTTTGTTTTGTTTTGTTTTGCTTTGTTTCTTTTTACCAACCTGTGGTTGCACCTGTTCGGTTTTCTGTGCTGGTTTCTCCTCCTCTCTCTGATCTCAGAACCTGCAAATTGGTTTTCTGTTCTGTTCTCTTTATAATCTCTCTCTAGATAATAGCCATTATCTTCTCATTAAACACCATGTATATGCTGACGACTCTCAAGTGTATCTCTCCAGACTAGACACATCTTGTGAGATACAGTCTTGTTCACCCGTCTGCCTATGTGACGTCTCCGCCGAGATACTTCCCAAACACCTTACACTCAACATGCCTATGAATCTTGAACTCCTTGAGAATCTGTTATATCCCAAACCTACCACATCTTAGGAACTGGCACCACAGACACCCCATGACACCAAATAGAAGCCTAAGGAACATAGTTAATGCCTTGCCTCTACTCTCCGTATAAAATACATACGTGCCTCATGGGAATTCTGTATCCAACTGTATCTTAAATTCTTCCATTCACCTTTATCTCTACTATCACCTGGGTGGCATATCTTCCATTTAATTTCCAGATCCATTCTCCACCCTTCTCCATCCTCTGTTTATCAATAGGCTGGTCTGCATAAGCTATGGCAATAAGATCCCTTGCACTTGGGCTCCTGGTTGGATTCAGTTCATGGATAGTGATAGCAGGAAATTGGGAGAAAGGGAGTGAGTGAGGTGGGGTATGTGTTCCATGGGCCCCTCCTTTCAGGATTGTAGATGCAGACTTGTAGGGATGGTCAGCACAAAGTCTCATTTCCAGTCAGGAGGCCGACCTCTGTCTCCCTTCCCTCCACGTGTGCCCTTGTGTCTGGTATAGTATTGGCTCTCTACTGTTCCTTGTCCCCAGGGAACTGCAGTGCCCTCATGTGGCTTTCCTATACCCCATCTCTACCTTTATCCTATATTAAGCTTCCAAACCATCCTTTGAAAGTGCTTTCTGTTTCCTGCTGGAGCCTGAATGATAAGTCATCAAAAAACAAATAAGAAAACAACAACCATAATCCTCATTGGTCTCCGACACTCACTGAAACCAGCTCAATACAGTCTCTCTGCGGCAGCCCTGAGCGATCATTTTAAAACATGTCATTTCACTACTCCATTGAAAAGCATTCAGAAGCTTTCTATTGTGTTTTCAATAACCTTATTATGGGATTAAGTCCTTTTGTGATCTGGCCTCTGCCTACTTTTCCAAGCATGTCTCACACTTTTCTATGACTTGTTTCTTACACTTCAGCCATGCAGATATGATTAAGGCTCGAAAACACAACAAGCTCTTCCTTGCCTCATGGATCTTAGGTATTTTCTTGTTTCTGCCTGAAGTGTTCGCCTCATGGAAAACATGAGTATTTGCCTCCTTCTCATTGTTGGATTCTTTTTTTTAAATTTTATTTATTATTTCTTTTGAGACAGAGAGAGAGAGAAACAGAGACAGAGCGAGCTGGGAAGGGACAAAGAGGGAGGGAGAGAAAATCCCAAGTAGGCTCTGCACTGTCAATATGAAGCCTGCCTCGGAGCTTAAACCCATGAACCCTGAGATCATGACCTGACCTGAAAGCAAGAGTCAGAGATGTTTAACTGACTGAGCCACCTAGGCGCCCCTCATTGTTGAGTTCTAGCTTAGATGTCACATCCTTGGAAATATCCTTTCTGTCACTCAGCTTAAGTAGTCGCTTCCCCATTAATCTCTGTCATAGCTCTCTGTTCTTTTCTTTCATGGCACTGAGTTCACTCACAATTATTTAATGCATGTATCCCTGCAGTCGACTATGAGTTTAAGGCTATGATTGTTGTTTTTAACCCCCTTATGCACATTGCCTCATATATAATAGGAATTCAACAGGTACTAATGGAATTAAGGAATTAGGCAGGCAGAAGTACTTGGCTTATAGGATGTGCTGTAATTATTGAGCATATACTGTTTACTAAGTACGTTCTGATACTTGATATTAGTTAATAATATTAGTAACATCATCAAGTCCACTCTTTCTTCAGAGGAGTCTCGTTATCATGGGTTGATCTCAAGACATAACCCATGGGAATATGGACGATGGCTAAATCAATTGATTTATATCAATAGGGGTGTGAAGGTACCTATAGCCTAAAAGCACTATTTTCTAGATAACTAATTTTTTAGATAAAGTTTATTCATTTATTATTTCTGAGAGAGAGAGGGAGAGAGCACAAACTTCACAAGCGGGGAAAGGGCAGAGAGAGAGGGAGACACAGAATCCGAAGCAGGCTCCAGGCTCCGAGCTGTCAGCACAGAGCCCGACGCGGGGCTTGAATTCACGAACCATGAGATCATGACCTGAGTCAAAGTTGGCTCCTTAACCGATGGAGCCACCCAGGTGCCCCACTAATATTGTTTTACTGAGTCAGAATAAAGAGAATAAAGCAGGTGTACTCTTCTGGAAACTCAGAAAACGGCATTTATTGGTGGAGACTAGGATCCACCTGTCCTAATAAACACACGTTGCTATTTGTTTTAAAGATTTATTATCTGTGGTGAAGTAGATTCCAACGTAAAGAGCTTGAGAAACACTTTTGGATGAACTCAGCCTGATCTGAGACTTCTCCAGCTAGTGGTGTTTATCGGAATTACAGGCACAGTGCTGGAAAGAAATCCACCAGCCTCCTGGATGCCACCATTTGAACAAAGACAGATAATAAATGTAAACAGATGCGACGGCTAATAGCATCGCAAACAATTTGGACCCATCTGGATGTTGAGAAAAGTGACACACGCCCGCTCTAGGACTTGGATTAAAATAAGCACGTTTCCCCTTAGAAGTATACAATTTAAACGTAGGAGGAGATCTCAAGTGGTCGTTGTCTTCTGTGGACGCCTGGCTCGGGGGTGGGGCAGGGGAGGGTAGATGAAGGGCCAGTCCCATCATGTTATAAACGAGGTAGCTGAGGGCGGTGGAGATCACGCCGTGTCCCCCAGAGCCTGTGCACTTGAGTATTTGCCTCCTGGTACGATGGTGGCCAGATGCGTGTGCTGCAGAACCCCTCCCCAGGCACACACTTCAAGTCTTTTAAATTCACTCGGCATCCATTTTGCACCATGTGTGGTGACTTTAACGAGAGGAACAGGTCAAAGCAGGAGTCCCTTCTTACTCCTCTTCTTGGGTTAGCTTCACAGCCGCTTTGTGAAGTTGATATTTTGGTTAAAGCGAGACTCAGATGAAGGAAGACATCAGCTTTCCTGTGAAAACAGGGTCTTTCTTTCCTTTTTTGTGAGGTAGTGACAAAATAAGGGCTCAGATTCTGGGCGTGTGGACTCTGGGTCATATCTCCCTTCTTTACTGTGTGGTGTAAAACCAGTGGAAATAGCACAGGCTCTCTTTTTTTCTGCTTTTCTCTTTATGCAACAATTTTCTTTTAACACCTGTAACCAAAGTGTGACATGCATTTTTTTTTTCGGTTTTACTTATTTTTTCATTAAAAAAAATTTTTTTTTAACGTTTATTTATTTTTGAGACAGAGAGAGACAGAGCATGAACGGGGGAGGGGCAGAGAGAGAGGGAGACACAGAATCCGAAGCAGGCTCCAGGCTCTGAGCCGTCAGCCCAGAGCCCGATGCGGGGCTCGAACCCACAGGCCGCGAGATCGTGACCTGAGCTGAAGTCCAACGCTTCACCGACTGAGCCACCCAGACGCCCCTCATTTTTATTTTTAAACAAAGTCTCGTTGGCATACAGTATTATGTTAGTTTCGGGTGTACAGCATAGAGCTCGGACAATTCTGTATATTTTTGCAAAATGCCCATTTCCTTCCAGAGGCCAAAGGGTGGCGCCTTCCTCTGATGGTTGCTAGGGGTGGTGGGTCATCTGTTAGCACCTGCATCAGTGTGGAGCCACCTACAGGATCATGAAAAGAGAATTTAGCCCAAAGGGCCTTGCTCAATAAAGGCATCGAGAAAAGGGACGCAGAAGGGAGTGAGGCTTTTCCCCACTGTCTTTATAATTACTTTTTATAGGCGAGGTTATAGCAATGTAGAATTACAGGCGAATAATAATAGCTCTTGTTCCCAGAATTCAGGCTACAAGGTTTTGCATGAAAAGAACCTATCTTTCAGTGCTGTGCGGTGCGAAGGGATGAGGACAGGTCAGGGAGGACACAGACTTGGGTTCAAAATGCAGCTTCATCACCTGCTAGCTTTATGGCCTTGGGCAAGACGCTGAATGTCTTTGATCCTTACTTCTTCATATCTCAAAGAAGGATAATAACATTCACGTCAATATGCATTTGGAAGTTTAATTGATGTACGTATTCAGTGCATAACATGGTACTTGAAATCAAATCGACACTTTAGAAATATTGATTTCCTTCCCCTTCTCCATCTGAGTAGAATAGACCTCCCTGTAACACCTGCCAGTGGCAATGCAAATGAATCCTATTTTCACCTGAGTGCAGGTGTGCATGTAGGAAATTGCTAAATGTTGTGTTGCTGTCAGCTTGTCCCGAGAACCGTTGGCTAAGGAAGTGTCATTTCAGCTGAAATCTGAAGGAGGAGCTAGGAGAAGAAGAAAGAGAAAGGTGCTGGGAGCCAACACCTCGGTATAGCTGTGGAATAGAGCCAAGATCAGGTGGGAGGAAACTAGACACTGAGAGGGAGCCTAGGGCAGGGGAACTGGAGAGGCCAGCAGAGGCTGAGATCAGGCAGAGATTCGGAGGCCATGCCAGAGGTTGTGGATTATTTTTTTAAAGTTTATTTATTTTGAGAGAGAGAAAGAGACAGCGCGAGTGGGGGAGTGGGGGAGGGATGGAGAGGGAGAGAGAGAACTCCAAGCAGTCTCTGTAAGCCAGCACAGAGCCCCACGTGGGGCTTGAACTCACAGACTGTGAGGTCACGACCTGAGCCCCAACCGAGAGTCGCTTAACCAACTGAGCCACCCGGGCACCCCAGTGTGGATTTTATTTTAAGAGCGAATAGAGGTCTTCGCAGGTTTTAAGCAGGGGAACAGCATGATCTCCTGAGAGCTTGGTACATATCTGGTATTTTAATCCTGACAACAACGTTATGCGTTGGATACAGTTGAGTAGATGGAAGCCTAGGGAGATTAACTAATTTGCTTAAGAAAGTAAAGGGAGTACAGGCCCTTGGCAGGATTTGCCTGAGGCTAACCTGATCCAGAGCCTTAACCTTAACCTTGGTCCTATTGTTCAGGGTATGCCACACTCTAAGTGCTGAATCTCTCTATTCTTCCCTCTGCCATGATTCCATCCAGTGACATTGCCTTCAGTCCCACCCACACACCAATGACTTCCCCACTGACACATCCAGTTCTCCCCTTTCTTAAGAATACAAACTCACTGGTCCACTTGGCATTTCCACGTGGATGCTTGTTGGCATCTCAACCTTAGCTTGTGAAACTACGCACTCTTGATTCCCCCGCAAAGTTCCTCATCCATCCTACAGTCCTTCACAACCCACTAAATGGCGGCCCCTTCTGGCCGCTGTCCAGGTTACAAAGCTGACTGTCATCCCCCACTCCTGTCTCATATCCCAAATCCAATCTGTCAGCAACTCGCTTTGGCTCTACTTTCAAAACATATTTTCCTCCCTGATCTGAGTACAGATTTCTCTCTATTATAAAAGACTTCTCGGGATTCACCTGGTTTCTAAAGATGTCATGATAAGTCATGGAAATCACATCTTGTTACTCATTTGTTCAGAAGCCTCCAGTGGTTTTTCTGTCTTACTGGGTGAGGGCCAAAGACCTCACCAGAGCCTTCAAGACTCTACCTGTTTTGTTTTCTTTTTAGTGCCCATGTGTTTACTTTTTTCCTGCGGCTGCTTTCCTGCTACAACAGCAGAACCGAATGCCTGCAACGGAGACTGTATGGCCCCCGATCTAAAGTATTTGCTATTGGCCTTTTGCAGGAGAAGTTTGCTGAGCTATACTCTACATAATCTGCACACTCTTCTCAACATGTGCCCACACACACATGGGCACACACACAAGTCCACACACCTCTCTGATCTCACATTCCAATACCCCTGCCCCCTCTTACTCTCTTCCAGCCACTCTGGCTTCCATGCAATTTCAGGAACATTTTTAAAATATGGTTTTTTTCATGTTTATTTGTTTTTGAGACATAACGAGACAGAGTGCAAACAGGGGAGGCACAGAGAGAGAAGGAGACACAGAATCTGAGGCAGGCTCCAGGCTCCGAGCTGTCAGCACAGAGCCTGACATGGGTCTTGAACTCATGAACTGCGAGATCATGACCTGAGCCAAAGTCGGACGTTTCACTGCCTGAGCCACCCAGGCGCCCCAATTTCAGGAACTTTCTAAGCATGTCCTCACCTCAGGGAGTTTTGCTTGCTGCTTGAATTTCCCAGACTACCCTTCACTCATCTGTCCAAATGCAAAGCTCCCAGCCAACCCAGCAGGTGTCTGATTTAAAAAGTCTTCCCAGGTTGCCTGAGATAATAGAGCAATGGCCCCCATAGCTTTCTTTTCCTCTTACCTTCCTTCTTCATCTTCCTTCTTCTCCCTTACCTCCACGGGCAGTGTGTTTTATTTCTACATTCTCTGTCCCTCTGCTAAAATGTAAGTACTCTGAAAGCAGAGACTTTAATTTATTCACTGCTTTATCATCTGCGGCCTGAAAAGAGCCAGGCATGTAATAGTTGCTCAGTTACAATTTTTGAACGACTCTGGAAATAGCTGGGGAGTTGTACACAATTACAGCATAAGTTCTAGAATGTTTCTTGGGTCACTTGCTGAACACTTTCGTATCCATTGATTTCATGTTTACCCTCTCCACAACCTTGGTAGGAAGGGGCCCTTGTTTCTCTCCTCCGCTTTCCGTAAAAAGATAAGGACATCCCTGAAACAATGCGCTCCGAAAGCTGTTGTGTACAGAGTGGCAGGAAGGGGCCGTGTCCCCGGTGTGCTCACCAGTGACCATTCCTGAGAACTGAGCCACTTCTTTCCTCCAGGTGGCAGCTAGGAAAAGCACTATCTCTTTAAAATAACTCACATCATTGGGATACTAATAATAAATCAGAGTTAGACGATTTTTCCTAAAAGGATTAAATCCAGGATCCTTCCCCAGAAATCCAGTTCCTGCCACAATGGGCATCCTGTTTACTGTATTCTCAATAATAGAGTCCTAACTGGACAATGTCAGAGTGGAGTTAAAGGCCAAAGTACATATGGGTGTAGCACTTGGAATTTTCCTCTCTGTTAAATGCCATACATACATCTGTACATCTCAAAATGCTGCCTAGCATCCATCTGGTTTCTTTCATTGTGGTAAAATACACATAAAATTTACCATGTTAGCCATTTGCGATGCACACACTTCAATGGCGTTAACTACATTCATGATGTTGTGCAATCATGGCCATCATCTACTTCTGGAAATTTTTCATCTTCCCCAAATGGACTCTGTCCCCCTTAAACCCTAACTCCCCATTCCTCGCTCTCCCTCCCCCACCACAGGCCCTATAACCATGAGTCTACTTTCTGCCTCCCAATCTGACTCCTCTAGGAGCCTCGCGTAAGTGGAATCACACAGTATCTGTCCTTTTGTGACTGGGTTATTTCACTCAGCATAATGTCTTCACGGTCCCTCCGTGTTGTAGCACGTGTCTGAATTTCCTTCCTTTAAAAAAATGAATAATATTCTATTGCATGTAGGCACCACCCTGCGTATCCGTTCCTCCATTGTTGGACACCGGGTTGCCCCGCCTTTTGGTTACCATAACACTGCTATGAACGTGGGCGTGCAAATCTCTATTTGGTCCCTGCTTTCAAATCTTCTGGGTATGTGTCCAGAAGTGGAATGCCAGGTTTGTATGGTAATTCTCTGTTTAACTATGTTTGAGGAAATGCCATACAGTTTTGTTAAGTTAACAATTTTTGTTTTACTTACACTTATTTACATTTTAGCCTTTCCTTGCAATTTTAAATACCTCTTAAATGTCTAAGATAACATTTTTAAATCTGGATGAAAAGACCGCTTTTGAGAAATGTTACAAAATAACAAAAAGTGCTGATCTTACACCTGGTCTCAAGTGTCACCGCTGAGTCACTGACTTCCCAGGCTGCCCTAAAGACCACTTTAGAAGAAGCACAGGTATTCTGGCTTTTTTTTTTTTTTTTCCTGTGTTTTTGTTTTCCGAATGAGTCAGCCGAGGAAGCTAAGAGGCTGAGGGAGCACTGCCAAGCTTTCTGTATTTCTTCCTTCCCTATTCCCCTAACCCCACCGACTCGCTATCATCTGTGCTGGGCCAGTGAGCCAAGCACCCAGGCTGTTTCCTTACGACCCATCTGTAACCTCATGAGCCTCCAGATGGGGCATTGACTGACCTTGCTAGACCAAAGCAATGAGCTGGAATCACACAATAACCTTCACTCAGCACGGGGATCTGAGTGGTAGGTGTGTGAATGCCTACACTTTGTGGTTATGAAAATAATCCCAGAAATAGGGGTTAGAGGGAGCGTTGGGTCCTCTTCCGTGCTCTGCTTCCGGCTCGCTGAGAACCATCTTGGCCAACCTGCTTTCCTCGTTGTGAGAGAGAATGAATCCTTCTGTTACTCCTTTTTCTTATCGATCGGTCCCCCAAAGCAAGTAAAACATTACACAGAATGTCACTGAAGAACGCAAATAATAATAAAGGTGCTAAAGGAAAGCCGTTTCTCTTCTCACGGTGCTTCTGACACCAAAGGTGTGGGATTTTTCCTCACACCAACAACCAGTTCTCCACCTCTGCCCACCAGCCAGGTGCCCTACCCTGATGCCATCCACCTGGGGTCCACACAGACCCCACTATCAAGGTTAACGGCTCAGGCCCATAGGGCTGTCTCCACTTCAAATGCCAGTCAGAAGTCTAGACTGTCATCTGTATGTTTGCCCAACTGGCTATAGTCGGGGGTTCCCACAACCCCCTCCTCTGGTTTGATAGTTTTCTAAAACAGCTCAGGCAACTCATGAAATACTTTTACTTACGGTTACTGGTTTATTACAAAGGATATGAAGGCACAGCTAGATGAGGAGGTATACAGGGCAAGGTCTGGTAGGGTCCCGAGGACAGGAGCTTCTGTCTCCATGGAGTTGAGATGTGTCGCCTTCCTGGCACCTGGATGCATTCATCAACCCAGCAGGTCCCTGAACTCTGTGGCCGAGGGGTTTTTATGGAAGCTGTACCACCTTAGCATGACCGTTGTTAACTCAATCTCTAGCCCCCTCCCCTTCTTAGAGGTTGGGGTTTGAGGGGGAAGGTTCTAAACTTCTTTTCATGGCTTGGTCTTTCTGGTGACAAACCCCATCCTATAACTATCCGGGAGCCCACCAAGAGTCATTTCATTAGAACAACAACCAAAAAGGCTTTTATAATCCAGGAAATTCCGAGGGATATAGAAGCTCTTGTGTAAGACTCTCCTATCACTCCTATCATTCAGGATATTATATGGGTTATAGGAGGTCTATGTCAGAAATGGGGGCAGAGACCAAAAATATATTTTTTATTATGTCACAGGTGCTGTGCCTAAAAAGAAGGATAGAGGGGAAGAAATGCATCTACTTACTGTCACTTACCTATTTCACCTCCCTTCTCTTCCCTAGAGACTTTTGAAACTTAATTATGGTACCTTAGTGCTCAGTAGGACCTAGTTTGGAGGCCACTGAAATAAATGACTTGATATTGTTATCCAGCTGTAGTATGCAATGAATGGGGCTCTCCCAATATGGAAGCTCCTCTAATTATGAACTGGATTTCTTCTTTTTTTTTTAATGTTTATTTTTATTTGAGAGAGAAAGAGAGAGAGAGAGGCAGAGCGTGAGTGGAGCAGGGGCAGAGAGAAAGGGAGACAGAATCCGAAGCAGGCTCCAGGCTCGGAGCTATCAGCACAGAGCCCGATGCAGGCTCAAACTCACGTACTGTGAGATCATGACCTAAGCCAAAGTCAAACGCTTCACCAATTGAACCACCCAACGCCCCATGAACTGGGTTTCTAAACGCATTTCAGAAATACAGTTGTTCATCAGAAGTCTAAAGGTAGAGGAATATATCAGCAATGATTCCTGCCATCTGTTCGTTGAACAACACTGATGAAATTATACTCTGACTTACTGCTTCCTTTTCATTTATGAAAGTTCACCAGTGTTTCAGAGAAGGGAAACTGAAGCTTAGAGAGGCTCTGTGACTCTCACAATGCCACATGGTTGGTAGGCACAGGAGCCACGATTCGAACCTAGGAAATTTGGCTCTCAGAGCCCATACTTCTCAAAAATTGTATGTTACAGCCTTTTAAAAAAGCCTAAGTGGGTAATTGGAGAAGGTTCTGTGTACAGAAAATGTGAGGGACAGGAATGGCATCCATTGAACTGCCAGCCTCTGTTTTCTAATGCCAGTGTGAGAGGGGTCTGTCCCTGGCCAAAGTCACCAACTGCTTCTGGTAAGGACTGAAGTCCCCTGGGCCAGCCCTGGGCCCACATATACACCAGCAGAGCTCTTTAGCAAGTTCCAGCAGTTAAAGTGACTCAGTTAAAGGTCCAGAGCTACAAAACAATTCATTTGGTCCAAGATTGGGTCTTTGGGATTGAATTTTCAATCAATTTCCACATCTCTCTTGCTCCTTCCTTTTGCCATGTAAGGGGGTGGGGGCTTGTCCTTTTTAATTATACAGATGCTTCCTCTTAGGTCTTATTTTCTTCCTCAGGGCTCCCTGTAGAGAATTTGCTACAGTTGATTGATAAGATGATATTGATTCCAAGGGCAGAGTTCAGAAATATTCTTATAAATGGATCATGTTGTTAATAAAGGGTCACCACAGAAGGGGCTTTGGGGTACAGAAGTTGCTGAAATCAGAGCTCTTAGCAATGACAGAAAGAGAGAGAAAATGGCCCAATGACCCATGCTCAAGAAGGGAAATTGAGAGAAGGAAGGCATGGGATCAAAATTACCATTTATCAAATACCTCTGGGGTCCCCGCTCGGCTAATCCTAACCTTGTGGCCTCAGACGAGATTTTTAACATCTCAAATCTTAGCTTCTTCAACTGTAAGGTGATACAAGGAACATCTTCAATGGTGTTGTTAGGATTAAATAAAACAATATACACAAAGTGCTTTGCTGCCACAAAATAGACAATGATAAACATGGTGGTTGTTATAGCTATTATTACTGTTCTTGTTTGTGCTTTTCATAACCCTCACCAGCCTCGCAAGTGATAGGCATCAGCCTGTATTCTGGGCTGCAAGGTCATAAAGCAAAATTGGCACAATTCTCACTTGTTCGGTGATCTGCTTTTGCTTCTGTATATGACTTTCATATGAAAATCAGACAAAATAATGGCTGTTGGGCAAGGGAAGGTGGCAGAGAAATGAACCCAGTCAAGGGGCACAACTCGTCAATTTTGCCACTGTCCTTGGTTTAATGTTTGGCATTCTGTCCTCATGACTGACCGGGTAGGGCTTCACAGTAAACTGAGAATTGGCTGTGTGAGAAAATGAAGATTTATACAAAGCCAAATTGGACAAATGGCGAATAATTGATTTAGCTGACCTGACAACTCCCACTTGTAAATAAGACAGAATGTTTCATTCTGGTTGTAATTTAGTTTTCTGGGCATCCCGACTCCTTTCTAGCAGTTCACAGTAAAGGCTGAGTACCTTCTAACTTTGCCATACAGCCAAAAACTTTAGATAATGAGCTCCGTTCTCATGGCATCCTGGCATAACCTGTAAGAAGAGTGGTTTGTATTACTCTCTGAAGAATGTAAGGATCCTTTATTTAGTTCTCTGATGTAGAATATAGTTTGGTCCCTACTTAATGAAACTTGACTATATCTGGTTGGATTCAAGAATTACTCTGTTTACCCGTGTTAAAATACAGACGTTAGGAATAAAGTAAATCAAAAATAAAGTAATAAATAACAGAAACATAAAACCAACAATGCTGTGCCATCGTCTAAAATCCCCTTGCTGGCATCTGGGTTCAGTACATGCCAACTTAGGAAACATTAACAAAGGAAGCATTTATTTCCAAGCTTTGGTATCTCAAGGAATGGTATGGATGAATATATATGAATGTTCCTTGAGCATTCCCACATCAACGACTGTGTAAATCACAGATGGCATATTAGGCAAAATACAGAAGCAAATGAGGACATTTAGAAGACATCTTGTAGCACTCTAAAATCATGGATTACGAGGATTGAAAGTGTCTTTAAGGGATCATCCTGGTTAACCTCTTGATTATAGATTCAGTTTCATTCAATAAACATACAGTGAACTCCTACGATATAGCAGGCATTAGGCTCAGGTTATTGGTGGAGACGTGTGTTTTTGGGGGGAAGCCGAATTAAAAAAAAAGTGTTGGGGTGCCTGGGTGGCTCAGTCAGTTAAGTGTCTGACTTCGGCTCAGGTCATGATCTTGTGGTTCTTGGGTTTGAGCCCCATGTCGGGCTCTGTGCTGACAGCCCGGAGCCTAGAGCCTGCTTTGGATTCTGTGTCTCCCTCTTTCTTTGCCCCTCCCACACTCACGCTCTGTCTCTCTCTGTTTCTCTCTCTCAAGAATAAATAAAAATTTCAAAAATTTAGAAAAATAAAAAAAAGGAAGTGTCTGCCATCATGGAGTTTATATGCTCAGGGAAGCGTTGCCTCGCTACACAAGGGCTAGGACAAATGCTGAGAGGTCGGTGTGAATAAAGTATTCAAGGAACAGTTTGGGAGGAGAAATCTACTTTGTATTATTAGCCTGGCTGGCAGATGGACATCCTTAAATAGGGGCTCCTTTCATTTCACTCACTCATCAAAAATCTATTGACCTTTATCTATTTGCCAAAATCCTGTGCTGGGCATTTGGGGATGTTGAATACAATAGTCATGATGCCCTCATGAGCCTGAAGTCTAATGAAGATGGCTGGAAGTTGAACAGGAAATTGCAGTGTCTGGAGTGTCATGAAAGATTGTGTTCCCCTAATTCAGACAGACCTGTACGTAGTGTCCTGGAATGCCCGTGGGAAGCCATGAGTGACTTTCAGTGGTCAGTGAACAGCACTGTGCACTGTCAAAGAAGAACACACAGACCCAGAGTGTAGCTCACGAGACTCCCTCACTCTGCATCAAATTAAACGAGGCATGATATAACCGGATAAGATCATCCAGATATAGACACACATCCGATCCATGGCAGAACTGACATTTCAACTCGGAACTCCTGATTCACAGTCTAGATAGTGTGCAACTGTGCAAAATCATAGCAAGAAATCACAATGACCTTTTCAGTTCATTAGTGATATATTTTGGCTAGAAGAATTCGGACAACTCGTGTTTATTTGAGATCTTTATTTCTTAATAAAGATAGGCTAGTCGCCCACTCACTTACGTCCCCCATCTCTCCAACTTGAGACAGAGGGGTCCAAAACTGGTCAATGTGTCACTGTGCTTTTATATAGTCACTAATTTGTGGGTGCTAGAAGGTTCTGATCTCTAGCTTACATCATGGCTAACCAGCTTTTTGATTTAGGGGAGCAAGGTATTTGAAGTATGTGATGGGAAAATATATTAATGATAGTAGTAGCTGTTATTTTTTAGCACCTATTATGTGCCAGGTATTTATACACTTTATTTCTATTGTCATAATAATCTTGCAAGCCACGTATCATTATATCCATGTCACCTGATTTCAAAATGGAGGCTCAGAGAACTTAAGTCCCTTGCCCACAGTAAGCGTCAGAGCCCAGATTGCAACCAAAATTAGCTCATCCCCAAGCGCAGGAAATTTCACTTCTACTTGGCCTCCCCAGAGCGAAGGAACCAGTGCTTACAGGAGAAATAGGAAGAGAAACCCTTGTTCTAACTGACTGAGAATTGTGTATGTGGGTGCATGAAGTGATTTTTTTTTATGTGAATTAAGATATTGCACACCTTCTCGAGGCACCTGGGTAGCTCAGTCTGCTAAGTGCCTGACTTCAGTTCAGGTCATTATCTCACTCATGGTTTGTGAGTTCGACCCCTATATGGGCTGTCTGTTGTCAGCACGGAGCCTGCTTGGGATTTTCTGTCTCCCTCTCTCTCTGTCCCACCCCTGCTCATGCTCTCTCACTCTCTCTCAAAAATAAACATTTTTTAAAAAGATATTGCACACGTTCTGAAGACCTTGCTATTTTTTTTAATGCGTATTTATTTATTTTGAGAGAGACCGAGCGTGAGCAGTGGAGAGGCAGAGAGAGAGCCAGAGGGAGAGAATCCCAAGCAGGCTCCATGCTGCTAATGCAGGGCTTGATGTGGGGCTCAAACTCATGAACCATGAGATCATGACCCGTGCTGAAATCAAGAGTCAGATGCTTAACCTACTGAGCAACCCAGGTACCCAGAAGACGTTGCTATTTATATGAACCAAATAATTATACTTTTTGCAAAATAAAAAGAATTGTATAAGAAATAACCATCCCATAATACTTGGTGTGGGAAATCTTAATTTTGATCTAATAGGTTTACTTAAATGAGCTAGGTACACATGTGCTTTTTCTCATGACAACCATGATTGATCTTGATTTCACCCCCATCAGGGGCAAAGGGGCAAATAAATACTGTAGGAGGAGGGGCAGCTGTTACAAAAAGTAACAACTTAGGTTCATGTAGAATTTTAACTTTCTTATTGGATCAACTTTACAATTACTCAGGGAAGTAGTCATCTTACCATCATTCTCATTGAATGACAATGGTCACAGATGAGCAAAGTCCCTTGCAGAGAAGTTAAGAGCTTGCCAGATATCAAACCATCAGAAAACAAAAAACAAAAAACAAAAAACAGGATGAGGACTTCCACCTTGATCTGTGGGTGCCCAAAGGAAGGTCATTTCATCTGTCCCACACTGATTTGTTGGAGGAGCTGGAAGAGAAGGGATCCAGGAGTTTGGGAACAGCATCGGCCAACAGAAGCAATCATTTAAATGGTAGTAATATTTAAATGGCAGCACACGTTGGTGTTTCTTTGATGTTATTAACGTTTAACCATGTACTCTGGTTACTTGAACATGAACTTTAAATTACCAGTCACATCCCTAACAGTCTCTGATCAGAGTTTTGCAAAAATATGTATTTTTTAACATAAGTAATTGTAAAAAAATATATTTTTGCTTAAAACTCTTCCAGAAAGTTTAGAGGTAAATAGAACTTAGGCAAAATTAATTGAGCACATACTATGTGCAATGCAGTTTTCATTCTAGGAGAAGAGTAAGTATATAAATTGTTGCAATAAAACAGTGGATGTTGGAGGAGTCTAGATGACTGACTCTTGAGGATGATGATAAATATCAGCCTTCAGAGAGGTGTCAAACAAGATGCAGCAAGACTGCCTGGAGATGGTGGTCCCACAGGGCAGTGGCAGTGGGGATGGGGAGGATGCCCCAAAAGGAAGAGAAATCTAATATTGTGGGAATATTTCCCAATAGCTTGTGTGGACTGGATCTTAAACTTCTACCCCACACCCTTTGTGCCTTCCTTAGGAGAAGAGCTGTGATGAGGATGTTTGGGCTTTTTTGTTCACTTATTTAAATTCAAACAAATCACATAAGAAACTTATCCTTGTTTACAACTGATTAAGCAGTTTAAAGACACGAAGATGTAACTAATAATATTCCTCTAGTCCATTGTCCTCCTAGGAAACCAGTTTTAACAGCGTAATGTGATCCTTTGCCTTCGTTATTAACATTCATGTAAAACATACAGACATGTGCTTTTGTACTTTTTATTGAAAGCATCAGACTTATACACCCACACACATATTTCTTTGACTTGCTTAAATTCTCTATAAATGTCTCACTTTTACAACTCATCATGGACATCCCTTGAGGGCAATGGATAGCAATTAAATTCACTTTTTTAGGTGGCTGGATAATAGTCCTTGTACGGATGTGCCACAATATGCAGCCATTTCCTTATTTAGATAGATGCAGTGGGTGCCTTTTTTTGTCACTAGAAACTGTTAAATAATGATATTTACATATCTTTTTATTAGGTTGTCTAAACAATGGCCACAGAAGTTTAAAAAAGTCATTCTGCACACTTTCACACCTAGAAAGGACCTTACAAATATCAGCCAACCTCCTAATTTACAGGTGAGTCATCAGAGGCACTGAAAGGTACAGGGGAGAGCTCAAAGTCACCTAAGTAGTTTGGTGGCGGGTCTGCAGCCAGAATCCAGTCCTCTGGCAGTGACCTGACCCCCCTTTCATAGGGTAGGTGCTTGGAGAGAATGGACGGAGGTGTGGATCCTGAAATGGTGGGAGGTTTGTAATCAGAACACGGAATCCATATGCAGAAGGGATCTTCCTGGCCTAATCTCAGTCATAAGGTGTCTCCTCTTCTAACCCAAACCTCCTGTGCCACAGGCCAGGGCAGGGGTGAGGGAGGGAGAGCTTGGAACTCACCTCAGCCTGTCTCTAGAGGCAGCCGGGAATTCACCCCTCCTCCTGCTCTAAGGAAGTGCCCTTCTAGCAAAGTGCGTGTGGTTTCCTGGTTGGTGGGCAGAGGGCAGCGGCTCCTGCCTTCCTAGAGCAGACCCCCGTGACCCCTTAAACATCCTTCGAGGCCCCGTCTCACTCACTCCCTTATGTGCACAGCCTCCAGGCTCCTGGGAATAGACAGGAGAAAAAATGCTTCAGTGTTCCTACCATGAAACGCTAACCAGAAGAAAACCAGTGATCTCTTTCTCTAATGATTTTCAGACCTGTCTAATCTTCAGAATCACCCAGAGAGCTTATTTAGAATACACATTACTGATCTGCAACACACAAATATACATATACAGGTACAAACACATATACATATATTTTTTTCTTTGGAATTGCCATATATATATAGAGAGAGAGAGATATACAGTTTTTGTCTTTTTGTGTCTTTTTTTGCAGTTCCAGAGAAGAACATATTTATTATATATTATTTAAAGTCATATATATATATATATTTATATATATATACACACACGCATCTATATCTATCTATATATGACAATTCCAGGGTAGAACATATTTATTATATATTATCTAAAGTCTATTATTTATGTATCTATGTGTATATCTATATCTATATCTGTAATGGCAATTCCAAAGAAGAAAATATTCATTATATATTATTTAAAGTCTTTTATTTATATATATCTATGTATGTATCTATATTTGTATATGACAGTTCTAGAGAAGAAAATATTTACTATATATTATTTAAAGTCTCTTATTTAAATATCATATACATATATATTATATAATAGTTTTTCTTTGGAGTCCCCAGGTATTGCAACGATTAGCACAGTTTTGACCTGTGGACCATGTCCAACGCTGTTATTTTCTCAGTGAGAAAGCTGAGGTCTCGAAATGTTCTACAACTTGCCAGAAACCATTCAGCATGTCTGTGGCTGAGCTGGGACCACTCCCCGTCTCCTGGGTCCCAGGTCAAAATTCTTTCACCGGATTTATAAATACAGATTCCTTTTAAAACCAAGAGAGATTTATCTTTGTCAAAGTGCCACTGTGAAAGGATGTAAGGGCAAAAAAGCAGAAACCAGACAAGTGCTCAGGTTTTCATGGTGTTGAACAGAAGCAGCGTTTCTGAACTGACTGATGGGGGTGCAGGAAGGTGGGCGCCCTTCCTCGGCAGTGCGTGGGGGCGCGGGTCTTGGCCGCCTGTCCTGTTACAAAGGCTGGCAAATGGACAAAGCTGGTCTAATTCATCTCCTAAGCATGTGAAAGACATTTAGAGACTGAATGATTTTCAGTCCCCCTAGGTTTGGGAATTAAAGGTAAATATGGTGCGGAAAATGCTCAGGCCTGGCTTTAAAGACTTGTGTGAAATGCTTCCCCAGGGGGGAAATGCGGGTCACTAAAAGGTTGCTTCTCACTAATGCCCTTGATTGGCCGTTGGTGCACGGCTCCCTCTGAAGTGACAATCAGTCCAAGTGACCACTGCCCTCTTGCTGCAATTATCAATGGTCCGGCAATTTCCCTCAATTTTAATCAATTTGGTTTGTGAATAGCTCTTTTCTTTGTTTTAGACAAAAGAGGCAAGTGTTCGGTCAGGATGCCTGCCTTCTCCGTGGCAGCTCCTGTTTTCTTTAGGAAGCTTGTAAAGACCTTGTCCACTTTTAGACGAAGCAGAAGGCTGGCATCTCCTTTCAGGAAAGCAAGAGCCATTCTGGCCAACATTCTGGCCCAGCCCAGTGTGACACAGTCGTGAGAACCCAGGGTGCAGTAGAATGGGGGCAGGAAGGAATGGGGTGGGGGTGGGGAGAACTGTAGAATGAACGTGGACTTAATGGTTGGGGCTGTTGGAATGTGTTAGGGTTGCCGTTTAAAATACAGGACTCAGTTAAATTTGGATTGCAGGTAAACACCGAAATTCCCATGGGGCATATTTGCCCCAATTAACTGATTGTATAAAATCCCATCTTCACTGAGTGTCCTCTGTGATATACCAATATCTGACAACCTTAGTAGTAATAGATGAAGAGGAGGAAGGAAATGAGATCCAAGTCCGTGAAATCAAGAAGGTGATGGGCATGATGAACAACAATGACCATGGTGACAGAGCACTTTCATTCATTCGTTGGTGCATTTGTACATTTGAAGATTCATTGATTCAGAAAAGATTTACTAACTCTACTATGCACCCAGCACTGGGATGCAGATATTAAGACAAATAAGGCAGATTAGTGTGATTGAAGATGTACAAATCAATGTCACCATACAGTATGATAAGTACAACAAGACTCAATGCAACTACGGTTTTTGGTGTTTTTTCAGTCCGTCATACTGGAGAGGTGTGACCAACAGCTGAGATCTCAAAGCCACTAAAGCTTGGGGATATACCAATCTCTCCTTATCAGGAATCTTTCCCTTTTTATTTTCCACTTCTTCTCACCACGTTCAAGGTATCGCCCAGGGGGTAAAGCATGAATAGCAAACACCTATATGCTTTATTTCTAAGATAAATGGGCTTATCTGGATAAGCTTAAACTGGATATCTAAGCATAGAAATTGGGCCATAGCCACCAATATAGTCCACAGGTGTGTAAGAAAAAAAGTAAAATAAGGGAAGATGTGATATGTCTACTTCAGATTCTCTCTAGATGAGAGGCCCTAAGGCATCTTATTAAGATTGATTTTGAAACTCTATCCAGACCCTTTACCTGCTATTTTATTTTCAGTCAAGGGTAGTAATGCCCTGTGTATGTGTTTCATGGTGTCTGTGGTACATGTACACACACACACACACACACACACACACACACACACACAGACATCATATGCACAAATATACTCTTTTTAAACCAGAATCAGAATCACCAAGAAGCTAAAACCAATCTAATGAGAAATCAGTAAAATTAGGGTTTAAAAGCATTTGTGCAAGTTCCTATTTGTTGCTGATGGTACATAGAGATGCACAAGAGACAGTTTACTTACCTTGTAAAAGGAATTCAGAGGGTTAATAGAGTCAACATTATTCACCAGGGAGCCCTTACTTCAGACGCTGGCCACGCCACAGCCACCTTTGTCAGAATTACCAAAAAAACACAACCCCCTCATGTAAGAAGAATTATTAGGGCCAGGTATGAACCCAACACCTTGGCCAAGGTTGATTTGCTTGAAGCAGTTACCTAACTCCAGGATGGTCACTTGACCAGTCGACTATGTGTGGCATGGAAGGGCCGGCCAGTGGGCTTAACAATGACCACCTTGACAGTCAGATTTTCTTTATCAGACGTGAGCAGACAGCAGAGAAGGAAAAATGGGAGAGTGGTAGAGGCAGTGCAAAGGGAGTCCAGGCTCAGAGGCTCCACGGGCAACCCCGTTTCAGGGGAGGCACAGGTACCTGCTGGGCAGTGTGTGGATTCCTGTATGTGCACGTTATGTGTGTGAGAAGCGTGCTTGCTGGGACCCAGGTGACCTTTCTATTCCTGAAGGTGTCTCGTCTCTCTGAGGCCAAGATGTGTGACTCTCTGTTCCTTCTAGAAGCCAGATTGTGGGATGATCTTGGTTCCCATGAGACCTGGTTGAGATTCCCTGTGCTTTTATGGCCATGCATTGTATTATAATAACTTGTTACCTTAAGTAATCTGAAGGAGGCCCATGCTCCTAACAAGCAAGGGATTAAACTCACAAACCCAGGCTCAGCAAGAGAGCCATGTTGCAAGGCAGCAGAGAATGTGTGCTTGGCACAGAGGGAAAAAAGAAGCTGAAAACATCGAAGTGGGGCTGGTTTCTGCTGGGGGAACAAGACGCAGATCTGAAATTGGCTCTAAAGTAGGGGTCAAGAGTTTCCTAACCTAGCCTGGTGCCTTCTAAGGAATTAAATAAAACCATGTGTTTGTATTAAAGCATTCCTCTGCCTACTGAGTTGAAATCAGATGTCCACGTTGCAACCCACTGACACAGACACACACACATACACACACACACACACACACACTTCCTTGTCTCACTGTCTACATTATGAAACACTTTCATGTCTTTCCACTCACTCCTTACAGAGAGAAATTATGAAGGAGAGAGAAACCTAAGAAAACAAGCAACCTGTCATTGTTCTTACACTTCACCTCCTTTGGAATGGGTGTCTGACCTCACTGGAAACTCACAAGAATTTGCCGATACGACACTCCACCCTTTTCAAAGGTGAGTTAGCTGGGCCAGAATGGGTAAGTGATTTGCCCCAGTATCACACAAATGGTAAAGATACAGGTTTCTTTTCAATTAAACAAAAACCCAGGACTCGTTCTCAAATCCCCCCTCATACTCCGCACCAAAGTCTTGTTACTCCATCACTTCATGTGGTTCAGGCCCCCCAAGGCCACACTTACCCCCATGTAAGGCTTCTCTCCAGTGACCGAGGATTTATGGTAATGTTGATTCTCCTGACCTCATCTTAAAACTTACCCGCCCTTTGCCTCTTTCCTTAAGATTCTTGCTTAAGAATTGGGTGCAAAGTAAACAAATCGAGCACTAGGTTGTCAACGGATGATAACGGTCAAGATACAATCCCCTATTAAGACTGCATTTGCCGTTTATCCTGGACAAAATACTTGAGAACTCAGCATCCCCCCCACCCAAGTATGGAATCACTTCATCAGCTTGGAGAAGGTTTTTTAAAAAAAGGTCAAGCAGATCATTAGTTAGAACCCACAGAATGGTCCTGCCTATGAGATCAGAAAGCCCTATTTGTCTTCAGCTCTTCCTTATAAATCCTGGAACCCCCAAATTCCAGAAAGACCCCCAAAGTATAATAAACTGAGAGTTTTTTTAAAGCCCATGTCATATTGCAGCTTCAAGGGCAGCACCCTTTTGAAAAAGGTGGAAGTTAACAGTGGTGGGTTCAATTTGAATTGAAACTATGTTTTGAGTCCACCAGTCATAGGCTCACTGACCAATGTTTTTTTTCCTAACAACTATGGACCTTTGTGGTGGGCAGGTACTGCCCTATAGCAGCTTTCAGGAATTGATTATTATATTTTCAGAAATGTTGTGAGCTGGTTGACCTGACATTGATAGCTTGTAATTGGCCATGGTGAGAATATACTCACCATGGAAATTGACAAGCACTATAAATCCAGGATCGAAATATGTGTGTGTATGTATGTACGTGTGTATGCATTTATACTACAGAACCAGTTTTGAAGTTGTTAATCATTTACCAGCATACCACTGTCTATCCTCTTCCCTTCCTTCTGCCCTTCCTCCTTCTCCTCTTCCCTCCCTTCCCTCTTCCCCTTCTTCCTACCCTCCCTTTCTCCCTCCCTTTCTCCTTCCTTCCCCCTTCCCTCTTTCTCCTCCCACCTTCTTCCTTCCTTCCTTCCTTCCTTCCTTCCTTCCTTCCTTCCTTCCTTCCTTCCCCTCTCTCCCTTTCTCTCATTTTTCTTTTATTTTCTCTGTCATCTAATATTAAAAGTCTCATTTTATCATCACAACAACTTTATACTATTTTAACTCGGTTAAAAAAACATAGGGGCCCCTGGGCAACTCGGTTGAGCGTCCAGCTCTTGATTTCAGCTCAGGTCATGATCCCAGGGTCATAGGATTGAGCCCCACATTGGGCTCTGTGCTGAGGGTGGAGCCTGCTTACCATCCTCTCTGTCTCTCTCCTGCACCTCTCCCCTGCTCTCATGCTCTCTATCTAAACTAAAAAAACAAAACTAAAGAAATAAAGAAACAGAGGCCCAAAGAATTTGTGTAATGCCCAAAGGACACTATCAGTAAATAGGAGTGGAATTGAAACACAGATCTGTCTTATTTGAAAGCTTCTATTGATTCCTGAAACCTGTAGTAACAAACACACAAAACAAAAACAAGTAAACAAAAGACTGGGTTGGCAGTTCCCAAACAGACTTGCTCTTTTTCCAGATCTTGAAAGATCTGTTACTGGGTGACAAACATGTCCTAATATCTCCACTGGACTTCAACCCCTAAAGCAATGCATCAAACAAAGGTAATTAGGGGAATGGGAGGTGGCAGCCTGCCCTGATTTTATCTGAGGGTAAAAGATTCAGGTAGAAGGTTCCACGATCCATGGGAGGAAACACGATTTCTTGGTAGAGTGGTCCACAAGAGGTTGCCCTGTCTCAGCAGAGAAAACTAAGGGTAGAGGTGACTGGTACCACCCCCATTCCTTACTGACTCCTGTTGAGTTTCCAACTGGAGATACAATTTAGAAATGTCCAAGCTCTTTTTTTTCCCCTCCCTTTAATCCTGTATCTCTGGGGGTTGTTTATTTCCTTCTCTGGGCATGGGTTTTACTAAAGGAAAAGCTCCATAACTCAACTCTTACAACACCAGATTCTAGTGAGTTCAGGGTGGATGATTCAGAAACATCTGGATTTAATTTCCTTGTTAACAGACATGGGATTAGAAATTAAGGGAAAAGTTTTTGGCAAATGGTATTTGGGGGAGATTGTCAAGCCCCAAATGAAATGCAAAGCCTTAAATAGAAACGGATGAATTCATTTGCTCATTCATTCAACACACATTTATTCAGCAGGCGCCTCTTGTGTGGCTGGCAATGTTATACGCACTGGAAAACAGTAGTGAGCTAGGCAGGGTAGGACAGAAAATTAATTTGTAAATCTGGAAACAAACAGGGTACTTTCAGATGGAGTCAAGTGATGTGAAGAAAATAAAATGAGGTCTTTATTAGTGTCTTTCCCAAGTAGGTTATGAATAGTTCTTTAATTTCTCCAGCGATGTTTTCTAGTTTTCAGTATTCCTGTCTTGAACATCTTTTGTCAGACATATACCTAAATATTTCCAATTTTTGATAGTATTTGCAATGACGTTGCTTTGTAATTTCAATTCCAGGTTGTTGCTGGTATATAGAAATATAATTGACTTTTTTTCATATGGATCTTATATCTTGGAACTTTGCTAAATTAATTTATTAGTTTCACTAGCTTTTTGTGGTTTATGATGGCAGATTCTATAGAATTTTTGACATCAATAATCATGTCTTCTATAAGTAGAAACAGATTCATTTTTTTCCTTTCCAATATGGATTTTTATTCCATTTTGTGCCTTATTTCACTGGCTAAATTCTTCAGTACAGTGTTCAATGGGAACAGTGAAAGTAGACATCATTGCCTTGTTCATGATTTTAGGGGGAAAACATTCTGGATTTTTTCATTAATTTTGATACTAGCTCTAAGGTTTTGGTATATGTTCTTTACCAAATTGATAAAACTCCCTTCTCAATATTTTTAGGATGTTTTTATTAGGAATAGATATTACATTTTGCCAAATGCATGCTGCAGCACATATTGTGATGATCATATGATTTTTCTCTTTCACTTAGTTAATATGGTGAATTATGTTAATTAACTTTTATACACTAATGTTGAATTTGTAGGATGAAGCACATTTGATCTTTATATATTATTTGATTGAATTTGGGCAAGTTTTATTAAGAATTTTTGCTTTTATCTTCCTGAGCAATATTGGCCCTTGGTTTTCTATTATTGCCATATTTTGGGGTCTTATTTGGATATCAGAGTGATGCTGGTCTCATAGAATAAGTTGGGAAGTATTCTTGTCTCTTCAGTTGTCTTAAAGAGTTTGTGTGGCCTTAATTGTTGTTGTTTGCTTGCTTGTTTGTAGAATTCTCCAGTGAAGCCCACTGTGACTAGAGTTTCCTTTGTGGGAAGTTTTTTAAACATAAGTTAAATTCCTTTAACAGATATAGGGCTATTCAGGCTATCTATTTCTTCTTGAGTGAGTTTTGGTATTTGAACGTTTCTAGGAATGTGTGCATTTTATCTAAGTTGTCAAACTTGTTAGCATATAAAGTTATCTCATTATCCTTTTACTATATAAAGAATCTGTACTTATGTTGCCTCCCCTTTTCTTGACATGGATAATTTGTCTTTACTCTTTCTTTCTTGATTTGTCTACTGACCAACTAATTTTATGGTTCTCAAATAAGGGGGTTTGGGATTTTTTAATTTTCTCTGTTCCTTTCCTGTTTTCTATTTTATTGATTTAAGACGTGATTGTTTGGTTTCTACTGCTTACTTTGTGGTCGGTTTTTTTCCTCTCCCCTTCCTCCAGTTTCTTAAGTTCAAGTTACTGATTTGAAACTTACTTTGCTGTCCGATATGGGCTTTTATTTCTGTAAATATTCCTCTAAGTACTGCATTAACAACATTTCATGTGTTGAGGTGCATATATCAGTTTTGTGTTCAGTTCAGAAAGCTTTCTAATTTTCCTTCTGAATTTTTTTCACTGACCCATATCTATTTAGAAGTTAGTTTTTTATTTCCCACATACATAGGAATTTTCTAGAGATCTTTATAATGGTTGTTTTTTTTTTTAGTTTTTATTTTACTGTGGTTGTAGAACATACTTTGTATTACATAAGCTTTTAAATGTATTGAAATTTATATTAAGACCAAAGTTGTGGTCTATTCTTTGTTATTAGATAATATAAATAGAAAGTGACCAAATTAATTTAATTTCACCTACTTCTACGTTTCTTTTTTATTTTTTCCCTCATAATAGGTGTTATAAAATAAAGCATTAAATATGTATTGCTGCAAAATAAATTCAGTGCTTTGAAATAGTTGTCATATATCACAACATCTAGTTTAAAACTTTCAAACATAATATGCATTAGATAATGTTTGCTGAATGGTAATTAACTTTTAATAGTAATCTGTTTTTCTCTTATTCTAATTACTCTCTCAAATGTCTGTTAGAAACTGAGGTTTACTGGGTTGATCCATAGGAGGGCACATTACTATAAACTGGTATACCAGCTTCAAGGTTAAGGTCCACACACCCCCAGCTAGCCTGTCTCCAACTCCGCACTCCACATTACTTATCCTAAATCATATTTAGAATTGCTTCAGATTTTACATACTCAGGAATGAGTTTCAATGCAAATGCGATCCAAATTAACAAATGATAAATGGAAAAGAAAATCTTATCACACCGAGAAGAGCCATTTGTCAGAGGGAAGTCTCTGCCATGTCTCACATTGACTTTCAAGAAATGATGCCGACCCAATGATTTATTGGGTCAATTGCTTATAAATACAAAGGAGATTTCAACTCTAAGGATTTTCCAAGATCTTATTCAAGAGAATTGATGTTAGAGAACAAAATCCTACATTGTAAGTGGTATTGTTCTAATAGCTCTTGAATGTGAAGAAAAGTTACTAAGCTTTTCAGACTTGAAATCTATATGGTATAATATGCACCATAAGAATTTTTCTGGAAAGCAAGGAACGTAAAACCATCCATCTCTATGTGCCAGATTTTATGTGAAGCACTTTTCAGGTATTATGCCTTTAATTCTCACCATAATCATTTTATGCAGTAAATATTATTTTCCTCATTTTCAGGTATGACAGCTGAAGCACAAAATGTGTAAGTAGCTTGTAGAAAGTAGAAAGTGGATAGCCAAAAAAAGCTAGATAAGACTCACTATATGTGTCAGTCACTGTGTTAAAATCTTAAAAGATATGACTGCTTCTTCCTCACATCAACCCTCTGAGATTGATTACATTTTACAGATGAGGATAATAAAGGCATACAGAACTCAAACATATTACCCAAGTTTACACAGCAGGCAATTGGCAGTATGGTGATTCAACTTCAGGTCCATTTGGGTCTAAAGTTCTTCTGACCTCCAGGATAATTAATTGTGCCAAGGAAGGGAGAAAGTCTCCCAGTGAAGTTTCATGAGACAGTTCATGTTGAAGCTGGATCACAAAAGAAGAATACACATTATTCCACAGGTTTGAAGAGAGGTATTTACAGGGGAGGGAGAGTAAAGGCTGAGAAGTCTTATCAGAAAGTGGGATAAGAATACCATTTCCAAGCTAATAATTTGACCTTGAAGGTTTAATTCTCAGAGAAACGGAAGAGGCAACAAGTCCCTGGGATTTAAACAAGAAGGTTAAGCCACTAGATGGGCGTTTTGACTTAAGAAATCATTGAGGAAATTGCCACACAGTGTCCCCCCAGATGGCCAGAGGGTTTTTCCAATATGCCATCAGGTGAAGACACAGCTAGGTATTTGCAGACCCTTTTCTGGGGTCCGAAAGAGTGGGCCTACTTCTTGTTGGTCTGCATGAGAGTTATGTTCCAAACTCTGGATTCAAACTAATGGGGTTTCTCACCCTGCGTTAGCCCACTCAATAGCTGCACTACCCCCAAATGCAAAGCTGACAACTTGAGCACCCAAGATTTGAACCTGCAGCTGTCTAACTCTAAAGTGTGTGCTCATTACCCTGGGCTGTCTTCTAAGCACAAAAGATCTGTTCTGAAAATAGACTGGCTTCCTGCCTTGCCCCTGCTTGAACAGACCCTTGGTCTGAACTTGGAAGTGTCCAAAGAGAACTGGCCTTCCAGGGAAGCTGGGCATTGTTCCTTAGCATTCTGTCAACTATTTTCTAACCTGCCATATCCTGTTACTCCAACTTCCTTCCCCTTGCTGATAACCGGGCAGACTGAGCTGTAGACCTAACATACACATCACTTGCTTTTTTGTCCCATTGATACAATGATCCTTGATAGAGAAGATTTATGGCATTTCTATACTTCCGAGGAAGCACACTCCAGATGTAAAGTGAAGTTTAGTGACTCCCTTTTAAAACAAAACAAAACAAAACAATAAATAAAACAAGGGCAGCTGAAGAGCTTCATCCACACCCTCTAGGGCAGACACTCAATGTCCCTCGTGCTTGGGTGTAAGTGACTTTCCTTTTCCTTCCTTCTTATCGCTTTCCTTTAAAGTGTGCCTGGAAACGTTGCAAAGGGGAAAGTATAAACAATGTCAGGGGTGGTGCTATATTTAAAGGAAATTTAGGCTTTGCATCCTGTCCCTCTCTTAAATAAATAAATAAATAAATAAATAAATAAACTCTCCAGAAAGTTCTGTACATTTTGTAGCCTTGTCTGGGTGTGCTGGCTTATTTAAATTAGATAACTAGTTTAGCTTTCAGACAATTTTGGGATGGACTTTCTGGCTTTCATGTTTGAAATGAAAGGCACCAAATTCCAGTCTTCTGGACTAACCTCTTATCCTTCTAACAACTGTGTTTTTTAGAATTCCAGTAGTTTCCTCTGTAATACTCCCCCAAAAGGTAACACGCTAGGGTTTGAGTTAGAATGACTTTCAGAGATGAAAGGAAAGGTAGTAGGAACAGAGTGGAAACCTAGGAATGAAATCCTCTTATACATACGTTTTGTTTGACTTTAATGATTTTTTTTTAATGTTTATTTACTTTTGACAGAAAGAGAGAGAGAGAGAGAGAGAGAGAGAGAGAGAGAGAGAGAGAATGAGCAGGGGAGGGGCAGAAAGAGAGGGAGACACAGAATCCGAAGCAGGCTCCAGACTCTGAGCTGTCAGCACAGAGCCCGACATGGGGCTCGAACTCACAGACCGTGAGATCATGACCTGAGCCAAAATCAGATGTTCAACCGACTGAGCCACCCAGGCGCCCCTTAATGATTTTTTAAAAGATGTGAACTAGTATTTTATTAGCTGCAGGCTTTATATTTAAAACACCTGACTTTGGGATTATTTTGAAAAAGTGAAAGGTATAGCAGCACTGGGCTGGCAATTCTACCAGTAGCAATTAGATGAAGTTCAATAGCCACTGTCCCCTGGAGGAGAGGTGAGCCTCTCTTGTTATCTGGTCTCATTCCCCCCTCCATGTCCCCAGGATTGAGGCCAGGAGTTAGCTGTCCTTTATGCCATTATCTTGCCTTTGAACTGCTGCTGATGTTTTTAAGAAAATAATTCTTTTTCTTTACCCATGTATCTATCAAAAGTGAAATCGTGAGAGTTGAAGCAAGCTGTGTGGTATTTCATTTTTTTATCTTTATATTACCTGCTTCACCCATTGGCATTCAACTTGGCTACTCTTGATCTAGGCCAGTGCCTTCAACTAGGAGACCAGGAAACTGAGGCTGGGATATAGGCAGTGACCTGTCCAAGGTCAGGCACTGAGTTAGGTAATGCTAGGAGAACAGCTCTCATCTTGTGGCTTTAATTTTATGTGGTGCTACTTGTAGGACACGTTTTGGAGTTTCGTGGTGACACTTCTGGCTGTCCTGATGAATGGGAAGATCGACTGGCATTTAGTGAGTGGGGACCATAAATGGTAGGGATTCTGTGATACACAGTTATGGTCAAGAATTGTCCTGGGTCCCACCTGAGTTTTGAATCTCTTGCAAGATATTTATTAGTTGAAAAACTCATTTATAATTACATGACCCTAAAACCTATTTTCATTTTATACACACACACATAGAGTTTAGTTTAAATGTAGAATTTCAATGTACACAGCATTTTCCAGAATTGTAATTCAAGATTCAAGAGAGGCAGTGTTTCAGTTAAGACTACAGACCTTGAAACTAGACTAGAGGATTTGAACTTCAGCTCTACCACTTGCCAGCTGTGTAACCTTAAGCAAGTAGATTAACCTCTCTAGGCTTCATTTTTTAATAGATATAAAATGGGAATAATGGTAGTAACTATGTTATTTGGATGTCCTGAGGCTAGATAAAGTAATACATGTAAATTAATATAAGTGTTAAGAATAGTTTTTGACATACATTAGTTGCTGTAGACATATTATTACTATTATTTTGTTCAGAACATAGAGTTGTTCAGTATTTCAGAAAATAGTGGTTGCCAATAAACCTTTTTCTAACACTCTGCTTGTGTAGGATTATATTCTTGGTGACTTAACATTTATGAGTATCTCATTGCTTCATAATGCCTTCTAAGGTGTTTCTATGGAATGATACATGTGATTTTATTTTAAAATACTTTCCTTTTTTCCCCACTTACAGTAGTTTTATACTATTATGTTGTATTTTAAAAATAATGTATGAGAATATTTATCGTATCTGTGAAATTTATTTTCTTTTTCTAAATTAAAAAAAAGTGTTTATTTATTTTGAGAAAGATAGAGAATGTGAGCATGGGGGGTAGGGCGGGGCACAGAGAGAAGAAAGAGAGGGAGAGAAAAAATCCCAACCGGGCTCCACACTGTCAGCATAGAGCCCAACATGGAGCTCGATCTCACGAACCTAAGCCAAAATCAAGAGTTGGATGCTTAACAAACTCAGCCACCCAACACCTCCATGAAATTTATTTCTGATGACAAAGAGTCGTTGCAAACACTTTCTCTGGAAAAAGAATATGAGTTTGATTACATTGAATACCATTGGTCCAGTGCCTTCTACTCATGGCCTGACTTCTAGGACTTTTAAGGGACCATTTTGATCAACTCTTTGTCTGACTTTACAACATTTGAAGGCCAACTTCAAATTGAAGGCAAAAACAAAATAGGGATTGTATTATTACCTTTGAGTGACTGAGTCACAGCTTTCTAGAAGGACAACACCTACTATCACCCACCTCCCAAGAAAGAGAGAAGCATGTCCTAGAGGAAGGGAAAGCTTGAAAGGTTTCACCCTCTGTAGCCTGCTCTCTGGGTCTTGTGGTGTGAGGTTGAAGTAAACGCTATCTAATATTTTATTCAAACCCCAAGGTACCTATTGATCTAAGAGTCTATTTTATTCCAAGTGTAATAGTAAACTATTGGAGGGTTTTGAGCAAGTGCTTGATTGCAGTTAGGTTCTTAAAACAATCACTATAGTTTCTCTGAGGAACTTGAAGGAAGAAGGCAGACCAAGAGTGAAGCAGAGCCCTGAGTTAGGAGACACTGTCTCAGATGAGAAATGTAACCACCAGAAGGAACAGAGAGAGGATGAGATTTGGTTCAATTACAGATATATCTTGAAGGCTGAACCGATGGCTGTGTTGATGGATAAAATGTGGGGTATGAGTGAAAAATATCAGAGCTGACTTCCTTAGAATCAAGCAACAGCATTGAAGGGGTGCCATTGACTGAGATGGAGAACACTGGCTAGGATGCCGGTTTGGTCATGTAGAATCAAGGGTTCCTTTCTAAACATGACACGTTTCAGCAGCCCACCCCTATCTAAGTAGAGATGCCAATACACAGTTGCATATGGGAGCCTAGACTTCCTGGAAGAGGTCAGGACTAGAACTATGGTTCTAGAATCACCAGTATAAGAGCTTGGATCACATAACCAGGGAGGGATCACAGGAGCCAACTGATGTTGAGAGGTTTGGGAATATGAGGAGGATCTAGAAGGACAGAAGGAGGGAGAGACAGAGATAAGACAAAAAAAAAATGGAAGCACAATGTCATAGAAGTCAAGTGACAACATGTTTTAAGTAGAGGAAGTAATCAATTGTGTCAAATGCAACTGAAAGGTCAAGAAAAAAGATAATTGTGAATTGACCATTGGATTTGGCAAAAGGGCTTGTCAGCTCTTTCTTCCAGGTGTTTAAAACTTATCATTATTGCCTGTCCTGGAGTGGGACAGTTAAACAGTTTTGCACTCAGTTAAGACCTGTGTCCTTCTATTCTGAAAATGTTTCTCTTATTATTTTATTATTATTTTCTTCTATTTCACTTTCTCAAATCATTCTTTCTGGAATTTTTATTGTTTGGGTGTCGAATTTCCCAGATTTTTTTTTTTTTTTTAATTTTGTTTCCTTTCCTGTTCTCCTGCTTGGTGTGTTTAGTTCTAATTCTGGGAGATGTTCTTAACTCAACTTTCTTGAGAGAAGCCAGGGTCAACTAGCTGGCAAGGAGAAGAAACTAAAGGATCCGTTTGCATCATATACAAACTTTAAAACAATCTCTTCCAATCTTCTGTCTCAGATCTGGGGTATTTTATAAGAGGATGTGCACATCATTTGGCACTCTCTAGTAGGATTTCAAAAGTTTTGAAGGAAGAAAAGCCTGCCTTGAGGGGGAGGAAAAAAATGCCTGAGGGATCTACTTATCTATAGCCACAAGAAGAAAACTTCCATCAATACTGTGCTAAATCCCAGAGGTTCCTGTTGATCTCCTAGGAATTTGAAAGGCTGCAGGGCTTTGTTCATTTCCCTGTGGATTACTCTCCTGCTGACAAAAAACACAAAATGTGAAATGGTTATCTCCCCAAATCATTAAGACTTTGGTGTTGTTGTCACTACCCCTGTTCCCTGTACATTCAGCTCTTTGATTCACACTTTGTCAGGTTTTTGTGTTTTTTGTGTTCTTTTTTTTTTTTTACCTTGTTTAAAGTCTTGTGATTCTGTAATGCTATCATTTCTTGAAGTGTTGAAATGTTATGGTTTGAGTCCATAAGTTTACATGGCATCTTCTACTCTGTCCTAAGTACCCCGAGAGATTTAGGAACAGAAGACATGATCTCTATCTGTCACTTTTATGAACAAAATCAACAAATAGGGAAGGGGAAAGGCAACACATAACAGACAAAATTGTACTCTAAGTAGAAGATGGTAACCTTGCTCCTTCTTGCATACTAATGCAGTGGGATCTGTAGAGTCTCCTTTGAGTGTTATGAATTTGTATGAAATTCATGTTGAATCATGTCTAGGTTCAACATGAAGTGCCCCCATTTGATTAGAGGAATTGGTCTTCGACACAAAATGGAGGAATAGCATTTTTTTCCTTCTCTTTTCTACCATTCTTTACGTGCTTTAAGAATTTATGAGACAGAGAGAGAGTGGGAGAGAGGAGGAGGAGGAAGGCCAGGAGGAGCGGGGAGAAACCAGTGATTAGTATAAGCTGGATCAGTCAGAGAACGTTTCTTTTGCTAGATGGTTCCTCAAGATTTTGCAATGAAGAGAGGCTCATGAATGACATCCCAGGGGAGGAGAACAGGAAGAAGGAGCAAAGACATATGACTGCTTAATGCCAAGGCTTCATTAACATAACTATTAGCATCAAGGAGCTCTGACCACTGACCCCAGCTCCATCAGTCATTAGCTGTGAGTCCTAACACAAATCCTTCATGCTCAGTCAGTATTGTCACTCTTGTTTTTTTTTTTTTTTGCGTTTGTACTTAGTATTGTCATTCACAAAATGAGGAGATGACATGACTCAGTGTTGTGTTCCTCAAAGAGCGTTCCATGGAATTTCATGTCCCCGAGATGTCAAGGGATGTTTTCTGAAAAAGAATTCTGTGATCAAGTTAACTTCAGAAATACTGGCTAAACAGAACTAAACTGAATTATTAGGACATTTTGGAGCCTTTAACATGTCAATAATGTAAATGCAGAAGTATCCAACTTACTTGATCACAGACCTTTTTGTAGAGATGATCATAACGGGCAGGTGTTGGTGAGTTGCTGATCCTAATAATTGCTTTCATAACTCCTGGCTGCATGCAAGACACTGGGAAGAGGTGCAAAAGGAGTAGGTAATATACAGATGGGACATGGACAGTGAGCCATGCAGACTGGCTTTGAATCTCAGGGCTGCAATTGTGTGATCTTGGAAAAGCTGACAAACAGTTTGGGTCTCAATCTCTACATCTATATAACAGGTATAAGAACTGCTTTGTGATTGTTGTTAGAATACATGGAGACCTAATATATAGTTCCTGGTGGTAAGTAGGTCCTTAGTAAATGTTAGATCTTTCACTTCCTTCCTATCATATAATTTTGTACCTTAGTGAGGGGTCAATGACAGTAGGGCTGATTGCAAACGAGGCATGGGATTGGTCAACCTCATATTATTGAATGGTTTGTGTAAAATAACAGGAAGGGGAGAACTCCTTGCCCCCAAATATTATTTATCTAGAGGGACAAAAGGACAGTTTCTGCTCCACAGGAGGACCAGATATTTACAAACTTCTCACTTGCATGGGATTGCAAATCTTGTGCAAATGTCTGTTTTTATCTTTTGAAGTGGCAGTAAGAAGAAAGTACTGAGATCAGTTTTTAGCATGTGGGTGCAGAAAGGCAAGTGTACCAGACCCACCTGTTATGAAGGCTTGTTCTTTCTCACATCCCCTTCCATTTGAGCTTGCCTATCCATAGCATCCTTCTTTAGAAAGAACTTCTAGACTGTACTTGGTATAGAGGTGGCTAATATTAGATGGGGTAGGCAGCTGACCCAGTAGCCTCTTATGTCTAATAATATATGTGGGTTTGATGTCAAGAGTGATGGGCAACTACTAAATACCAATCAAACTGGCTTTGTTTGTGATTGTGGTTAACACAAAGAAGTTGGCCAACCAAAAGAGAAGAGGGCAGATAGACCTCAAGAAAACATGCCGTCATAAGTCTTTTTCCTTGTGGCTCCAGTGAGTCCCTGCTTCTTCTATAACAAGAATATAAATAATATATGGAGTTCACTAATCCCTCTGTCTTGGTATTCCCATTCTATCCTCCATCAAAGTCTTTTCTTCTAGCTAAAATTTGGGACAAAACTGGAATATCCCATTGCTAATTTTTCTTTAAGGCTTAGAGCTTGACATTATTCACTCAAGTCCAAGATGAGAGGTGGTCCTTAAGTTGATTCCCTAGGAAGATTTACTTCAAAGTGACGGAGATGAAAACCAACACGAGTTTGTGCAGATCCAGACGTGCCAAGCTTGGGTGGACTTTCTCTTCTTGCTTGTCAACAGCTTTGATGCTGTGCCAGGTGAAGCTGTCTGCATCCATTAGCTACTTGGATGACATCAGACAAGTATTACCTAGCAAAATAAGCCCTGAATTCCTGTGGAAACTCAGGTTAATCTTGGAGGATCCTCTGAAAAATTCCCTTTGTATGTTTTGGGGGCTTTATTAAAAGTTGCTGGTCTACTATATATATCTTTCAAATGAGGTCAATAGTTATACCCATAATCCTTTCCTCTTTTGTAAAGCCACAGATCCCCTAAGCTAAGGACCAGTGCCAGCAATTATATTTATTTGCAGAGTTTTTGTGAGGACCCTCCACATTTCAGTGGCTATGGAGCTGAAATGAATGGGCACTGGGCAGGATGGATTCATCTCTGTTTTAACCCATGCTCTGCCATTAACTCTGTCATTTTGAGTGAACACCATCTCATCTCTCAGCCCTCATTTCCTAAATTGGGTAGAATTTGCATGACTGGAGCTAAAAGCCTTCTCTAGAAACTATGGTGTCCAACTGCCTCCACATTGCAAAGGAGGAAATGGGGGCTTTGTGCAGCAAGCTCCCGCTGGGATTCAGGGCTGCTCAGGAGCAAGGCTTACTACTCAGCATTCAGTTCTCATTATTGCAGAATTGGCACCTGGTTTCCTTTGGTGAAGCCCCTGCCCCTCCCATTCTCCACCCTTTTATTTATTTTTTTTTAATTTTAATGTTTATTTTACTTTTGATAGAGAGAGAGAAAAAGAGAGAGAGAGCATGAGCAGGAGAGGAGCAGAGAGAGAAGGAGACACGGAATCCAAGGCAGGCTCCAAGCTCTGAGCTGTCAGCGCAGAGCCGGATGCGGGGCTCGAACCCACGAACCATGAGCCAATGACCTGAGCTGAAGTCGAATGCTTAAGCGACTGAGCCACTCAGGCGCCCCCTCCACCCTTTTAAAAAGGAGGTGATTACACTCCAGCTCTGGGGGTGAACGACTGATTCCACAACTCAATGATTTGTTCAGGGATAGGTCATAACTCAAGCCAGGCTAATCAGAGATGATGAAAGTCAGAATATTTTGCTTTGCAAATTGTTGAGAAAAAGCCTCAGGGTTTCTCCTGGGTTGACTGAGAGGACACATGGAGTAAATGAAAGTCATGCTTCAGTCATCAGACGAAGCTCTGCTTGAAAATGGAGCCAAAGAGAGCTGCCTGGGTGGCTCAGTCAGTTAAACATCTCACTCTCGATTTTGGTTCAGATGATGATTTCACAGTTTGTAAAATCAAGCCCCGCATCAGGCTCTGCACCAAAGCCTGCTTGGGATACTCTCCCTCCCTCTCTCTGCCCCTCCCCCACTCACTCTCCCTCTCTCTCAAAATAAATAAATAAACTTTAAAAAAGAAAGAAAGAAAATGGAACCAAGGAATAAGTGGGAGTGCATGGTAGGAAAGGAAGGTTGGGTATTGTAGATATAATCTGAATCCATAAACCAAGCCATGTCTTAAGCTAGATGCCAATACCAGACTGTCCTACTTTGAGTCACAACTCTGCCACTGACAAGCTGTGTGACCTCCTTGGGTAAGTCACTTGATCTCTGGATGTCTCAACCATCTCATCTATAAGATGAAAACAGCAATTGGAAACCTACCTCATTAAGTCTCGCTGGGAGAAATAAATAAGTGTGTGTGTGTGTGTGTGTGTGTGTGTGTGTGTGTGTATAGAGCAGGGCTTGACACATAGTAAGTGTTGCATAACTATTTGTTAACGTTAGTATTACTCTTGTTATAACTGGACTTTTCAGATATATGAGCCAGCAAATTTCATCCTTTTTTGGAGCCAGTTTCATCTTTAACTAAACTGATTAGTCATCAAGTAAGTGGCAGTGCTTAAAGCCAGCTCTTCTGAGCCCCATTTCAGACAAATTAATTCCCCATCACCACAACCATGCCATAAGTTACAAGGTACAAAATTAGAGTATTGGACTGGACAGAGGACCGGTCTGTACATTCTCTGAGTTTATTGAATTCTAGATCAATTGATGTTGAAGACCGGGCATTCAAGCCAAGAATTGTTGTTGATTTTGATTTGTTGGGTATAATAATGTTATTGTGTTACACAGAGAAATGCTCTTTTTTTGTTTAGAGTGGTACATGCTAAAGTAATGGGAGTCGGTGTTATAATGTGTATAATTTACTTTGAAATAATTTAACAAAAGCCACAAAACAAGATGAAACAAATACGACAAAATGCTGGCAACTGCTATGCCACTGAATGATGGATAATTGGATGTTCGTTATAAACTTCCCTCAACTTCTCTGTATGTTTGGAAAACTTTATAATATAAATTTTGATTACAATTGTTGGCTTAATTATATGTCTTCTCTACTTGACTGTAGGAACCATAAGGGCAAGGAACATGTCTACCTTGTTTATTGTTATATCCCAGTGGCTGTAATATGGTACAGCTCAATAAATGTGTAATTAAAGATGAACAGGTTAGACCTTGTCAGATGAGAAGGAAGACCAGTAGACTAGGTATAACTGAAGGTGTGGGTGCCTGGCATATCCTCTCATCACTAAGCATCTGGGTCTGCCCTCCTGGAGGCTGTCCCCTGAGCACTCAGCCTCTACATGGGACTTGCCAGAAGTGCTCAGAAGTTGATATTCCCCAAGAGTAACTATGAACCAATGATTCACAGGAACTGGAGGATAAATATTTTAGCTTTCTCACCCCTCCAGTAGATTAACTCTGAGCCTTGCTCCACATTCTCTCTCAGAGAACAGACCTCGGTCTCTTCTTGATGTGGGATTATTGAGAGGTAGATATTTTCCCTGGGACATCCTATGGTTTATGCATGTCTGATCAGGTCACCTGGGTACCTGGACATTGGGAAAACCCTGTGCTCAATACCAACTCAACTATTTCTGGAACTAAATTAGTTATTCCACTCTCAGCCCCCCTTTCTGCTTTCTCCATGGAGATATTTCTCGGTGCTGGTTTTTGAATCACCAGCCAAATATTCTTTTCCTCTCTGCATGGTGACTTTGCAGTGCAGTAAAGACATACACTCTTCCCCGAGAGCCAAACCTAAATTCCATCCTGGCTTCTTCAAATGCCCTTGGATGAAAATAGACATTCCTTTCTCCTGCAATCCTGTGTATTCTTATTCATTAGATATGGTGTGTTAAATCCATAATTGGAGCAGTTATGCCTATGAAGCTCTTAAATTATAACCCACTCAAAATAAAGCCCTTGCAAAATGCAACAAAAAGATGGAAGAAAAATAAAGTTGCCTTAGCTGTTCGTTGTCTGTGGAGTGTAATATAATCTGCTCAGTGTGACAGTCAAAGACCTCAAAGACTCAAAGCTCCAAAAGTAGTGGGAAGGATCAAACAGACCTAAATGTGATTTCTGAATCTGTCCTACCTTCCTCCCAGGGGTTTGAATCTGTGCCCTGCGTTTTATTATCTCTCCAAACAAACAACAGCAACACACAATCCAGAGTGACACTTCAGCCCCTATTCTCCCGGGGAAATGAGGAGCTTGTTTCTCATAAGAGAACCGAGTTGAAGGGAGGAGTGAGTCAAATGATACATTACCTTACTTCATATTTCCAAATGCTGCCCCTGAATTGCTGTTATAAATCTAGTCATTCAAGGGTGAAAATTCAGTCATCCTCAACTTCTCTTGCTTAAACTTCTCTCAAAGGTCTTCTTAAATCTCACTGGTGCTGGCGCTCTCTCTCATGTGCCCCCTTCTACCTTTACTGTGGTTGCCACTCATGTTTCCTCTATGAGGAGACCATTTACCTACTGGCTGTATAATTTTAAAGGTGTTGTAACTGGCCTCCCCCCACCCAGTGGCCCCTACCACAATCTCTTAACTTTGCTGCCAGTGTGATTGCCCTAAGCATGGGTCTTACTAGATCAGTCTCTAGTCCTCAAATATTCAGTGGTCCCTGCACTGAAATCCACTTTGTGTCTGACAAATCAGATCTAGCCTCATTTCTCTGGTCAGTATCTTGAGTCCTATACTTCATCCTCATAAGTCCTAGAATGTTCCCTCAATTCTTCTGCCACTGTGCCTTTGCCCCCGCCTATTCCTCACACCTCCTCCTCCTCCTCCTCCTTCTTCTTCTAAAATTATTTTTGAGAGATAGAGAGAGAGAGAGAGAGAGACAGAGCACGAGTGGGAAAGGGGCAGAGAGAGAAGGAGACACAGATTTTGAAGCAGGCTCCAGGCTCTGAGCTGTCATCACAGAGCCCGATGCGGGGCTCATACTCACAAACCGTGAGATCATGACCTGAGCTGAAGTCGGATGCTTAACCATCCAGGTGACCCTGGATAACCTTCTTAAATATATATCTCTTAGAGTTCTCTATATCCTTCTAGTGTGGCTCAGATTTATTCCGTTTCTAAGTAGTTATGGTTTTTCTTTTTCTGTGTTTGTAATACCACAGTGCACAGTTTTTCTATAATAAAATTTACTATCTTGTTTTGGAATGATTTTGTTTTTCTCTTTTGCCTGTGAGCTTCTAGCAGGTGGCTACTATTTTATTCATTTTGAAACCACCCTTTGGCCCTTAGAACTATGTGCGCACAAAGCAGGGACTCTGTAAATGGAATCCCCAAGAGCAATTATGGGAGAAGGTGGGGCTTGGCTCTTGTGAATGAGAATGAGTTGACACTGGCACTTCTGTTGTCAATCTCCCCTCTGAGAAGCAACAATCATGTTTTGATTTAAGGAAAACAGTATGGAGTTTCCTCAAAAAGTTAAAAATAGAACTACCCTATGACCCAGTAATTGCATTACTAGGAATTTATCCAAAGGATATAAAAATGCTGATTCAAAGGGGCACATGCACTCCCATGTTTATAGCAGCGCTATCAACAATAGCCAAATTATGGAAAGAGCCCAAATGTCCATCAACTGATGAATGGATAAAGAAAATGTGGTATACATATCCAATGGAATACCACTGGCGACCAAAAAGAATAAAAATTTTGTCATTTGCAACAATGTGGATGGAACTAGATGTGTTATGCTAAGCGAAATAGGTCAGTCAGGGAGAAAACAAATATCATATGATTTCACTCATGTGGAATTTAAGGAACACAACAGGTGAACATATGGGAAGGGAAGGAAAAATCAGATAAAACCAAACAGAGAGGTAAACCATAAGAGACTCTTAAACACAGAGAACAAACGTAGTGTTGCTGGAGGGGAGGTAGGTTGGGGGGTGGGCTAGATGGGTGATGGGCATTGAGGAGGACACTCGTTGGGATGAGCACTGGGTGTCATATATAAGTGATGAATCACTGGGTTCTACTCCTGAAACCAATACTACACTGTATGTTAACTACCTTGAATTTAAAGATAAATAGATAAAAAAAGAAAGAAAGAAACAAAACTTCCAGGCATCTACTGTGGCAGAAAATTCCTGGTATCGCTCTCAGTGATTCCTACCTCCCGATATTCATGCTTGAGTAATCCTTTCTGACTATGGACTGGATCTCAGGACTCCCTTCTAACGATAAAATATGGTTGAAGTGGGTGGATGTCAAAAGGCTACAGAGTGCCAGCTGCCAGCCCTCTCTTTTGCTGGCACTCTCTGTCCTCTTGCTTGCTTGCTGCCACATTGTATGGAGAGGCCCATATGGCAAGGGATCAAGGGAGGCCTCTGACTAACAACTTGTAAGCCACTGAAGCCTCATTCCAATAGACTGTGAAAAACCAAAATTGCTAACAACCATGTTAAGTGAAACTTATAAGAAGTGATTCCTTCCCCGGTGAAACTTGAGATGACCTCAGCTTTTAAGAAAATTAATTAATTTTTTTATCTGAGTGTAGTTGACACACAATGTTACATTAATTTCAGCTGTGCAACACAGTGATTCGATGAATTTGTCCATCATGTGATGCTCACCACAAGTATAGCTACCATCTGTCACCATAAATGCTATGACAATATTATTGACTGTATCTCCTGTGATGTGCCTTTTATTCCCATGACTTACTTACTCCATAGCTGGAAGCCTGTATCACTCAAGTGCCTTCACCCATTTTGTCCAACCCTCCACTCCTCCCCTCTGGCAAACATGAGTTCGTTTTCTGTATTTATGGGTCTGATTCTGCTTTTTGTTGGTTAATTCATTTGTTCTTTTAGATTCCACAAATGAGTGAAATTATATGGCATTTTTCTTTCTTAGTCTGAATTATTTCACTCAGCATAATACCCTCTAGGTCCATCCATATTGTCTCAAATGATGTGATCTCACTCTTTTTTATGGATTCATAATATTCTATTGTATATATATCTCTCTATCTCTATCTCTATCTATCTATCTATCTATCTATCTATCTATCTATCTATATATCATTTCTTCCTTATTCATTTGTCTAATAATGGGCCCTTAGGCTGTTTCCATATCTTAGCTATTCTAAGTAAGGCTGCAATAAACATGGTGGTATATATAACTTTTTAAATTAGTTTTTATTTTCTCTGGGTAAATACCCAGGAGTGGAATTATTGGATCATATGTTATCTCTATTCTGATTTTCTGAACAACCCCTATCCTGTTTTCAACAGTGGCTGTACCAATTTACATTCCCACCAACAGTGTATGGCTGACTTTTTCTCCCACAGCCTCAGCAATACTTGTTATTTCTTGTCTTTTCTATTTTAGCCGTTCTGATTGTAGCCTTGCGAGAGACCCAGAGCCAAAGCACCCACTTAATCTGGCCCAGATTCTTGGTAACAGAACTAAAGTAAGAAATGCTGTTGCTTCAAAACATTATGTTTTGGGGTAATTTGTTATACAGCAATAGATAATTGAAGACATCTACCTTTGAAAATTCTGACTACCGGGGTGCCTGGGTGGCTCAGTCAGTTAAAGGTCCAGCTATTGATTTTGACTCAGGTCATGATCTCACAATTCGTATGATCAAGCCCTGCATCAGGCTCCATGTTGAACATCGAGCCCGCATGGTATTCTCTCTATCCCTCTCTCTGCGCATCTCCCCTGCACGCTCTCTCTCTCTCTCTCTCAATAAATAAATAACTAAAAACTTAAAAAAATTCTGACTACCATGTTTGGTCTATCGGGATGTAGTTTCTTACTGATGGATTGCCAGGGGCATGCATTTATATTGTCCTTCTATCCTTTCTAACTATTTTCTATTTCAGGGCTTTGTGTAAAGGTTGTCAACTTCTAAGAACATGGCTTATACACTTATCTGCATAGAGCTAGTATGAAATGATGTAAAACTAGGACTTTAATGGATAAGAACTTAAAATAAATCTTAGTGAAAACATATCAATTATGGATTGCCTACTAGTTCGGGCATGTATGTGATGGTAACTATTTTCTCAATTCTACAAATAAGGGGAATGACAGTCAAATTAAGACATTTGCACAAGGCGGTGTCAAACTCGAGCAAGTATCAAACTCAGATGCAAAGCCCAGATGCATGCATTGTCAAAACCAAGCTCTTTTCCCTAAATCGAAGTTCTCAATCATAGCTGTCCATTATAATCACCTGAGGGATATTAAATAAACTTTGGGAGATTCTGATTAATTCTTCTTGGGTACAGCCTGGACACAGGGATTTTTAAAGGCTTCTCAGATGACTCTAATATGTAGCCAAATTGGAAAACCACTAGACTGCACCCCAGACCCTCCTGAAGGAATTTAGCCACACTCTGTGATTGTTCCCAGTTCCTGAATTTGAAATCAAACCACTTGAATCCTTTCTGAAGGGAACAAAAATTCACCACAACAGAAGCATCTGTTGAGTGCAAGCTGTGGGGAGAAATGCTGTAGGTAAGGAGGAAATAGAGGGAAGAAAAACTCTGACCTTGAGTTACACTGACTTTGAATGGAGGAGGAGATTTTATTACAGACCAGGAAACTGATCAGCAGTTCCCTCCAAGCCTTATATAGCTACATTGTATTTACTCATATTTCACTTGTCCTTGAGTAATGGCCATTTCCTTTGCATGACAGTATATGGAGCTAGAAGGGAACCTAGAATTCAGTCATTTATATGTTGGGAATCATAGAAAGGGGCAGTGGTTTGCTAAAGGCCGCATCACAAATTAGCAACAGAACTAGGTTTAGTCTAAATATTTTGACTCTCTTCGCTCAATTATTTCCTTATCACAGAGTCCTACATGACCACTGCATATAAAATAGCAGTCACCTCCCGAATTTTCTATTTCTTTTATTCTATTTTTTTCTATAGCTTTTATCATCAACCAAAATATCTTTTGTTCAATTAATTCTGTTTCTTCTTCTTACCCAATCAGAATAAAAACTGCATAAAAGCAGAGTTTGTGTCTTATTCTTTTGTTTATTTACGGCTTTATCCCTAATGCCTGGTATTTTGAAGGTGGCCCTCAATACACATTAGCTAATTAATTGCAGAATGAATAGTCAAATCTTCAAAGATGAGCCATCCTGACACCTCATAAATTCAACATCAGGAAATACATTCAAATATAAGTTGGTGTAAAACGTAAAGGAGATAAAGTGATATTCAAACACAAATGGGAAATTCAATCTGATAATTTCTAAAATCTCTTCCAAAATGGAATTTGCAATGTAAAGTAGTACTTCTCCATATGAAGGACTCATGGTTTTTAGGGTTTTCATGGATTGTTTGAATAAGCACTTAATTCATTCAATATTTTCATTCATTCAAGACATATTTTTGTGAGAGTCTGGCTTATGCATGTTGGGTACAGTTGCTTCAAGAATGATGTAGGGCTAAAGGTAGTATCTTCAGCCTATCTCTCTACTCCTCAATGTCCATCTTCCTCTAAGATCTCCCTGCTTGCAAGTGTTCCTTTATCACTTGTAGAAAGTCAAATTCATCAAGTGTTTTTTTGGGAAACATAATAGTACATCAGTGGCATCATTTGATAGTGCATGAGGTTCTGACTGTCTTTGGAGAACAACTCATAAGAAAGTCAGTTGCATACAATGACTCCCCAAGGTTGCACTCTTTCTTAAATGCTGTGATCAGAGGCCATGCCAGACCTTCTTTTTATTTCTTGTTCTTGGGTGACTTAGAGCTATGATGTAACCTAAAAATTTAGTCAATTCCTGATAAGGAATTAAAAGACCAGAAGAGGTTCCTGTCACTTGTCCTGAAGTATTAAACTCTTCTTGGGATTATTTCAATTGTCAATCATTCTCCATTACCCACTCAGGAAGAAGGCCTAGGAATAGGTATTTGTATTTTAAACAACCAAACCTGACCTTCCTTAGGTGCCCTCGCTCCCAGGACTTAACTCCCTCCACCTTCCAAAGATTTTATCAAAACATTTTTTGATGGGCCAAAAGTACTATATTTGACCTTGTGATTATAATGAATAACATTGAAAAAAATATCAGCTTTAAAGAGAAATAACTCACATATTATAAAATTCACCCCTTAAAGATACAATTAAGTGTTTTTTCATGTATTCATAGAATGTGCAACAGTCACCACTAATTTCAAAAACTTTTATCATCCAGAAAAGAACTCTGTACATTGTAGCAGTTTCTCCCCATTGTCCCATCCTACCAGTTCTTGACAAATGCAAATATACTTTCTGGCTCTCTGGATTGTTCTATCCTGGACATTTCATATAAACAGAATCATGCAACGTGTGGCCTCTTTTGTCTGACTGCTTTCACTTAGCATGTTTCAAGGTTGATTATTGTTATAGCATGGACAGGTATTTCACCCCCTTTTAAGCCAGATGATATTCCATTGTTCATTTATTACATATTTTGTTTACCCATTCATCAGCTGATGGACATTTGGGTTATTTCCACTTTGGGACTCTTATGAATAAGGCTATGGTGAACATTACTGTGCATAACTATATGAGAATATGTTTTTACTTCCCTTGGGTATCCAGCTAGGAGTACAAGCACCAGGTCATATAGTAACACTTTGTTTAATTTTTTGAGGAATTGCCAAATTGTCTTACAACAAAGCTACACCATTTTATATTTTCAGCAGCAGTGTATGAGTATTCCAAACTCTTCATGTCCTCACCAACATTTGTAGTTCCTGTCTGATCATAGACACCCTAATGAGTGTGAAGTGACATCTTACTGTGGTTTTGATTTAATTTTCCTACTAACTAATGATGTTGAACATGTTTCCATATGATTATTAGGCATTTGTATATATTTTGGGGGGAAATGTCTATTAAAAGCCTTTGCTAATTTTTAAGTGGGTTATTTGTATTTTTTTATTGTTGACTGATATGAATTCTTTATACATTCTAGATATAAGTACCTTATCAGATATATAATTTGCAGATATGTTCTTCTATTCTTTGACTTGTCTATTCACTTTCTTGGTGATGTCTTTTGACGTACCAAAAAAAAAAAACCGTTGTGTTTTTTTTTTTTTTTTTTTTTTTTTTTGGTAAATAAACATTTACTCTTATGTTTATTCTAAAAGTTTTGGGGGTTTTTTGCCTTTAGTTGTAGCGACCCATTGTCTACTTTAAGTGAACTTTTGTACATGGAGTGAGGTAGGATTTCAACTTTATTCCTTTTGTGTGGATATTCAGCTCTTCCTCCATCATGATTGAAGGGACCATTCTTTCCTTTTTGGATTGTCTTGACACTCTTGTTAAAAATCAATGGATCATATATAATAGAGTTTGTTTCTAGACTTTCAATTCTATTCCATTAGTTTAATGTCTATTGTTATGCCAATATTGGACTGCTTCCATTGCTGTAGTTTCATTATAGGTTTAGAATCAAGAAGCATGGATAACTGGTTAAGACGGCAGAGCAGCATGGAGACCCTGAGCTTGTCTCATCCCTGAAACGCAGCTAGAGCAGCACCAAACCATTTTGAACACCTAGGAAACTTATCTGAGGATTAACACAGCAATCTGCCTAACTTGAGCCACTAAACCTGGCAGAAAGAGAAAAATTTATTTTTCTTTTGTTTTTTTTTACTTTAGTTTTTTTTAAAAAAATTTTATTCTGTTTCATTTTCTTCATTTCATTTAATTCCATTGTATTATATAATTTTTTAATTTTTAAAGTGTTGTTATTTTTTCTCTTTTCCTTTTTTCTCTATTCTATCAAGCTTCTTTGAACAAGCAGACCAAAACACACCTAGGATCTAGCTTCCTTTATTTGAATTTTTGTTTTGTTTTAAACTTTTAACATTTTTATTTTTTATTTTATTAATTTTTTTTCTTCTTTCAAAATGACAAAATGAAGGAATCACTGCAAAAATAAAGAAGATTAAGAAATGGCAGCCAGGGATGTAATCAACACAGGTATAAGCAAGATGTCTGAACTAGAACCATGATAATAAAAATACTAGCTGGGGTTGAAAAATGCATAGAATCCCTTGCTGTGAAGATAAAAGAAGTAAGATCTAGTTAGGACGAAATTAAAAACGCTATAACCAAGATGCAATCTTGAATGAATGCCATGACAGGAAAAATCGATGAAGCAGAGCAGCAAATCAGCAATACAGAAGATAAAATTATGGGGAATAATGAAGCAGGAATAAAAACAGGGAAACAAAGGCAAAGAGCACAATACAAGACTTAGAGAACTCAGTGACTTATTAAAAAGGAATAACACTGGAATCATAGGAGTCCCAGAAGATGAAGAGAGAGAAAAAGAGGCAGAAGGTTTATGTGAGCAAATTATTGCAGAAACGTTCCTAATGTGGGGAAGGTCACAGACATCAAAATCCAAGAAGCACAGAGACCACCCATTAGATTCAACAAAAACCACCTTTACCAAGGCCTATCATAGTCAAATTCACAAAATACACAGAGAAGGAAAGAATTACGAAAGCAGCGAGGGAAAAAAAATCCTTAACCCATAAGGGAAGACAGATCAGGTTCACAGCAGACCTATCCACAGAAACTTAGCAGGCCAGAAAGGAGTGGTAGGATATATTCGATGTGCTGAATTGGAAAAATATGAAGCCAAGCATTCTTTATCCAGCAAGGCTGTCATTCAAAATAGAAAGAGAGATGAAGAGTTTCCCAGAGAAGCAAAAGTAAAGGAGTTCAGGGGCAACTGGGTGGCTCAGTCAGTTAAGCATCCAACTTCAGTTCAGGTCATGATCTCTCAATTCTGTGGGTTCAGGCCCCATGCTGGCCTCTGTGCTGACAACTCACAGCCTGGAGCCTGCTTTGGATTCTGTGTCTTCTTCTCTCTCTGCACCTCCCCTGCTTGCCCTCTATCTCTCAAAAATAAATAAAGTTTAAAAACATTAAAAAAACAAAACTAAACTAAAGGAGTTCATGGCCACTAAACCAGCCCTTCAAGAAATTTTAAGGGGGAATCTTTGAGTGGAGAAAAGACAAAACAAAAAGGACTGAAAGCAACAAAGACTAGAAAGGACCAGAAAACATCACCAGAAACACCAACTCTACAGGCAACACAGTGGCACTAAATTCATGTCTTTCAGTACTCACTCTAAATGTCAATGGAATAAGTGATCCAATCAAAAGACATAGGGTATCAAAATGGATAAGAAAATAAGACCTATCTATATGCTGCTTACAAGATACTTATTTTAGACTTAAAGACACCTGCAGATTGAAAGTAAGGGGATGGAGAACCATTTATCATGCTAATGGTCATCAAAAGAAAGATGGAATAGCCACACTTATATCAGACAAACTGATTTTAAAATAAAGACTGTAACAAGAGATGAAGAAGGGCATTATATCATATTTAAGGGGTCTATCCACCAAGAAGATCTAACAATTATAAATATTTACATCCTCAATGTGAAAGCACCCAAATATATAAATCAATTAAGCACAAACATAAAGAAACTCATTGATAATAATACCATAATAGTAGAGGAGTTCAACACCCCAGTTACAACAATGGACAAATCATGTAAGCAGAAAATCAACAAGAAACAATGGCTTTGAATGACACACTGGACTGGATGGACTTAACAGATATATTCAGAATATTTCATTGTAAAGCAGCAGAATACACATTCTTCTCAAGTGCACTTGGAACATTCTCCAGAATATATTACATGATTATATACTGGGTCACAAATCAGCCCTCAACAAGTCCAAAAAGATCATACCGTGCATATTTTCAGACCACAACACTGTGAAATTCAAAATCAACCACAAGAAAAACTTTGGAAAGACCACGAATACTTGAAGATTAAAGGACATTCTACTAAAGAATGAATGGGTGAACCAAGAATTTAAAGAGGAAATTAAAAAGTACATTGAAGCCAATGAATATGAAAACATGACATGCCAAATTCTTTGGGATGCAGCAAAGGTGGTCATAAGAGGGAAGTGTATAGAAATCCAGGCCTTCCTAAAAAAGGAAGAAAGGTCTCAGCTACAGAACCTAAACTTATATGTAAAACAGCTTGGAAAAGAACACCAAATAAAGCCCAAAAACAGCAGAAGGGAAATAATAAAGATTAGAGCAGAAATCAATGATATTGAAACAAAAACAAACAAATAAACAAAAAGCCTGAAAGAAACAAAAAACAAAACAAACAATCAAACCAAACCAAACCAAACCAAACCAAAACAAAACAGTAGAACAGATCAATGAAACCAGGAGCTGATTCCTTGAAAGAATTAACAAAATTGATAAATCCCTAGCCAGATTGGTCAAAAAGGAAAAGGAAAGGACCCAAGTAAATAAAATCACAAATGAAAGAGGAGAGATCACAACCAACACTACAGAAATACAAACAATAAAAAGAGAATATTATGAGCAATTATATGCCAACAAATTGGGCAAACTGGAAGAAATGGACAAATTCCTAGAAATATATAAACTACCAAAACTGAAACAGGAAGAAATAGAAAATTTGAACGTACCTATAACCAGTAAATAAATTGGATCAGTAATCAAAAATCTCCAACAATCAAGAGTCAAGGGCTGGATGGATTTCCAGGGGAATTCTACCGAACATTTAAGAAGAGTTAACACCTATTCTTTTGAAGCTGTTCCAAAAAATAGAAATGAAAGGAAAACTTCCAAATTCATTCTATGAGGCTAACATTACTTTGATTCCAAGACCAGACAAAGACCCCACTAAAAAGGAGAACTACAGACCAGTTTCCCTGATTAACATGGATACAAAAATTCTCAACAAGATACTAGCAAACTGGATTCAACAATACATTAAAAGAATTATTCACCACAATCATGTGGGATTTATTCCTTGCATGGCTGGTGCAATATCCACAAATCAATCAATGTGATACATCGCATTAATAAAAGCAAGGATAAGAACCACATGATCCTCTCAATAGATGCAGAAAAAGCATTTGACAAAATACAACATCCTTTCTTTATAAAAACCCATAGGAAATAGGGATAGAAGGATCATACCTCAAGATCATAAAGGCCATATACAAAAGACCCACCATAGAGGCGTCTGGGTGGCTCATTCAGTTTAGAGTCTGACTTCGGCTCAGGTCATGATCTCACAGCTTGTGAGTTTGAGCCCCGTGTCGGGCTCTCTGCTGACAGCTCGGAGCCTGGAGCCTGCTTCAGATTCTGTGTCTCCCTCTCTCTCTGCTCCTCCCCTGCTCATGCTCTGTTTCTCTCCCCCTCAAGAATAAATAAACATTAAAAAAAATTAAAGAGGGTCAATCTTAAAAAAAAAAAAGGACCCACTGCTAATAACATCCTCAATGGGGAAAAACTTAGAACCTCCTCCTGAGGTCAGGAACATGACAAAGATGTCCACTCTCACCATTGGTATTCAACATAGTGCTGGAAGTCCTCACCTCAGCAATCAGACAACATAAAGAAGTAAAAGGCATCCAGATCTTCCAGGAGGAAGCCAAACTTTCACTCTTTGCAGATGGAATGATACTCTATGTGGGAAACATAAGACTCCCCCAAAATACTGCTAGAATTTATCCATGAATTCAGAAAAGTTGCAGGATATAAAAATCAATGTACAGAAATCGGTTGCATTTCTATACACCAATAATAAGCAGCAGAAAGAGAAATCAAGGAATCTATCCCATTCACAGTTGCACCAAAACCCGTAAAATACCTAGGAATAAATGTAACCAAAGAGGTGAAAAATCCATACACTGAAAACTATAGAAAGCTTATGAAAGAAATTGAAGAAGACACACACACACACACACACACAATGGGAAAACATGTCATGTTCACGGATTGGAAGAATAAAAATAGTTAAAACTTCAATAGTACCTAAAGCAATCTACATGTTCAATACAATCCCTATCAAAATAACACCAGCATTCTTCACAGAACTAGAACAAACAATCCTAAACTTTGTATGGAACCAAAAAAGACCCCGAATAGCCAAAGCAGTTCTGAAAAAGAAAACCAAAACTGGAGGCATCACATTTCCGGGCTTAAAGCTGTATTACAAATCTGAAGTCATCAAGATAGTATGATACTGGCACAAAAACAGACACATAGATTAATGAAACAAATAGAGAACCAAGAAATGGACCCACAAACATACGGCTAATTAATCTTTGGCAAAGCAGGAAAGAATATCCAATGGAAAAAAGACAGTCCTTTCCCAAATGGTATTGGGAAAACTGGACAGCAACGCACAGAAGAATGAACTAGACCACTTTATTATATCATACACAAAAATAAACTCAAAATGAATGAAAGACCTAAATGTAAGACAGGAAACCATCAAAATCGTAGAGAGAAAACAGGCAACAACCTCTTTGACCTTGGCCGCAGCAACTTCTTACTTGGCATGTCTCTGGAGGCAAGGGAAACAAAAGCAAAAATGCACATTGGAACCTCATCAAGATAAAAACCTTCTGCACAGCAAAGGAAACAATCAGTAAAATTAAAAGGCAACTGATGGAATGGAAGAAGATATTTGCAAATGACAGAAGATAAAGGGTTTGTATCCAAAATCTATAAAGAACTTATCAAACTCAATATACAAAAAACAAACAATCCAGTGAAGAAATGGGTATAAGACATGAAAAGACACTTTTCCAAAGAAGACATCCGGATAGCTAACAGACACATGAAAAGATGCTCAACATCACTCATCATCAGGGAAATAAAAACCAGAACTACAATGAGATACCACCTTACACCTGTCAGAATGGCTAAAATTAACAAGTCAGGCAACAAAAGATGGTGAGGATGTGGAAAAATGGGGAAACTTCTGCACTGCTGGTGCAAAAGCAAACTGGTGCAGCCACTCTGGAAAATAGTATGGAGTTTCCTCAAAAAAATTAAAAATAGAACTACCCTACAACCCAAAAATTGCATTGCTAGGTATTTATCCAAAGGATATAAGAGTGCTGATTAGAAGGGGCATGAGCACCCCAATGTTTTTAGCAGCACTATCGACAATAGCCAATAGAAAGAGCCCAAATGTCCACTGACTGATGAATGGATAAAGAAGTGGTATATATATACAATGGAGTGCTACTCGGCAATCAAAAAGAATGAAATCTTGCCATTTGCAACAACGTGGATGAAACTAGAGTGTATTATGCTAAGCAAAAAGTTAGAGAAAGACAAATATCATATGATTTCCCTCATATGTAGAATTTAAGATACAAAAGAGATGAACTTAAGGAAAGGGAAGAAAAAATAATATAAAACCAGAAAGGAAGACAAACCATAAGAGACTCTTAACTACAGAGAACAAACAGAGGGTGGCTGGAGGGTTGTTGGGTGGAGGCATGGGCTAAATTGGTGAGGGCATTAAGGAGGACACTTGTTGGGATAAGCACTGTGTGTTACATATAAGTGATGAATCACTAAATTCTACTCCTGAAATCATTATTACACTATACATTAACTATCTTGGATTTAAATAAAAAATAACAAATAAATAAAATAAAACTTCTTTAAAAAAAACCAAGAAGTATGAGTCCTCCAATTTTTCTTTTTAAATAGTGTCGTGGCCATCCAGAACCCCTTGTAATTCCATAAGAATTTTAGGAATAGCAGTCAATTTCTTCAAAAAATCCAGCTATGATTTTGTTAAAGATTGTGTTGAATCTATAGATCAACTTGGGGTATACTATCATCACAGCAGTATTCAGTCTTCTAATCCATAAACATAGGTGGTTGTTCTGTTTATTTTTGTCTGTGCTAATTTCTTTCAATGGTGTTTTGTAGTTTTTAGTGTACAAGTCTTGCACTTCTTTTGTAAAATTTATTCCTAAGCATTTTGTCCTTTTAGATGTTATCATAAATAGAATTGTTTTCTTAATTTAATTTTTGGATTGTTCATTGCTGGTGTATAAAAATAAAATTGAATTTGTTTATTAATCTTATATCCTGCAACCTTGCTGAACTCATGTATTAGTTTTAATAATTTTTGTGGGTTTGTTTAGGATTTTCTACATAAGACATCATGTCATCTGCAAATAGAGATTGTGTTACTTTTTCCTTTTCAATCTAGATGTATAATTCTTTAATGTTTATTTATTTTTAGAGAGAGAGAGAGAGGGAGAGAGAGAGAGAGAGAGAGAGAGAATCCCAAGCAGGCTCCATGCTGTCAGCATAGAGCTCAATGCAGGGCTTGAACTCATGAACCATGAGATCATGACCTGAGCTGAAATCAAGAGTTGGACACTTAACTGATTGAGCCACCCAGGTGCCCCTATATGTATTTTTTTTAACTACCCTAGTATCCCTGGCTTGAACCTTCTGTACAATGTTCAATAGAAGTAGCAGGAATGAACAACCTTTTCTTGTTTATTAACTCAGGGAGAGAGCATTCAGTCTTTCACTATTAAGAATGATGCTAGCTGCAGGTTTTTAATAGATGTCCTTTACAAGAATGAGATACAAAAGGTCTTTTGTTTTCCTAGTTTGTTGAGTGCTTTTTGTTTTATTTTATTTTGAGAGAGAGAGTGCATGTACATGCACGTGGGGTGGGGAGTGGGAGAGGAAGAGAGAACCTTTTTTTTATTTTAATTTTTTTAATGTTTATTTTTGAAGAAGAGAGAGACAGAGCGTGAACAGGGGAGGGGCAGAGAGAGAGTGAGACACAGACTCTGAAGCAGGTTCCAGGCTCTGGGGTGTCAGCACAGAGTCCAATGTGGGGCTTGAATCCACGAGCTGTGAGATCATGACCTGAGCCGAAGTCAGCTGCTTAATTGCTTAATGGAGTGAGCCACCCAGGCACTCCGGATCTTTCTTTCTTGCTTTCTTTCCTTCTTTCTTTTCTTTCTTTCTTTCTTTCTTTCTTTCTTTCTTTCTTTCTTTCTTTCTTTCTTTCTTTCTTTCTTTCTTCCTTTCTTTCGAGGGAGAGAATGAGAGAAGGGGAGGGACAGAAGGAGAGAGAGAGAATCTTAAGCAGACTCCACGCTTAATGCAGAGTCTGATGCAGGGCTCAATCCCATGACCCTGGTATCATAACCTGAGCATAAATCAAGAGTCGAATGCTTAACGGACTGAGCCACGAGGCGCCCGTTTTGTTGAATGTTTTTGTCATAAACGTGTGTGGTTTTTTTGTTTTGTCAAGTGATTTTTCTATTTTTATTAAATTTATCATGGTTTTTTGTCCTTTATTTTATTAATATGATGTATTACATTTATTTTCATATGTTAAAACAACTTTGCATTCCTGAAGTAAATCCTACTTTGTCATAGTGCACAATTCTGCTTACATGTTGGTGGACCTAGTTTGCTAGTATTTTGTTGAGGATTTTCGCATCTGTGTTTGCAATGAATATTGGCTAGTAGTTCTGTTTTGTTTTGTTTTATTTTGCTATGGTGTCTTTATTTGCTTTTGGTATCAGTGTAATACTAGTCTCATAGTGAGTAAAAAGTGTCCCTCCTCTTCTATTCTTTGGAAGATTTGTAAAGAATTGCTATTAATTCTTTATTAAACATTTTGTAGAATATATCCATAAGGCCATAGGGTCATAAATTTTTCTTTGAGGGAATTTTTTTTGTTCATAACTCAATTTCTTTACTTGTTATAGAGTTATTTAGATTTTATATTTATTCTTGAGCCATTTTTGTAGGCTGTATTTTTCCAGTAATGTATCCCTTCTATCTAGGTTATCTAATTGCTCGGCATAATTTGTTTATATTATTTCTTAATGCATTTATACAAGATCAGTGTGGTGCATCCTTTAATTTCTGGTATTTCTCTCTTTTCTTTCTAGTCAATCTTGAGAAAGGGCTTCCAGTTTTGTTGATCTTTTCAAAGAACTAGTTTTTCATTTTGTTGATTTTCTTTATTGGTTTTCTATTCTCTATGTTGTTTATTCCCATTCTAATCTTTATCATTTCCCTCCTTCTTGTTTAGGGTTGAGCCTGCACTTTTTCTAGTTTGTTAAGATGTAAGATTGGATACTTATTTGAAATGTTTTTTCTTCTTCCTTTTTCTTTATTTCTTCGTTTTCAGTACAGATGCTCAGAAATTTAGATTTTCCAATAATCACTGTTCTTGCTCCATCACAAAGTTATTGGTTTCTTGTGATTTAATTTTTCATTTATTCAAGTATTTTATAATGCCACCTTTTGCTTATTTTATGAATCATTGGTTCAACAACAAATATTTAATTTGTACATATTTTTTATTTTCCCAATTTCTTTCTGTTATTGAGTTTTCATTCTATTCTATTATTGTCAGAGAACATATTAGGTATGCTCTGAAATCTATAAAAGAACCAAATGAAAATGCTGAAGTTGGAAAGTGTAAGAAAATGAAAAATTCATGAGAAGAGACCAACAGCAGATTTGAAATGGTCAAAGAAAGAATCCACAAACTCGAAGACAGGTCAGTTGAGATTGTCAGCCTGAGGAACAGAAAGAAAAAGAATGAAAGAATAAAAAATTAACAGAGTCTCAGAGACACATGGGCCATCATCAACCGTATGAATGTACACAGTCCTACTGAGCCTGAGCCTGATTTTCACTTGGAGTAATTAGCAGGTAGTAAGCAGCAACCACAGACAATGTGCACTTCCTTTTACTGCCATCCCTATAATTCCCTATTCTTTTATATCAGATGATCTTACTGATTTTATGTTAACTGCCTAGCTCCCATGGGTACTGAGTTTTCAACACCTCTGAAAATGAGCAGCAGACATAAAAGTAAAGAACTTGAGGATGGAAAAACAGCAGAAGCAAAGATTAAAAGGTATTAAAATGTGGGGTTTGATGGAGGAGAGTGATAATAGGTTTGGCTGAGGAGGGGCTCTCTGTGGAGAGTCAAGAGTAGATACATCTGGAAAGAATTTTTGGAACTATACTATGCAGAACATAGATAGTAAGGCTTTTACATACTATTTTGTAAATCTTCATGCATTTCCGAGAACAAGTACATCAATGATCTATTTGATCGCCAAAGTTACTCTGAAATGGGGGTTGCAGTTATTATTCTACAGATGTGGAATTAAAACTACAGATGTGGAGTTATATGGGCTATCAATACTTAGTGGAAAAACAGGAACCATAACCCACATCTCCAAATTCTGCTCCATTGCTGATAAACAGAAAGTGAGCTATCCCAAACAAGTCAGGCTTGAGCTAAACTTTGTCTTGTTCCTTGTACTAGTCCTGACACCTAGGACAATACTTGGAGCTTGGGTGAAAGAAATGATTGAATCCTACAACCTGCAATCTGCTTATTTTATGGCCAAAAATCATTTTTCATTTTGGTTTCCACGGGGGTTCAGTGCACAAATAGCTCCTGGAAGGCAGAAAAGTTTATCCAAGAACAGCTGTTCAACTTCAGCTTTCTAGCTCCTTCCTGAATTGACTTAATTGACTCCTTCATTGGGAAGTTTCTATTGAAAAAGTCATCAGGACTGGGCTCATCACTGAACTCCTTATAATTTTGAAACCGGGCTGCCCTGTGAGATGGTGGTAAAATTTTGAAACCGGGCTGGCCAGTGGGTAGGGATTGAGAACCATGGTAACAGGCAGTTATCACTTGAAAACATACCATTTCAAGACACTCCCAATAGCACTATAAGATGTGACCAGTATTTGCTTAGGAAGGAAAATTAGTCCCAAACTTTATGCTCTCTGAGGAGGCATTCTTGGGACCTTATATCAATATATCATCAGTTCTTCATAGAATTTTGTAAATAATTTATGAATGATTGGATTCAGAATGTGGCATTACAGAAGATTTCAAAATTTTCAAAACCCAAAATGTAAAAATTGTCCTGTATTGTATTTTGTTCATATATGAATCAACGGACATGAAATCTAGATTTTGGTTGGTTTATTATAAAGAGAACTAGACAGGAAATCCAGAGGCCCAGATATTATACATGTTCCAATATATTAACCTTTTGTCAGGCTCTTAATATCTTTAAGTCTCAGAATCCTTCCTTATAAAAACAGGGATAGATAATTCCTAAGAGCCTTCCAAGTTTGCAGTTCATTTACTTGAGTTTTGCAGAGTTCTCTGAGAAGCTGTGATTGATTTTGTTGTTATTGTTGTTCCTAATTCCAGTTGAAAAGAATGAGGGCTTAGTTACATCTCTGACATATTTTTACAGTGATCTCAAATGGTTTCAACCAAATTAAATATTTGCTCTAGAAATATTTTGTATTTGCATAGCATCTTGCAATTTTAAAAAATAACATGGATTATTTAATTCATTTTCCTTTTTCACAGTAAAGTAGGGAGACCAGATAGGTGGTAGGGAGTTAAGAGAAGTATTCCCAGTTTAGACATGAGGAAATATCCTCAAAGTTCAGTAATTTAACTAAAATAACATGACTAATTCATAGAAAAGGTGGGACAGCTACAAGGTCATCTGATGCATTGTCCAGAGATTTTAAAATTATTATTTATCAGCTACTTATGTGTAAATCATTGTGTTAGGCACTGTATATGTCTTTAAGACATTTCCCAACTTTCCAGGAGCTTCCAGTCTGGTAGATCTGTAATCAGATAATTTGGATGATTATGTGAAGGTAATAATTGATGTGGGGAATATGAGTTAGACATCACAGAATAAGGGAGAGAACAGTCCAACCAGGGAGCTCATGAAGGGCTCCTGTAGGAAATGGTATCAGACTTTTGTTTTAAAACACTGATGAAATAGTCAGATGTAGACTGGAAGAGGGCCTTCATAGTTGGAAGAACAACATGAGTACAAGTACAAAGATGGGAAACATTTTCTGTGCAGGACAAGATAAGCATTTCTTTCTGGACCAGATGGGAGAGCAGGGTTTGGTGTGGAATGAGGCTAGAAAAGTATCTAGGCTCAGATTTGGGAGATGGTATTTGCCTCCAAGAGAGCTTGGACCTTTTCCTGGGAGGATATGGTGAGAAGCTTTTGAAGGATTTTATATGGGGGCATGATTTGCTCCCATTGCAGATGGACCACTATCCTGGCCACCCAGAGGTTCTGAGATAGTGACATGATAGGGGAGAGGGAAATCAATTTGGAGGCTTTAACATAGGATGAGAAGTTCTCCAGTGTTTCCTATGGAGCTTTTGTAATAACCAAGAAGAAACATGAAGGTGAATAGAGAACCTAACAGAAACGATGATCTTTCTGGAGGAAAGTGATCTGTTTGGCTCGGTCCTTGGTCGTTTAAAGTTGTGCACACCAATTGTCTTAGAGTTTTGGATGACTACCAGATATCCCATTGTAGGAAACTAAAAATATGCCATAAACAAGATTAAGCTAATACTACCACCAATACATAAGATCAATTGACTATTGTATAGTCAATAGTAACCTAGGCCCTGCAAATTCATATATTATTCAGTATTCCTAACGGCTTTGTAAAAAGGTCACAGAACTAGTGTGTGATCAAGCTGGAATTCAAATCTAGACTGGACTGTTTCCTCAAATGTAGCTCTTAATTGGTACAGGGTGTTAAATAATTATAATCAAACAGAGAAAGAATGGAGGACACAGAATACCAATAGGAGAGGAAGGGGTATTGTACATACAGAGATGTGTATTCCATGAAGGCAGCTTGATAGCAGCTGTGAAACCCTGTGGCTCATTAGTATCAATGATCCCAACATCCCCACCGGGAAGAAGAGAACACTTGGCCATAGTCACTCTCCATGCCCTATAGAAATAATGCAAAACTATCTTTTGCAGGCTTGGATGGAAGGCCAGTGAATGAGGTTTAGAATTTCACTAACTGCTGACTCTGGTGCTTCCCATTTAGGTTTTTTATATAGACTCCATGTTCTGAGTCCTACAGATTTTTCTCTTATTATTTAAAACTTAGATTTTGGGAAATTTACCAAATGCTTGGCTATAGCTCATTTTCATGACTATTGTTTTTGCTATGGGCAAAAAAAGAAAAATAATAATCCACTTTGGAACTCAAAGCCATCAACTTGATTCATTGTTCCTTTTGGGTTATTTTCTGTCATCTTTCTTTAGCTTCTGGCTTGGAAGTGAGGAAAGCAGAGACCAGGGAATTTTGGAGATGAAAAAATATGCTGGGTCATAACTCAGAACATTATCACGCTAAATGTAAACATTAATATTTATAAATCACCAGAACAACCAAGAGTGATGTTATCCCTTTCCAATAGGATTTTCAACCTGAGCTCCCTGAAGGCAGGTGCTGTGCCTATCTTGCTCACTGCTGATCACCAGGTGCACAGAATTGTGCTTGACACATGGTAGATATTTAAGAAACATCTGTTGGTTGAACAAATAAATTAATGAATAGTCTTCAAATAATCTGTTCTTTCCTGCAGTCATATCATAGTTGACTCTACTAATTTTCAGAAATACATACGGTATATGTAATATGTAGGTAGAAAGGATGTCAGTACAGGGACATAGACCTGACTTCAAGTAGTGGAAAGTCTGCTTTTGAAACAGAGAGTTGATTGGTCCCATAATATTCCAAAAGTCAAAGTAGAGACCCATTGGTGCAAACTACAGGTAGGTGGGTTTCAGTTTAAAGGAGATATTCTGACAGCTAGAGCAGAGCAATCATAGAATCATCTGCCTTAGGTCTTATGAAGAGCTTGTTAACAATCTAGTTAGATGAGGGCTGAGAAATGATCCTTGAGTTTGGCATCATGGAGCTCGTAGATCACTTTGATAAGGTGGTTGCAATGGAGCAAAAGCCAAATGGGGCTAAGTGTAAGAGAAAATGAGAGGAATTAGGTAACAGGAGTTTACTATGAAGGGGAGCAGAGAAATATGGGACAGCAAGGCAGCAAGAGTGGTTTAAGAGGGAGAGTTTTTTTATATTTACACTTTTTTTTTAATTTGGAAGGAAGAATAACATGGCTGTATGTGACAGGAATAATCCATCAGATAGGAAAAGTTGATGATAGAAGAATGTTGCATTGCTGGAGAGTTGCCCTTGCATAGGTGAGAGAGATGGTCTGCTGTACAAGGTGAGGGTTGGTTTAGGCTGGAGGTATGCATAGTTCATCTTAGTGACAGGGAAGGTAGATGTCCATCACTGAATATGGATGCTGTTGGGTGGGTGGTTATAGGGTGGGAGATGGTGAGAGTTCTTTACTCAACTTCTTACATGTTATATTTGGCTTACATGTTATTTTCTCCCATCTGGCTATGTGGTTTTCCTTGGGGACAGTGGGTTAGGATTATTTGACCCTGTTTTTCTGGCAGTTTTTAGGTATGTGGCACTTGGTAGGCTCATTTAAATGAATAAACTAATGACTAAAAGATACACCCACATTTTCCAAATATTAGTGTAATACTGGAAGTCTCCAGGAAATAGAGGTGGTGGGGTGGAGGTTAAACCCAATCACAGCAGTATTTAATGAAAGCAGGAATGTGTTGCTGCTCTGAAAGGACTGGGACATGAGCATTGACAAGGTGGGTGGGGCCCACATTTTATGGAATCAGTTAGCAAGTTTTATTAGGAGCCTCCCAGGAGCCAGCTCTATATTCTGTACTGTTGGGACTTGAAGAGAGGAAAGATGTGTAGTGGCTCTTGAAAACTTTCTAATATGGTTTCTGAGTCCAGACTCTGTAGAGAGCTGGGCAATGGATCACATGGCCCCGGCTCTCTGTCTTCTAGCATATTAGTTAATTGTGCAGGCTCTTAAGTAAAAAGTACCTGGATTTAAATCCAGGCTCTGCTAAATGGTCAGTGGGTAATCTCGCATAAGTTGTTTTCACTGTACTTCAGTTTCTTCGTCTTTGAAATGAGACAAATAGTTGTCCCACATTGTAGGCTGATATAACGATTAAGTGAGCAGATGTGTGTAAAACACTAGGCAGCATTTGACGCATAGATGTAAGTCCTCCATATTAGACACGATCATACTGAGAAGCAAGTGTGAGTATTCCGAGGCAGGTGGGATAGAGAAGGCACACTCGGGGGCCCTGCCTATACCCAGATGACTCCTCTCGGTAGCCATGTCCTTCTTACCTTGGATTCCCAAGTATGTTGAAGTGAGGAAAAGGGTTCTTTTATTAAGCTGGAACAACCAAACCCTCCCGCTTAAGATTTGGCATCACCGTGAGAGACACAGGGGTTGAGAGTTGTAGTCACAGTGGGGTCATCAGCCTGGCAAAAAGTCTAGCAAACTCCTAATATTGAGGTCTTTATAGTTCCCTGGGTTGTTTTTCCTGAGGTTAAAGCATTTAATTTTTCATTTAAATTTGTGACTACTCTGTTATCTTTCTAACAAATCTCCTTTGCACCCGAAAAGCAAAAGTTGTTCTGTGTGGCTCACAAACAAATACAGTTTTAGATATGTAAATAGATTCCAGACTCAGTGGAGCTCCCTCAGGGAAAATTCTGTATCATGGAGGTATTAGCTATTAAACAGGTCATGTAATGCATTCCTTGATTAAGCTGGCATTTAGTGAGCACATTTTGTTTTATTATTGCTAAGTATTGGGATTATATAGGTGATTCATTCATAACTTCTGCCTTCAAGGAGCTTGAGTATTGTAGCCAAGAGATTTATGTGCTAGATTCAGAAGAGGAAGGGATTGGGTTATTTTGAGGACTCTGGGTGAAGTGACTGGGTGAAAGGTGGTACCATGAAGTATTGTTGAATCTAGACAAAAAATATGGTCTTCAGAGAAGTGATCTAGAATCCTTTTTTTTTTAATTTTTAATTTTTTTATTTAAAAACAAAAAAAATTTTTTAATGTTTTTATTTGTTTTTGAGACAGAGAGAGACAGCATGAGCAGGGGAGGGACAGAGAGAGAAGGAGACAGAATCCAAAGCAGGCTCCAGGCATACTGTTTTTCTCATATCCTGAAACAATTTCTTCTCCTGATTTCATGCACGAATCATTCTTAGCTTTTGAAGTTTAACTAAAATATTGCTCACTCTGTGACATTTTTTTAAATTTCTTCTCAGGTGGAAGTTCCTCTTTCAAGCTTTCAAACATGTTATCTGTTCTTCTTTTTATAGATTTTATCACCTGATACCTCATGCTGTAGTTATTGTCCTCAACAGTTTTCTGCCTTTCTAGAATTGTTTGAGGACATTCAAATGGAATGTTCTAGAGGCTCTATCTCATCCTCTCCACCCCCATAGTAGGCCCTGCTCAAGACCTCAAGGATCTTCTGAAATTGAGAACAAATACAGATTTTTGTAAGCCCTGGTATGTGAAATGTAGACTTTTAGGTACCTTGTTGGATAAAATACGAAGAGATGAATTTCTGACAAGGATTGTGGTAAGACAAGCATTTCACAGAGATAGTAGGAAGGAAGGACTAAAGAGAACAGAGCAGATCAGATGAGATAATCAGGCAAAGACACCTCAGCGACTTAGGCAACATTGGGAAAGAAGCACAAGGAAGAACAGGCTGGGTTCCAGAGGTGTTGCCCCAAGTAGAAACTGTGTGATGGGTTGGATTCCCCATAAACCAGTCTGATATGAAAATTAGCACGCAGTTGTTGTTTCTTCTGGGGTGTTTTTGGAATCAATACATGTGGAAGGGAAGGGAAGGAAGTAGGGTTGGGAGGTGGGAGATGTCATGCTGGAATACAGTCTCAGTAGAATCCTTGGTTGACACTGTGGGGAATTTTGAGGATGAGATGGCCCTTCAGAGTTGTCCTGAGTTGGGCCAAAAGGGACAGGACATTATCCCTAAGCATCAAGCAGTCCTGGATAGCAGGCCCTCTGACAAAGTGACTCCTTTCAGAAGAGGTCCTCTCAAAAAGGATTGACAGATAAAGGCTGTCTGCCAGCAGCATTTCCAGCAGCTGGGGCAGTACATCTCTGACTGTGGAAGGGGATCTGGACACTGCATCACTGTCCAGCACAAGGTGCTTGCATGTCTGAGGGCCGTGTGGGTGAACTGGAAGACAAAATGATGAAGTTATAAGACTGGCTTTCGGCTTATGAGCTTGAATCTAAGTAGTCTCAGTGGGGCTTAATTTCCATCAATCAATACACTGGTGACCAAGATTATATTAGTAGTGACCTCTATTCAGTTATAAAAATGCAGCATTACTACTTGTGATGGGAACAATGCCAAGTAACCCAGCAATATGCTCACAGTACCTTGCACATAGTAGATTATGCAGCAAATGACTGTTGAATAAATGAAAGGCCAAGTAACCCCACCAAATTATTAGAGAGCTGAACGTTCTGTTCGATTTTACGAAACTGTCCTCATTTCCTTTGAAGTCCCTTGCATTATCTTGCCCATTTCAATCCAGGTTTGTACCAGGACTGTCCATTTTTATGGTTTTAAGCTTAAGTTATTTCATTTTGTTTATTTTCAGATTTGGAAGGTACCTCTTCTGCACATGGTCTCTCCTTTTGGGCACTGGAAGAACATAGCTCCTTTGTTCTTTTTGCACCCGAGGGGGTGTGTATATGTGTGTTTGGTCTTCAGCACACCTTTCTCCTGGCCTAGAATGAAAGTTTCTCATTTGCAACATTCCATGTGCACCATCCAGGCACAGACAGATCCTTGTGAAAATTCAAATAAAAGTGCATAGAAAGGAGAGGCCGTCACCTAGCAATGTCCTTGGGTTAGCTGCCTGGATCTTACTGAAGACTTTCCTGCTTGAGTCGAAGCACTGGGTGGTCTGGGACTTGTTTCCCAGCTTTGGTAAAATCTAGACAGAATGGGAAAGTCGTGGATGCAAAAGATGATAAACTAATATCAGGATCCAAACAGGTAGCCCTGGGGAGTTGTGGTTCCAAGAAGAGTAAGAGCAAATGGGTTATAAATTAATTAATCTTTTCTAATCCCCAATTTCCTCACCTATAGAGATAATAGAATCTAATTCATATGTATTATCAGAATTAGATGCAATAATATATACAAAACACTTAGCATAATAGTGAGTAGTCATCAATAAATCAGCATTTTATTGTTTAGTACTAACAATTATTATTCCAATTCAAGAATGTAGGCTAGGCTCACTGGGTGGCTCAGTCAGTTGAGTGTCCATCCTTGGCTCAGGTCATGATATGACTGCTCGTGAGTTCGAGCCCCACGTCAGGCTTTGTGCTGACAGCTCAGAGCCTGGAGCCTGCTTCAGATTCTGTCTCCATCTCTCTGCCCTTCCCTGCTCTCTCTCTCTTAAATATAAAATAAAACATAAAAAAATTTTAAAAAGAGTGTAGGCTAAATAAAATAGTAATTTCCTGAGAAACAAAGATATAAAATAATATGGCAGCCAATGGGGGTAATAGCAAAATGAGCTTTCAGTCAACCGAGAAGAGATCTTTGTAGAACACGTGTAAAGCAAGAGGTGGAACACTGTACTGGATAATCTCTTCCCCCAGTGATTTTTGAGGAAATATTTCAACTTACAGAGGATCTATAGAATTATATTTAAAATAATACCATGGGACAAAGTCCTATATTTTTGATTTCCACATATTTCATATGCCCCTCTATATGCCTCAGCTTCCCTTATAGTTGTGGATAGTTCTGAACAAACACGCTGTGATCAGAAGTGTTGTGTGTGTAGTTAAGAACAGATTTTTGGTCTTCCTTTTCTTGCTATAGTGATTGTGAGGAGTATGGGTTGGGGTAAAGCAGCCACAAGATGGAACCAGATTGAAATACCTAAGTTACTGTGGATCCTGAGAAACTTGGCAGAGGACCATAGGGGAGGGGGAGGGGGAAAAAAAAGTTAGAGAGGGAGAGAGGCAAACCATAAGAGACTCTTAGAAACTGAGAATAAACTGAGGGTTGTTGGGGGGGTGGGAGGGAGGGGAAAGTGGGTGATGGGCATTGAGGAGGGCACCTGCTGGGATGAGCACTGGGTGTTGTATGGAAACCAATTTGACAATAAATTTCATGTTAAAAAAAAAGAAAAAAAGAAAAGAAAAGAAAAAAATTTTAAATCATCCAAATCAGATGCTAATTACACTGGTATCTAAAATAAAAAAAACAAAACACCATACAACTCAGAATAAAGGAGAAGAAGAAGAAGAAAAGAAGTACCTGAGTTACCACATGAAGAGAGTTGCCCTAGGGAGAAGATACTGAACTTTTGGTTGAAAAATCTATTATGAAAACAGCAAATACATGTTTAGGTGTGAAACTATTGACATTGCATGTTTGTTTGTTTGTTTGTTTGTTTGTTTGTTAAGGGAACACAGCGTAGCTTATTCTGATTACTGTTAAGTGGCGTAGGACTTCAAAGATTTCTAAGATTTCTTCCAGCTTTATGGTTTTCATTCTGACCATTCACATGAGTGGAGAATGTGAACACACTACACAGAAACCTAGCTCTATCCTGTGTATTGTCACCGCAGAACTTAGGAACCATGTTTCATACGGGGTCTTTTCATCACACACTTGGCAATCAGAGAACCTTTTTAAACACGTACACATGTATATGCATATGTATGGATATTCTATTGGCATAAATAAATATTTCCATTACTGCTTTTAACCACTTTATAATCTCATATACTCTAACTCAAAATGAGATTAATAAGCGAAGGCCAATGCATTTATTTAAAAAAAAATACCAATTTAGTGAGAGAGGAGAAAATTCTTAAATTAGGGTTCGGTAAGGCAAAAGATGTGGAATGATTTAATGACACTTTTGTTTTTTTTTGTTTGTTTGTTTTCCTTCTAAGATTTTACTTGTTTGTTTATTTATTTATTTATTTATTTATTTATTTATTTAAATTCAAGTTAGTTAACATACAGTGTAGTGTTGGTTTTAGGAATAGAACCCAGTGATTCTTCACTTGCTTATAACACCCAAGTCCCATACTTATTGCCCATCACCCATTTAGATCATCCCCCCACCCACCTCCCTTCCAGCAACCCTCAGTTTGTTCTCTATGGTTAAGTCTCTTATGGTTTGTCTCCCTCTCTACTTTTTATCTTAGTTTATTTTTCCTTCCCTTCCCCTATGTTCATCTGTTTTGTTTCTTAAATTCCACATAAGAGTTAAGTCATATGGTATTTTTCTTTCTCTTAATGACTTATTTCGCTTAGTTTAATGTATGCTAGTTCTATCTACATCATTGAAAATGGCAAGATTTCATTCTCTTTGATGGCTAGGTAATATTCCACTCTCTGTCTATACACACACACACACACACACACACACACACACACACCACATCTTATTTTTTTTAATGCTCATTTATTTATTTTTTGAGACAGATAGTAAAGGATAGAGAACACAAGCAGGGGGAGAGGGCAGAGAGAGAGAGAGAGAGAGAGAATCCCTAGCAGGCTTTATGCTGCCAGTGCAGACCCCAATGCAGGGCTCAAACCCACAAACTGTGAGATCATGACCTTAGCCGAAACCAAGAGTCAGAATCTTGACTGATTAAGCCACCCAGGCCCCTATATATACCACATCTTCTTTACCCATTCATCAGCCAATGGACATTTGGGGACTTTGCATAATTTGCCTATCGTTGATAGTATTGCTATAAACATTGGAATGCACATACCCCTTTGAATCAGTATTTTTGTATCCTTTGGATAAATACGAGTAGTGCAATTGCCAGCTCATAGGGTAGTTCTATGTTTAACCATCTAAGGAACCTTCACACTGTTTTCCAAAGTGTCTGCACCAGTTTGTATTCTCACCAACAGTATAGGAGGGTTACCCTTTCTCTGCATCCTCCCCAGCATCTGTTGTTTCTTGAGTTGTTAATTTTAGCCATTCTGAGAGGTGTGAGGTGGTATTTGATTGTGGTTTTGATTTGTATTTCCCTTATGATGAGTGATGTTTAGCATTTTTTCATGTCTCTGTTAGCCATTTGTATGTCTTCTTTGGAGAAGTGTATCTTCATGTCTTCTGCCCATTTTTTAACTGGATTACTTATTTTTGGGGTTTTGAGTTTGATAAATTCCTTAAAGATTTTGGACACTAGCCTTGTATCCAGTATGTCATTTGAAAATATCTTCTCCACAACTATATGGTTACCTCATTTTTGACAAAGCAGGAAAGAACATCCAGTGGAAAAAGATAGTCTTTTCAACAAATGGTGTTGGGAATACTGGACAGTGGCATACAGAAGAGTGAAACTAGACTACTTTATTACACAATGCACAAAAATAAATTCAAAATGGAAGAAAGAACCAAATATGAGACAGGAAACTGTCAAAACCCTAAAGGAGAACACAGGCAGCAACCTCTTTGACCTCGGCCATAGCACTTCTTACCAGACACATCTCTGGAGGCAAGGAAAACAAAAGCAAAAATGAACTATTAGGACCTCATCAAGATAAAAAGCTTCTGCACAATGAAGGAAACAATCAACAAAACTAAAAGGCAGTCTATTGAATTGTAGAAGATATTTGCAAATGATGTATTGGATAAAGGGATAATATTAAAAGTCTATAATGACATACTTAATATTGATAGAGATATTTGTAGAGTTTTACATTTAAGTTCAAAAGAGACATAGATACATATGGCTATTTACACTTACAGTGTTGTGTCTAAAACACAGATGATGTACAGGTATTAGGAAGTTTCAACTGATGGAAAAGTCAGTGTGAACCAACATTGTCATTATATTATATTTTGTTATTGGCAAAATACCAATGACAACACACACACACACACACACACACACACACACACACACAGATACGTACTCAAACTCTATGTCTATGCAAAATTTAACTATTTTGATTATATTAGAACTAAATATCAATGAACTTGAGTTTTGAAGTAAAATATCTCTTATTATCTGGATAAATTTAGTAAAGTTATTTAGTGTCTCTAAGCCTCCATTCCCTAAATTGTAAAAAGACAATTACAGTAGTAAAATAATAGTACCTATCTCATGGGGTTTTTCTGAGGAGTAATCGATAATGATGTATGTAAAATATATAATGTAGTGCTTGGCATAGAGAAAGCACTAATAGAAGTTATCCATCAACATAATTAAATCACCTCCAAGAAAGAAGCAGCCTTTATGTGATAGAAGATTGTTTACTTTCCTGGCTAGCAAGACCATGTGTTTGGGATAATTTTAAAGTAATTTCTGTATTGATGTGGTATTTTGGATATATTACTTTTCAATTGAAGATTATTTGGTAATATGTTTGAGACTTACCTTTAGTAAAGAGGCTTTCCTATAAACCTACAGTTACCCTGCCAAAGTCTGAAAATGGGCTTTACTACCTGTCTTTCTCCAGTTAGTCCAGCAGAACCATCACTTACTCACTTCTCAAAAGAAGCAAGTTAAAAGGGTGATTTTCTACAGAAGAAGGGACTTAATGGCTTTCTGATCAGCGTCTGGAACTTTCTCATATAAGTTCACAATGCATAGTCTTTTGGAAGGAGGAAAAATGGATGTTTTCTAAATGCTCAATTATGCATAAAAATTACCTTGGCCAATTAGTCACAGTAATTGGAAGACTGACTTAAAATATGTTTCTATCATTAAAATTAATACTAAAAAAACAGGAAGTTGGAGCACTATATTAATATCATATAAAGTACACTTCAAAACAAGAAATGTTACGAGGTCATAAAGAGATATATTTCAAAAAGGTAAAGGGGTGAAGTCACCAAGAAAACATAACTGTTCTAAATATATATATCTTAATTATTTAATATAAATATTAATGTTTAAATACTGTATATATTTTATATAATTAGAGCTTGAAATACATTAAACCAAAACTATAGAACTGAAAAATAGAAATTCACAGTTATGTTTGTATATATGTGGATACTCCTATCTTAGTATTTGATAAAATAAAAAAGTAGATATTAAATTAAATGGAATTAGGAATTTAACAAATGGTTTTGGAAATAAATGAATATTTATACCTTCCCTCCTTACACAGAAATGAACTCCATAGAAATATTATGGATATAAATGTATAAGAGAGCCATAAATATTTTAGAAAAAAATCCTAGGAGGAAAACTTTGTCACTTTGATTAAGAATGTATTTGTTAGGGGCGCCTGGATGGCTCAGTCAGTTGAGGATCTGATTCTATTTTTGGCTCAGGTCATGATCTCATGATTTGTGAGATCAAGCCCCACATTGGTCTCTGTGCTGACAGCACAGAACCTGTTGGGATTCTCTTTCTCCCCCTCCTCTCTGCCCATCCCTTGTGCTCTTTCTCTCTCTTTCAAAAATAAAATAAAGAAATATTTTAAAAAGAATGTATTTGTTAGATAAGACATAAAAAAAATCTAACCATGAAATAAAATTTTTTGACATATTGGATTTTATAAAACTTTCTAAAAACTATGCTCATCAAGATACCGCTAAGTAAATGAATATCCAAGCCACAGACTAGAAAATATATATGCAAAACATCATATACATGATAGACTTCCATAAAAGATATATAATGAGACCCTAACAAACCAATAACAAAAATACAGGCAATCCCACAAAAATGAGCAAAAATCTTGCACAGATATTTCTTAAAAGAAAATATGCAAATTATAGTAAGCCCACAAAGTGCAACACATCATTAGTTATCAATGATATGTAAATAAAAATCATAATTAGATACCATCTCATACTCACCGTCGTGGCTAAAATTAAAAAGGCTGACTATACCAAATGACAGCCAGAATGTAGAGCACCTGGAACTCTTATACATTGATGATGGAAATATGAATGGTACAGTCATTATCTTGTGGCCATTTGACTCTCGGGTATTTACCCAAGAAGAATGAAAAAATATGGCTGCAAACATATTGTACAAAATTGTTCATAGAAACCTGGTTTATAATAATTTGTAATTTTACTCATTCTAATAGATATGTAGAGGTATCCCATTTTATTTATTTATTTTTTAATCTTTTTTAAAATTATTTATTTATTTATTTATTTATTTATTTATTTAATATATGAAATTTACTGTCAAATTGGTTTCCATACAACACCCAGTGCTCATCCAGAGGTATCCCATTTTAGCTTTAACTTCCATTTTCCAACACTGTTGAGCATCTTATCATCTGCTTATTTGACATTCATATATCTTTATTTGCTGAAATGTCCATTAAAATATTTTTGCCATTTTTATTGTTTTTATTTTATTGAATTATATAAAATATATGTATATATGTGTGTGTATATATATATATATACATATGTATATATATGCATTTTCAAAGATGTGCTTTGCAAATATTTTCTCCCATTTCATGTCTAGACTTTTGTTTTCCTAACAGTATTTTTTAAAGAGCAGAAGTTTTTAACTTTTATGATATACAATTTATCAAATTATTTTATAGTTTGTGCTTTTTGTGTCTTTTCCCAAAATTTTTTGCCTAACTTACTGTCATGAAGATTTTCTTCTATATTTTCTTCAAAGCCTCTATAGACATAGCTCGATGGTCCATTACAAGTGAAATTTTGCATATGGTGTGAGGTAAGGGTTTGGTTAAAATATTTGCATATAAATATCCAAATGTCCCAAAATAATTTGTTGGAAGATTATCCTTTCCCTTATTTTATTAACTTGGCATCTTTGTTGAAAATTTTATTGCATATGTGTGGGTCTATTTCTTAACTTTCTATTCTGTTCCATTGATCTGTATATCTATTCTCATGTCAGTATACACTGTTTGATTATTGCAGGTTTATTTAATTTCTTAAACACCTTTTTAAAAAAATGTTTATTTGTTTTTGAGAGAGAGAGAAAGGCAGGGGTGGAGGGCAGGTACAGAGGGTCCAAAGTGGGATATGCACTGACAGCAGAGAGCCTGATACAGGGCTCAAACTCACTAACTGTGAGATCGTGACCTGCACTGTTAGAAGCTTAACCGACTGAGCTACCTAGGTGCCCCTGATTATTGCAGCTTTATAATGAGTCTTGAAATAAGGTAATATGAGTCCTCTAATCTTTTTTTTTTTAATTATTTTGGCTATTCTGAGTCTTTGTATTTTCATATATATTTTAGGTTAATTTCTATAGAAAATGTCTGCTGGGGTGAAGTTGCCCTGAATATATTGGTCAATTTGGGGAAGATTTATACCACAATAGGAATATAAAACAATTTATCCCCTTCACAGTCCTTTCATTCCTTCCTACAGATCTAGTTTTCCAACTGGTATTTCCATACTTTGATGGAAAATTTTCTTTTAATATTTTCTGTAGGCATGATGCCTTAACATGACTTTATTTCACCTTTATTTGGAGTCTCTTTTTGCTGGATATAGAATTTGGGGTTGACAGTTTTTTTGTTTTATTTCTTGTTTTTGTTTTTTTTTTTTTCATTTAAACCTTTTAAAGTATACCATTGTTTCCTAGATTCTATTTTTTGCTAATGAGAAATAAGCCATCAATCTTATCTTTGTGTGCTGGCATCATTCTCTTTAGCTGTGTTTAAGATTTTCCTTTATCTTTCCTTTTTAACAGTTTGAATATCATGGGTCTAGGTGTGGTTTCTTTATTTAAACCCTACTACACCTTTATCAGGTTTCTTGGGTTGGTATATTTTAGCAATTTTGGAGAATTGTCGTTCACAGTCTCATCAAGTATTGTTTCTGTCCTATTTTGTCTCGCTTCTCCTCTGCAACTCCAATTACACGTTAGACTCTTTGACATTGCCCCATAGGTGATGTCTTATCCTCTTAATTTTTCTCACTCCTTTGCATTTGGTGTTTCAGTTTAGATAATTTCAATTAAACTGCCTTTAGATTCATGGATTTTTTTCCCCTCCAGTAATCTGTCAGCTGATAATCCCATCAAATAAATTTTTCATCAGTGGTATATCAGAATTTTTATTTTCATATTTCAGTTTGAATTTTTGTTTTGATTCCTCTTTTTAAAGCACATGTCCAACTTTCCACTAAACCCTTTAAAATGTGTATTTTAAAGTCTTGATATGATATATCCATTACATTGCCATCACTAGTTCTGCTTTTTTATCTAAACTTCACATTTTCTTCATTATTCACATGTCTCCTAATTGTTACTCAATATCAGGTATTGTATATAAAAAAACTTTAGGGGCTGAAGTAAATACTTTTCCCAGAAAAAGTCACACTTTCTTCTCTAAGGCTGCTAACATGGAAGCTTGTCAATCTACCTGTAGCTTAACTAGGTCTGGGTTTTATGTTTATTTTCTTTAGAACCAGAACACCACTGGCTTCTAGTGATCTGAAATCCAGATCAGGAAATTTTCTTCCACTGGCTGGGGATCTGAGCACTTAGGGAGACTGTGGAGATCTCTATGGTTCATAGCCCCTTCACCAGCTTTCCCAACTATGGAAAATCTCTCTCTACGTTAAAGTCTGTGAGATTTGTGGGTTTCTGGAGAGTTCTCTATTCTTTCAAGGATGTTCTTGGATTTCTGCCTTTTGGGAGATTATTCTCTTCCTGCTGGTTTTCTCAGCCTTCAGAGACCCGTTAACACCATGAAAGTATGTGGAGAGGAGGCTCAGAAAGAAATCTTTCAGTCTCCTGCCCCATCTTCAGCTTTCAGCCTTCTGCTTTGCACTCCTCTGCTCCAGGTTTTGTCATCCATTGCCTCAAAATACAAAAATCCCTCAGAGGGTTTTCTCAGTTCTTGCCCTGAATGTTGGAAGGACAGGCAGACTTGTTCCATGGCTGAGGTTCCTTGGAGCTACAGATCTTCACATTGCCCACTCCACCCCTAAAATCTCCTCAGACATCGAACTTTTCCATCTTTATCCATAGATGGTAGGTTCCTCCTCCTCTTTCCAGACATCATAGATGAAAGCAATGGAAGCACTCCTCTTTTCTAGAAGGACTTATTTCTATCTAGAATTTAGTTCATTTGGGTGTAACACATTTCTGATGGGTTTTCTGATTGTAACAACCATGATTTTGTAGTTTATCCAGATTGTTCTTATCACTGCAATGAGAGTGATGGATTCTTACAAATTTTTCCTTTTTAAAAGCTTTTTTCTTTATTTTGAGAGAGAAAGACACAGTGCCAGTGGGGGAGGGGCAGAGAAAGGGAAAGAGAGTGAGAATCCCGAGCAGGCTCCATGCTGCCAACTCAGAGCCCCACTTGGGACTTGAACTCATGAAACTCTGAGATCATGACCTGAGCTGAAACCAAGAGCCAGACGCTTACCTGACTGAGCCACGCAGGTGCCCCCAACTTTTTATATCCGAACAGAAATCCTGTAATTCTGTATTACCACTATTGCTCTTTAGTATTTCACCACCCGGGTTAGGTGTCGGCATACAAATGGTCAGCAGGCCAAATCCAACTCGCTGTATGTCTCTATAGCCTGTAAGCTAAGAATGTTTCTTATAATTTTAAAGGGTTGGAGAAGGAGGAGGCAGAGGAAGAAAGGATGGAGGAGGAATAGGGGTTGTCATCATAGACTGTAAATGGACCACCGAGTCTGAAACACTATCTGGCCCTTTTCAGGAAATGCTTGCTGACCCCTGACCTAGACTGTGCTGATTTCTGTGCCATAGGATTGCTTTGTCTTCACTAGGAAGAAGGAGAATATTCATTCTGTAATACGAGTGTGCCCATGGATCAGAGGAACTATTGCAGGAGGGAAAAGATAGGGAACTTGTGTGTGGGATGTGGGGAGATGGTGTAGGCCACACGTGCTGACTTTGACACGGCTCCCCTGGGGCTCTTCAGTTCAAATAGGCACATAAGAGGTATAAAATCTCTGGCATTATTTTCTAAAACAGTCTTTCTGACATTTTGGCTGGAGATTGGCCAAGTGATGTCATATTTTGGGGACCTTTTATCTATAGCATAAGGAATCTCAGTCCTAAAAACCCTTTCTTAGTAACAATGGTGTCGCAAACAGAAATAACTCTGTGTGAACTCTGTCTGTGAAGATAAGTCACTGGCTCAGCATCCCACTTAAATGACTTCATGTCTGGGTGGACCAAAAACACCCCTTGTGATGTCTGTGCCATAGAGATGGGGTCCTGCCAGACACAATGCCCTTTTATCTAAAGCCATCCAAATCCTTTTTCCTGTCTTTATCCTTCCTTAGTTATCTCTGCTCTAGATAGCCAGGTGATAGCTGCTGAAAATAGGAACAGCAGAAACAGGGTCCTGTCACTGGTTAGGGGCACACCATTAAACCTGGTAAAAGGGAGTTTGAAATTTGTCATTCATGAATTGATTATATTTGTTAAATGTCCACAGCATTTTCGTAGGCTTAAGGAAATTAGAAGAGCCATCAATCAGTTAACTTTCAGTCAGCATTTCAGTCATGCTAGGACTTGTGGGGGATGTCACCTTCAAAACCTTCCAGTGTTCTTGTTGCTACGAATATTCATGTACCTCTTTTTGTACAAATTTACCACAACGCTATGAGTCACACCATTATTGCCATTATGAATTTAATCATCGTTCGTTCTTTTTTAAAAAAAAAATTTTAATGTTTATTTATTTTTGAGAGAGAGTGAGACAGAGCGTGAGTGGGGGAGGAGCAGAGAGAGGGGGAGACACATAATCCGAAGCAGGCTCCAGGCTCCGAGCCGTCAGCCCAGAGCCCGACGCGGGGCTTGAGCCCATGAACAGTGAGATCATGACCTGAGCTGAAGTCGGACGCCCAACTGACTGAGCCACCCAGGTGCCCCATCATCTTCGTTCATTCTATTTTACAGAACAGGAAAGTAGGAATGACAGAGACTCAGTAAATTGCCTTGTATGGTGCAGCTAGATGTGTGGAGCTGGGACTTAAACCTGACCATCAGATTCTGGATCCCGGATTCTGGATTCTAGACTCTGTCCTCTGCATCACTGCTGTTTCTCAATCCCATTGCTTTCTCTTGGGCCTAATTTTGATGAATTAAACAATGGGGTTTTCACCATCACTCTTTATCAGCTGTTACTGTACTGGTGCTCTTAGAATAGCTGAATTCTAGACACTTGCATGAGCCAGTTGTCTAACACCTACCCTTCAGAGATTCAAGAATTTTTCTTTGTCAGTGCAATAGGTTTGAAAAAACGTGGAGTTTAGAATCTGAATTCATTCTTAAAATACAGCTGGAAGAAAATGTTCCATATAATTTCCAGTATAATCACCAATCTAATATAGCCCACAAGCCAATGACTTGATTACAAGAAGCTTTTCTGATAATATGAGGAAATCACTGAATACTAGGGATAAAAGTCTACTTAGATACCATCTTATAATACTTCATTCATTTGTGGGTGAGGAGTCTGAATTTCAGAGTGATTGGGCAATATGGGCAAACTCATTTACTTGTTGATGATGAGAGTTGCACTCCTATTCCCTAGCTCAAAGCCTAGTACTCTTTCTACATCTCTGCCCTGCAATACTGCAGACTTGTCTCTTCTGTGCATTGTAACTTACCTGACAACCACATTCACTCGGGTCTGTCAAAAAAGATAGAAAGAAACTGATAATTTTAAAATGACAATGTAATTTTGTGGGTTTTTTAAATTTTTATTTAAACACAAGTTAGTTAACATTTAGTGTACTATGGTTTCAGGGATAGAATTTAGTGAATCATTGCTTGCTTATAACACCCAGTGCTCATCCCAACAAGTGCCCTCCTTAATGCCCATCACCCATTTAGCCCATCCCCCACCCAAACACCCTCTAGCAACCCTCAGTTTGTTCTCTGTATTTAAGAGTCTCTTATGGCTTGTCGCCCTCTGTTTTTATCTTATTTTTCCTTCCCTTCCCCTATGTTCATCTGTTGTGTTTCTTCAATTCCACATGAGCCAAATCATATGGTATGGTATTTATCGTTCTCTGACTGGCTTATTTTGCTTAGCATAATACATTGTAGTTCCATCCATGTTGTTGCAAATGGCAAGATTTCATTCGTTTTCATTGCCGAGTAACATCCCCATATATATATATATATATATATATATATATATATATATATGTATATATATGTATATATATGTATATATATATACATATATATATTTATACTCCTATATATAATATTCCTATATATATATACATTCCTGTATATAATATTCCTATATATAATATTCCTATATATATTCATATTTATATTCATATATAAGTATTCATATATATGTATATATACACATCTTCTTTTTTTTATTTAGAGAGAGGAGACAAAGTGTTTATTTTGAAAGGGAAAATAAAGATCTTTTTCTAACATGATTACCAATGTTCCATCTCTCTGATGGCAGACGACATACCAGAAATTATATGGTCATTATATGGTAGCCCCTTTTGTCACATCATACCACATCTTCTTTATCTATTCATCAGTTGATGGACATTTGGGCTCTTTCCATAATTTGCCTATTGCTAATAGTGCTGCTATAAACATTGGGGTGCATGTGCCCCTTCAAATCAACATTTTTGTATCCTTTGGATAAATACCTAGTAGTGTAATTTCTGGGTTGTAGGATAGTTCTGTTTTTATTTTTATTTTTTTTTTGAGGAACTCCCATACTACTATCCAGATTGGCTGCACCAGCTTGCATTCACACCAGCAGTGCAAAAGTGTTCCCTTTCTCCTCATCCTCACCAACATCTGTTGTTGCCTGAGTTTTTAATTTTACTCATTCTGACAGGTGTGAGGTGGTATCTCATTGTGGTTTTGGTTTGTATTTCCTTGATGATGAGTGATGTTGAGCATTTTCTCATGTGTCTGTTAGCTATCATCAAGATAAAAAGCTTCTGCACAGTGAAGGAATCAATCAACAAAACTGAAAGGCAACTGAAAGAATGAAAGAAGATATTTACAAATGACATATTAGATAAAGGCTTAGTATCCAAAATCTATAAATAATTTACCAAACTTAATGCCCAAAACCCAAAAATAATCCAGTAAAGAAATGAGCAAAAGACATGAACAGACACTTTTCAAACAAAAATGACAATGTAATTTTAAAATGATTTAACTCCACAAGCATATCCTCAAGGGGTTGTAGCTGTGATTTGGAATCTGTTCTTACCTTTGGTAATCTCAAATGTTCAAGCCTCTTGGTCTCTCATTGTGATCATCTTCTGCATTTTGGTATGGCTCTGGTATCTTACAATTTGTATTATTTTTGTACAGCTCTGAGCCCAGTACTTCATTGCTCAACCCAAGAAATGACAATCTCCTTAAAACTGAAGAAATTAACTGGTTTTGTTAGGCATAACAGAATTGTGGGCACACTGGTTCTCAAAATTCCCAGTAGATTTTCAAGGGGAATTCATGCTGAACACAGCTTTCTTCCTTTACATTGATTTTAGAATGTAGGCTTTCCTTCTTTCCCATTCTCCTTCTGGTAAGATGGGGCCATCAATTAGTCATTGCCCCTGTTTTCCAGAAAAATATGACTTAATCCTTTGAGAGGGAAATGTGCTCATTAAATATTTAAACTTTTATTTGTTTCTCCCCTTTTCACAATACTTCCTTTTCTCCCTGTACTCGTCAGTTTAACTGGTGTGGGAATCCATCAGCTACATGAGCCCACCTCACTTTGTTCTGATCTCTTTAAGTCTTTTATGATTAATATGTCTATGACTTATCTCCACACCTAGACTTTATGTTACTTGAGGATCAATGCCTTACATCTTAGATCTTATTGCCATGGTGCTTTATATGTACAAGGCCTCTAATAAATATCTAACAGCTTGAACAAATGCCTGAAGAAACATCCCAATAGAAGTAATGTGATTAAATTCTCCTTGTATATCATGATTTTGTGAAGTACTTTAAGTATACCATGTCAAAAATGCTATGGGTGAAGGAATTTTAGAGGAGAAGAGACAACTCAAATCTGGAAACAGCCTAGCAGAAGTTCTGTGAGTTGCTAAATATCAGACTGTTATAGTAAGTGCAGAGGGGCCTATGTTTCTGTATTTTCTAGTAGATGTGCACCAGTGATGCTCACCTAGAGGAGATGAGGCAAGCTGTTCCCTCTGCCTGGGACATCTTTTCTAGCCATTATTTATTTGTCAAGATCAAGGTTAAATGTCACCCCCTCTGTGGAACCATCATCAAACAAAATTTGTTTTTCCCTCCACTGAGCTCATATTCTATGCTTTGCAAGTATGCACTGTTTTCATCCATTCCATTACAACCCTGGTCAGTTTTGCTGATAAATACCTGCTTTGTCTGGTTTTGCTGAAATGAAAATCCTTTATGGATGAGGCTATGTTCATTTAATCTATCACCACCTCCAGTAGGTGCCTAATTAAAATAATGAATTGAATTCTCTCCTTTACCATGTGAGTTTATTCTCATGACCCCTTAAGAGAAAAAAAAAACCTTCCAGCTTTCAGCTGTTTGCCCACAAAATGCCTTATTGATAATGTGTAATCTAAAGTCCCATATAGCAAAACGATTCATTGTGATCGGCATGGACATTTGGAGTCGAGAAGATACATCTCTACTGCTTTATTTCCTTCTGTATTAGTCATAGAGGATAAAAGAAACAAATCATTCTTTCAGGTTTTGCTTTGTGAGTCTGTGAAAATACTGTGCACAACCGGCTTATAAATTATGTCGCCTCCAGAGCCCTAATGAGCTAACTAGTGGTGATTCCATCTTTGAGGCAATGTCTGTAATCATCAGATGGTTCCTTTTGCCTGGGCCCCCAAAGTCCCTGAAGCATTCGCTTTGAGCATAGCAGTGGGAGACTTCCCTCACATACTCCCACATGCTTCCGGGCAGTGAAGTGGTAATAAATTAGATACAAACAAGCACTCTCAGTCACTGGGTGCCTTGATTCCCCTTTTCCTTCCAGAGGGAAGCAGAACTAATTCCCTTGGCATTTGGACTTCACAGCTGGGTTGGTGACAGCAAGATGTCCCAGCCTCTAGGCCTTAAAGGAGCTGGCAGAGAAAATGGATGACTTTCTGCAAAGCTCTCATAGATCTTTGGAGAGACCCTGTGGAGACAGGCTAGTGAGTCTGACCTGTAGCTTTCTATAGCCATGCCTAGAAAATTGTCTAGTCCCACTGACTTGAAGTCAAAGGATGCCCTGGTGAGTGCTCACAAGATTCCGGGGACTTATAGCTTTGGAATGCCAGGGCCTCAAGGGGACTTAAAAACCCTCAAGACTTCTCTATACCCCAGGCTTTGAAACAGTATTGATTTCTCCTACCCCCTTTACCCTTTCATGGCCAATCACATGCCAACTCCTCAGGGCTGTCTGAGGACATCATTTCAATATGTTCTCTCTCCTCCACATCCCTTGTCACCCTCCTCCCTGTCTTCAGTGCCCATACTATATACACTGATTTCCTGTCTCCCTTCCTCTGGTCTCTGCCTACATCACATTTCAATCCTTGCTCACACACCTGCCATTTGGTTTCCCAAACTACAGAATAATATTGAAGAAAGAGGAAATGATGTTACAGTCAAATATACATGATTCAGAAGGCCTACTTTTCAAGATACAAGTCCCCCTGACCCCTAGGTTTCAGTATTTCTATTTTTTTAAGTATATATAGATTCCTTAGTAGGATTATTATTGATTGTTGTCATGTATTTCAAGCAACTAGCAAGATGTCTGGGATAAAGTGCATTCCCTGGTCCGTTATTATACTAATCCCTTCATCAAAGATCATAATGGTTCCCTATATTGTATATATATATATATATATATATATATATATATATATATACATACACACATACATATTGGATATATGTTCCCTATATTAAAGATTATTAAAGATATATATATATATATATATATATATATATATATTTATCAGTATATTGGATATATGTAGACATATCTCCAATATGTATATATCTTCTTATATGCTGGCTATAGTGGCTTTTATATGGGTCGATAGATGAAATCCAAACTTCCAACCTTCATTCAAGTAAAAAAAAAAAAATAAGGAGATTAAATCCATCTGTCTCTCTAGCTGCTTTTCCACTCTGACCCTTCAGTACTAAGTGCTTGAGCCAAATCACACACCCCACTGTGCTTTAAGTTCCTTTTTCTCTTTGGTTTAGTTCTTGCTATTTTCTCCACCCAGAGGAACATTTTCTGAGTGTTGAAATCTTCCCCATCCTTGAAAGCCCCTTGCAAATTTCTTCTCCTCCACAAACTCAGAATCAATCACTCCCTCACCAAGTATGACAGTTGCACATTACTAACTTTTCTCTGGAATTTGTCACTTTTCTCCCTGTATTTTTGTTAGTGCAGACACATATCCATTCTCTCCTTTAGAGTAGGTGCTAAGTTTTAATTATCTGCCTACCTCCGAAGCAAGCATGGTCAATGGCACAACATATGTACCCAGCACATGTCTGTGAATTGAATTAAATTGGATTATGAGACTTTGAGCAACTGAGAGTGGGACTCTTGTCTTATAATCTTGGAGTTATCTGTTTCTAATACTGTCCAGCTTCTGCACTCAGAACCTATGAGAGGATTGCCAGAGCCTCATAGGCACCTGCAATTTTGGGAGAAGTCTGGCTCCTCTTGTTCACTTAACCAAGGGTTCTGCTGAATGCTCCCATGGAGGGGCCAAGATGCAAACTTTCTGTTCTGGTCTATTTTGTGCCAGGGCAGAAACAGATACACATCAGCAACTGCACCTTGAAGGCAGAAAAATGACCACACGTTCTTGATTGGTGCAATAGCAACTCCACAGGTTTCTGGAGAATGACCCTAAAAAAGATGTTCTATTTCTTACCCTAAACTTCACAGTCCAGTTAAGGAACAAAAGCCCCCTCTTCCTCTCACATTACTTTTATTCATAGTATGAGTTTTCCCGGGAGCTGTAATGATTGCCATGTGCCATACAGCTGACGTGTCACAGGAACACATGAAGTCTATCATTTGAAGAAGGCAGGGAAGGTAGGCAACACCAACTTCTGCCATTTCTGGGGGCCAAATAAGATGAAATGGTCTTTTATTATAGCAGGAGAGAATTTGGCTAAGAGTCAGGAGGAACTGACAGATAATAAATTGTTTATGCAAAAGCCATGCAAAAGGAGACATAACGTATCTCTATCATACCTAGAAAACTTTAAGATACATTTAACCGTCTACACCTAATACACTGCTGACATTACAAAGATATGGAAATAGACCAGGAGCGCCCATTGGTCCTGTCTTTGTATGTCAGAATAAGGTTATAATTACACAATCGAATGTAAACAGCCATAATTTCCTCATCTGCAGAATGGAGAAGGTAATGAAATTACCTTTCCCATGGTAAAAATAAAATTAGTCATGCAACATGCTTAGTGCACTGTCAGGCGTATAGTGAGCACCTAATAAATGATAACTGAGAAGGAAGATGAAGAAGAAAAGGGTGATCATGAGTGGAAAAGATGGCGACAGATATAAATTGTTTTCTAAGGGAGGCAGCTGGGGTCTCCTGCAGGAGATATTTGAGTTAGAAGCAAATGGCCTGATTGAATCTGACTCTGAAGTACTGACCTCATGGTTGGTGGGGGGAGGGGAGAAGTTACTGACTTCCTTTGGGTTTTGATTTTCTTCCTCTCTAATTTTGGGGGACATTATATGTCTTTCACAGAATTGTTATGAAAATGAAGCTATAGAGTCTATGAGAGTGTGCAGCCCCAGGTTTGGTAAATACTAGGCACCTCCAAGTCAGAAATGAGTGAAGGCTGGGTATTTGAATTCCCTTTATCCATACCAATAAATAAATAAATGATAATTAAAGTAGTCAACATAAGCTCGTTTGTTCCACTGGGAAGCCCAGAATGCAAGCCAGTCCTACATCTGGGCCAAGTCACCAGTCACTTCATGGTGTATTTTGACAAACACCAGGAAGGTCCTTTCATTTCATCCTGAAATTACACTAAGAGCAGCTTTCTGTATTTCATTGAGCCTCTCTCCATGACCTTTTACATAAAATGCAAATTATCTTATTAAGGGTGAATGTCAAATCTTAAGTGTCTTAGGAAAGGAAAATAACTTCAATGAGCCTCTCTTTATGTTCTAATCCCTGAGCTAAGGAGGAAGTCCTGGTAGCTTTCAAAATCGACTGTGGTAATCTAGAGAAACTGGAAGAGGTGAGGACACTGAAGACAAGTAAGTTTGTAAAGATGCAATCCGCCTTTAATTAAGTGAATGAGGATCAATGGTTGTGAAGGCAGAGGGTTTTGCACACTGAGGCTCCCTGGGAACTCCTAATAGCTACAGCCGTATACAACCCATTTAGTGCTTGCTATTGCTATTACATAGCATTTTCTGTTAAATTAGGGAATCTAACTTAACAGAAATTTAAGTGCAGTTGTCTTCTATTTCAGATGGTTTTTAAGGGTACTAAGAAAGCAACAATATGCCTCTCATATGTCATAAAACTATGAATCCTGGGGGATTCATAAAAATGTGCATGCATGGGAGCCCTCCTACCCATATGTGGCAGGCAATGGAAGCCATTGATCTCAAAATGTTGAAGGTATCAAGATGTTCTTGTGCATCTATTTACTGTCCCAGCTGAACTCTTTCCTCCTTGCAATTTTATTCATGTGCAATTGCCCACCCACAGCAAGCTGCAGACCTTCACATCCATCACATCCCCACTGGCATTTGGGACGGAGAAATACTGCTCATTTACTTGATCTCCTCCTTTTGACAATTAATCCCCTCACCTCCATCCAAGCTGTTAACCATTCCTATCAAAGCCAAGAAGATGGGGTTAAGAGAACAAGAAAAAGAAGTGGGAGGGCCAAGGCCGTGCCCAGATTCCAGCTTCTGTTCTCATCTTAGTCCCAAACTGCTAGTTCCATTGACTCCAAGGAATTGGGCACAGGTGAAGCAGAGTTGGAACTCACTGATGTTATCAAGAACTTGCCTTCCAAAGACATCATGTGAGAGGTGGCACGTTCAGAGTTACATCTTCTTGTAAGTGAAGTCACCAGCCAGGCCAACTATAGCTTAAGGATTATCTGGGATATTGCTAATGGTCAATTGCTTCCCCACAACACTCTGGTTCCCTTTTTCTTAACCCTATTTAGATGTATATTTATTGATTGTTCAAACCCCCTCAATCTCATCTCATCCCAGGTAAGCTTCTTGAAGGCAAGAACTTTGCTTTATGAAGTGCACAAAAGGCTTTATCTGTGTATTATCTCTTATCTATTATCTACTTATCTACCTACGTACCCACCTATCTGTTTCAGAAAAGAAGGGAGGATGGAAGGAAAGAAGAAAGGAATAGATTTTTGTGAAAGTTCCATATTGTCAATTACTTAATAGGAAATATTCTTAGAAAAGTGAAGATGTGCTTGGATCTCCTGGGCCAGTATTCTGGGACACTTAAGCACAGGTCTTGATGTCCTCTATTTGACCCAGATGGTCCATATGATTCCAGATTTGGCATAATGTGCTTCTTCAAAGGGCTTTCTGTCTTTCAAAATGCTTTAGACTGTATATTAGTTTGTTATTACTGCTACAACAGATTACCACAATTGTAGTGGCTTCAAACAACACAGATTGATTATATTATAGTTCTGGATGATAGAAGTCTAAAATTAAGGTGTTGGCAGAGCCGTATTCCTTCTAAGGGCTCCAGGGGTAAATCTTTCCCGTTGCCTCCCCAGCTACTGAAGGATGCCTGCATTCTTTGACCTGCTACCCCTTCCTTTATCTTCAGAACTAGCAGTGTGAACTCTTCTCTCCTCCCTGACTGCCCTCCCCCCACTTGTAAGGATCCTTGTAACTATATCAGGTCCACCTGGATAATTTAGGATTAGCTTAATATTCTTAACTTAGTCACATTTGCAAAATTCCTTTTACCATGTAAGGTGGCACATTCAAAGGTTCCAGGGATTAGGAATGGGGACACCTTTGTGGAGGGGGGGGGCATTTTTCAGTCCATCACAGATGAGTAATTATCTTCCCTGTTTGTTAAGACAATGACGTGGTAACAACCAAAAAGACCACACGATGATGAGGGGTAATTTACACACTGTAAAGTATTCTATATAGAGAATACCAGTGATGAGTAAAATCATCCCCTTCTTTCTGTATGGCCCTGTATCCTTCCTATAGGATGGACCTTAGGAAAGGTCATTGATTCCTAAGACACTCTACTGAATCTCCAGACATCATAAGAAACCATACTCATGTCTCATTGTCTTCAGCGGGTCCTCTAAGGAGTAAGAAGATTTTTAAGATTGTGCCTGAGCTTTGAACTTTAAGACAGCAGCTCTGTCCACAATTAAAACATGGCTCAATGAATGCCCCAGGCTTTGACCGATCCCATTTAAAACTTAAGGAGGAATTAGCAATGGACATGGGCAGAGGAGCATGGTGAGAGGGGTGAATATGCCCCGTTCCTAGCATTACATAATAGTTTCCAAATTCAAGTCTTTCCTATATGACAAGTACTACACTATGAGCCTTAATAGCATTATGCCTAATCCTCTGTATATCCACGATATGCTATGCATCTTTGTTTCTGCCACTGTACTCATACAGTTAGACAGTTAAGGCATATTGGAGAAACATAGTGCTCTTACATCTATTTCCAAATAAGGCAACATTCACAGGTGCTAGTGGTTAGGACTCAGACATCTCTTTCTGGAGGAGTCCTCAGGGCTGGTTGAAATACAGCTGATGAGAGAGACTCATTCCTGTTCAGCCATGTTTAGGTATGCATGTGGTAATGAGCATGACACACATTTAGATTTTAGTGTGATTTGGGATTTTATATCGAAAAACCTCGGATTAGGCCCTGTTGAAATAGGAGGGTTCTCCTTGGAGAAGTGAGATTGCTAAGATGAAGTCTCATGTTCTGGTTCAGGACCCAATGCTATGAGCCTGTGTAAGTCATTCCCCACAGAGTTGCCTAACATCATGGATAGGAAAGTACTACAAAACTGCATAGGTCTATATAAGGAATGGCCATTTCCTCTAAAGGCCCTATTAATAAACCCAGTTCTAATTTTTAGCCTTCTTCATTGACTTGCTGTGGTACAAAAAGCCTTTTTCTACTTGAAGCTGGGCCTGGGCTGGGCCTTAAGTACATAGAACTTCCCAGACTGTCAACAAATCAATGAGAGTGATTGACTCTAGGTGAGTTTGCAGCTCAGCATGACCCAAGGGTCTTTCTTTTTCCAGAAGGCCTGACACCTTGCCAGTCACTTCTCATTGGTGATTCACCCTGTGGCCTTGAACACATTCTCTCCATTTGACCTCAGTGCATCTCCACCTGCTTATGCTGCCATTCACCATTCCCTCCCCCACCTCCCTGCTCCTCACCTCTGCAGTGACAGCCAGGCAATGACAGCAAAAGGTAGTGGACTGCCAGGTGATGGAGGATTGGAATAATTCCTTTTCTGTCAATTTCTCCAGCAACTTTCCCTTCCCGCTGACTTTCTCTCATCACACACACAAACCAAAAACTAGAAAATGTCTTTAATGACCGATTAGAGGAGTCACTGGTACCAAATTAATAATACAAAGAAAAAGTGTCCCAGACTACAAGTGATTTCTTAGAGTCTAAATGGCGTCAAAGGCCTTTTACCTACAATGGAGGCCCAAGTTTTGGGGTCAGACCTTGGCCCTGGATGAGATACACAGTGTCTCTGAGCCACCCTCATCAATAAGATGTGAGTAATTACAGAACTTTCCTCATAGTTTCTTGCACAAAGGTACTGAATTTGTAAACCATCAATGAATATTTGTTGAATGAATGATCGGGTGGGAGAGACTGAATGAGGTCACGTAGACAAAACACTTAACACAGGGCATGGTACAAAATAGGTGCTCGAGGCACAATAGCTATTACTGTCACCTAGAGTACTGCTTCAGTCCAGGTGGCTGTCCAGACCTCGTCATTGTGTTTTCTTGTTCCTTCTCTGTCATAAGAACTTTCCAGAGTGATTAAGAGCTTTGACTCCAAAACTGAGGAGTTTCTGGATTTGAACAGTGACTCAACCAACTGTGACCTTGGGCTAGTTAATTATCCTTTTTCTGCTATTGTTTCCTTACATGGATGATGAAGATAATAATGTGTGTTTCATACAATTATGAGGATTAACTGAGTTTACACATGCATTATGCTTAAAATAAAATAAATACTTGGCAAAACTAATTTCTATTTTAAAATTATTATTGGAATCTGTCTAGCTTGGTTCTTGCATTGTTTATACACAAGGAAGTTTGCTCCTAAGGCGTTCTCCTGGCACGTAATCATGTATCGCTTTGTGGTATCCCATTGGCCTCTTTACCAGTCTTTGTGGTATTGTTCCCCTGGACCAAGACTTACTCCCACAACTTGGGTCTTTCTTTTTTCACTCTTCCCTACTGCTCCTAGTGTAGTGCCCTGACACCTTGTTTACTACATTTACTTTCAAAAATGTATGTCATGGAAGTGACCTAAGATGACACCTTTTTAATTATGAAGTTTTGAATCTCACAAGGCCTTAACTATACCCTTTCTCATTTTACAGGTGAGAAAAATGGCCCAGAGAGGATGAAAATTGCCCACAGATACCTGGTTAGTTAGATTCCCAGAACCAGGTCTCTTGGCTTCTAGTACAGCATCCTTATACCCATTAAACAAACAATTAGGGGGGGAAAAAAGATTCATAGTGTATGGATCTGAAGAACTGTCTCAAAAATTATCAGTCTAGGATCTTAGGCTACAGATTTACCAGCGGTGGTTGTGGGAAGGTAAAAGCCGCCTTTTGCTGAGCAATCACCTACCTAATCAAATACGAAATACGAATGGGTCTGATGACCTGAGATTCCCCTCTGATTTTGTTCCCTGTCTGGTTCAGGTACAAAGGGAAGTTTAGCAACGAAAGGAGAATTTGCTGTTGTGAAAAGATACATTTTAAGATGTATCTTGGGCTGGGGCTGGCATTTTGCTGGTTCTACTCACTTCCCTTTGACCCTTGCCTGGTCACTTCCCCTCTTAGAGTCTCAGTTTTTTTCATATTCTAAATAGAAGGAGTGGAGCGAGCTGGGTTCTGGTCCTCTTCCCACTCTGCCATTCTGCGAGGCTGGCTATGGATAAATGCTAAGTAGCTGGTCTGTGCACAAGTGTTTCATTTATTATTAGCTCATGCTCCAGCCAGGAGGTTCTATACTGCCAAAATTCTTTTCATACAATGCATCTCTTTGAATGACACATGGATAGCTGTTAAACATGACTGTAATGTGAGAATATGCGTTAAATTAGTATAAAAACTGTATGCCTCACAATTTCCAGATGCCAGAGTCTCGTAATGTTGTCATTTTTTCTTTTTTCTGTTCAGATGTTCATACAAACGGAAGGCAAATGGGTGCGGGAACCATCCCCCAACAGCACATGCCTTTCGACTTGCTTCTACCAGCTTGTTCCTGGGGGGTTACATGCTCTCTGTGGGCTCACCAAAGTAAAACCGTCTTTCAGAACCTCGCGGCCCCGCGGCAATGCCTCTCTTGTGTATTGCTTAAAATATTGGCTCCTGTGTGACTTTGAACACTCAAAGACACAGACTGCCTGGTGGTAGGTAGTGTTTACCCAAATTAGAGAAATTCAACTCTGAACTGTTCAAGTTTCAAGCAATCAGTTCCAGTTGGTACACACACAATTCCAACCTTAGGGACCTGAAGAGAATATGTGATTTGGGGAGCGAGAGTTGCTGGTAGGCGCTTAAGTCCCAGTCAACACAAAGTATACATAAGTGCCAAAGCTGAATATTGATCAGGAGGTTTTCTTTTGCCTACTTCATATCAGCTGAGATACTTGAAGGCTGCCTTCTTTTATCAGGGAGGAAAAAATATGCAAACAGTCTAAAGAAAAGATTAAATCTCCTTTTTATGGCATGAGGAAGTTATAAAGCCGTAATAGAAAAGCTATAAATTATCGTTATCTATAAAGTCATTGTCACTTTCATCTTTTTATTAAAGATGAGACCAAATTCTTTTGCTATGGACATGTGGGGAGGAAATGTGCCTTTCCTTCTAAACCTTATGTAGCTTGGCTGAGCTACACAACTTCAGCAGGCCTGGATCGTGTTGTGCTCTATGCATTTATCCATCAAAATAGAATGGGATAGTGCCCCCTGGAGGTGTTCAGTGGGCCAGCCCTGACCAAATCTGAACGCAAATATGGGATAAAAGGAGAGAGAATCAGCACAAAATATGTGAATATGTAGATATGTTATATAATTTGATCATTATGAGAACCCAGTGGAATATTCAAAGACAATGAGACTCAAAGAAATAAACAACTTGCTCTAGTAGGAAGGTGGGCTAACTTTAGTGACAAACTACCTTAGAAGCTCAGGATTTCTACACAATAAAGGATCTATTTCTCCCATCATATTCTAATTGGATATTTAGCAGGTGGCCTTCCAAGTAGAGATTCAGGGACCCAGGTCCCTTCTGTCTAATGGCTCCAGCATCTTATGAGCTCAGTGTTCTGAAGAAGAGCATCTGTGTCAGGTACATAGAAAAAAGAGTGAAGGCTTTGAGAATCTTCTGGAAAATTCTAAGTAAGACAGGCTAAAGTGGCTGGCCTGTATCACTTCTATTCCCTTTCCATTGACCAGAACTCAACCATATGGCCTCTTCCTACTGCAGGGGAAACAGAAATATAGTTTTTCTGCGGGCCCAGGGGAAAATGGGTTCGCTAAACATAGTGCTTTGTCTTTGCCACTTGCCAGCAGAATTTCTGAGAACAGAGATCCTTTCTCTGTAGCTCCAAATCCTGTGATCTTTCTGCTCCACCAAGCTGTGGCATTCATCTTCTGAATGACTTTTGACTGCAACTATAAGAATAGAGTTACATACTATAGTGCTTGAGGACAAAGAGAGAGACTTAAATGTCATCCGGAAGTTCCTCAAATTCCTTATTTTTGCTTATATGGGCACAAATTTGAATATTTGACTGACTTTTCCAGCTCTCACTCATGTCTAGCTTAGACATTACCTAAGAGTTTCTTGAAGTTATTTGGTCTGGCCGTATTTCCAATGCAAGATAAAATCTTGGGAAGCTTCTTGTCCCTGGCAATTTCCCCTTCTTTCTCTAAGGCTTCATCTTTAAGAATGTAGCTACTTCCATTGTTTCAACTATAAACACCATGTGGTTGACCTACCCACACGTATTCTCATTATCTCTTTCCCACTCTCTCCTGACCTAAGGGGCTTACACCCAACTGCCTACCGATCACCTCGTCAGCATCCCACATGCTCCTATGGCCAACTTGTATAACAGTGAATATTCTTTCCCCTCTCAAAACATGTCTCTATTACCACCTTCTAGTTACTTAGGTTGTTGAGTTGCGATTTATCTGCATCAGTAGATCCAGGTTTTATGGGAACTGAAGCTTTACAAGTTAAAAAAAATTAATGTTTACTCATTTTTGAGAGAGAGAGAGAGAGAGAGGGAGAGAGCACAAGCATGAGTGGGGGAGGAGCAGAGAGAGAGGGAGACAGAATCCAAAGCAGGCTCCAGGCTCCAAGTTGTCAGCACAGAGCCCAACAGTGGGCTGGAACCCACAAACCGCGAGATCATGACCTGAGCCCAAATCGGACACTTAACCAACTGCGCCACCCAGGTGCCCCTGAAGCTTTACAAGCTTTTTTTTTTAATGTTTATTTATTTTTGAGACAGAGAGAGACAGAGCATGAACGGGGGAGGGGCAGAGAGAGAGGAAGACACAGAATCTGAAACAGGCTCCCGGCTCTGAGCTGTCAGCACAGAGCCCGACGCGGGGCTCGAACTCACAGACCGTGAGATCATGACCTGAGCTGAAGTCGGATGCTTAACCGACCAAGCCACTCAGGCGCCCCACAAACTTTTTAATACAGCATTATGAATACAAACTAGGTTTAAGAGTAAATATTTAGAATGAGGAAAGCAATTGAAACAAGTTACAGATTAAAAATACTGATGAGTGCTATAGTCACATTCATTAAAGTAACTCATAATTTTATTGGTAACTGCCTGATACAACTCTGTAGTGTTTTTTTTTCTTTTTTCTTTTCTTTTTTTTTTTTTTTTTTTACATTATTTGGCCCTCTAAAGAGAAAAATGAAGATAGCTTAGTCTTATTTCTATCACTGTTGGTAGCAGTTTGTTTTTGTTATTGATATCTTATTGGGCTTGTCAGCTTCTCAGCTCATTGATAATGTCATGTAAACTTGAAGAATTTTTTGGTCAAGTTTGAAAAGCTTCTGTCAAAGTTTTTTTGCAGCATTTATATTTTCTTTTGAAGTGATTTATGGTAAATGTCCTTTGCATTGGCAACACTTGTTAACATTGGTGGAGTCCTTACCGTGTCCTCAGAAGGGGGTCTGTACAAGTCAGGGGCCCTGAGTTTGTATTTCGTTAGCATCATAGTAAACCTAAACTTCTTTACCTGTGTTCACCCTCACTCCCTTTTCTCACAAATCATCAATTGCCAAAGTACTTTCAACACTTTCTCCATGGTGGATTTTTGTCTTCGTTCCACTGGCCTTTTAAAGACTGTGTTACTTTAGACAGGAACCCTTGCATATGTCTTCTACACTTTCCACCTAAGGACTTTGCCTCCTTCTTGTCATTCTGAAAAATAGTTCCAAAGTAATCATTTCCATTTTTTAAAACACTCTTACTTGCCAAGTAAAGTTCCAAACCTTTTACCTAATTTGCAGTCCATGTATAATCAACTCGTATTTCCAGTATGGTCTCCTATGATTTCACTCTAGGGGTTTGGACTTCACCCAGACAAGGTTTACTAATGTGCCACCCACTCCACCTTGAACATGACTCCCCCTTACTGAAAGAATAAAATGGTCAGTATCTCATAAGTGCCTGGCCTTCCAGAAGGGACCAGGGAGCACACACAATAATTAGAGAGTTCAGATGGTCCTTCCTTTGGTTTCTCTCCGTGATCCTTACCTAAAACCACAACATTCTAAGTATTATACTTCCATAGTATAATTTAGTTTCCATTCAGTAGATCACAAGCTCCCTGAAGGCAAAAGGGTTTCGTCAACTTTATTCATTGTTATATCCCCACTGCCTCCAAGAGTGCCCAAAATACGAACTTTTCTTGAAAATGCTGAAATATTGACCATATTTGTCTGTGAGATTTTGTGAAATTACTAATGATGATGAAGAAACCTGAGTTTCTTCATCTGTAAGGTAGCAATTATCCTAGTAAACATTTCATACAATTATTGTGAAGATTTAGTGATTTAAAATCAACTAAAGCTTTTAGCAGAGTGCCTCACACACAGTAGGTGCTCAATAAATATTATCTAACATTTTATTTTAATTAGAACCTACACACAGGAGTGCTAAGAAAGCAGCAGCATGGGATCGTGCAAAGAACTTGAGAATTTGCATCCCCGAGGGGCCTAACTACCTCTGGGTTTTTGAGGAATATCCTTTGATTTTCTGAGCCTCAGGTTGATGTATATGCTCAAGGAGAATAATGAGAATAATGGGATGAAATGAGGTCTTAAAAAATTTATGCAGTCCTAAAAATACCATTATTAGGACAGATATTAGGGTAAGAGGACTGTGTCTGGGCCCCTCATAGGCAGCCAGAGTACCTGCTCTGCTGTTTGTACAGTATAGAGAGGGCACTGAGCTTTCCCAATTACATGCACAGTGGAAGCAAAAAGTATCATTGTTTAATTGTAAACTCGAAAATGTTTTTATAAAATGACATCGATGATTAACGCTTCTAATTTTGGAGATAAAAAAGAAATCCGAAGGTAATTATTTGAACTAATTTTACCAGACAGGAATTAGATTTTAAATTTGTTTTATTCCTAGCCAACTTTGCTCCTGGTATAATCCAAGATTTTTTTTTTTTTTTCCCCTCTTCACCTACTTGTTTTTAAGGGGTGGGTAGAGAGCCTGTTTTCCTCTCTGGGAAAGACACAGGCTGGTGCCAGAGGGTGAATGAAGCCAGATTGACTAGAGGTTTCGGAGCCTTTGAAACATGGCCAAGGCCAGATTAGAACTGGAATAGGAATTTCTCTAAGCTGCTATAAACAATAAAAATCCAAAATAGAAACTACCATTGTGATGCAAACAGGAAAGCAAGCATGATTAGCACAAAGCTGTTCTGGAGGGAGAAAGCTGAAGTAACCAGGAGGTCTTGGTGGGTGCGACAATGATTCCATGGGTGGGTATCATACTTAGTCATGTAGCAGCCAGTAGTTATGGCCAGACCCCATGAAGGGGAGCTGGCCTCAAATCCCAGCCCAAACCTTTCATTTTTGGGGGGTAATGTTGGTGTAGGGGTCATTGTGCAGTGGTGGAGACAAAATCCTGTTATCACAGGTAAGGCACGACATCTCTGCCATTGGGACAAAAGGTGAATTGTCTTCAGGTTAATAGGGAAAGAGAATGACAACATTTGTTAAGAGACATTTAGTATAGCCCTTATGGGCATGGGCTCTGGAGATGGGCAAATCTGGAAAATATCCTGGCACCACTCTATAGGAGCCACATGATTTTGACCAAGTTATTTAACCTCTGAGCCTCCTTATTTGTTCCTAAAGCATGAGGATGATAACCGCAATACCTCACAGGGCTGTTGCGAGGATTGAATGAATTAATCATGGAAGGCACTTGGAAATGCAAGTCACTGTGTAAGTTCACCCGAACTACCTACTTCAATCCTTGCAACAATTCTATGTTTTCCTATACCCATTCTATGGAGGAGGAAACTGAGACTTCTAACTCAATTGCTAATAAGATGTATTGTGCAAGCCTTCAAGAGGTTGCTGTAGTGAGGGATATCTCTGTCATTTTAGAGTGGGGATGAGGAGCTGCAAAAGGGCGGGGGAGGGGGGGAAGGAACATTCGAAGAAGAAGGAGTTCTCCAAGACCACCTCATGGAAACATTGACTCTGGCTTTTTCCCTTTCTGAAGAAAATTTAGGAGTTTTTTCCCATTGGATTCCTATTTCCCACCTTCCACTCGCCCTCCACCAGCCCTCTATCACAACCGTGGCTCAAGACAGTTCTAGAACAACAAGAACATTGTAATAGAGTTCTTCCAAAGAGAAAGCGCACTCTATAGATGAAGCAAGTGAAACTAATGAACCTGATTATTGAACAATTGTGCTAAGGGCGTCATTTGAGTTATTGGCTTGTAAGCTTTCTGGTCTGTTTAGAGGCTTCCTGTATTTTAAGAAGTCCATTGTTCGTAAGAGATTTCATAAAACTTCAGGAGCTGTAAGGATGTGAGGTGTCGTCTGAACAAGCCTCCATGGTTGACAGATGAGGAAGCAGAGGCCCAGGGAAGGAAGGAAATTTCCTGAAGTTCACACAGTTACTTCAATGGCAGAGTCCAAGGCAAGTGCTCTCTACATTGTTCACCACTTCCTCCCCTTTCACCAGAATGAACTCTTTGCAAATCCCATAATACAATTTTCTCAAGACCCTTTGCTTTAACATACAACACATACTAATCTTGGAATCCCAAATATATTGCTACTTTTTTGTGTTTTTGTTTGGCTTGGTTTGGCTTTGGCTTTGCTTGTCACCTCCTGATCCATTTTACTCAGATCAAACATCATTTCCTCCAAGGAAGCTTAACCTCTTATATGCTCCTACAGTAGTCCCTGTTTATCAACCCCACAATCTGATTTAATTATGTTTGTGTATATGTCGGCCTTTCCTAGAGGCAAAAGATTGTGTCTATGTTGTTTATCGCTCTATTCCTTGTGTCTGGCATTATGACTGGCAGGTGGCCAAAAATAGGTGGAGGATCAAAAATACTGGATGAATGGATAGATGGGTGGATAGATGGCTGGATGGATGGGTGAATGGATGGAGAGATGGGTGGATGGATGGATGGATGGATGGATGGATGGATGGAGAGATGGATGGATGGATGGATGGATGGATGGATGGATGAGTGGATGGAGAGATGGGTGGATGGATGGATGGATGGGTGGATGAATGGATGGAGAGATGGATGGATGGATGAATGGATGGATGAATGAATGGATGGATGGAGAGATGGGTGGATGGATGGATGGATGGATGGGTGAATGGATGGAGAGATGGGTGGATGGATGGATGGATGGATGGAGAGATAGAAACATGGATGCATGGGCAAATATGGAGAATCTCTCTTGAAAATAGGGGCAACTGGGTGGCTCAGTCAGTTTGGCGTCCAATGTCAGCTCAGGTCAAGATCTCACAGTCTATGAGTTCGAGTCCCGTGTCAGACTCTGTGCTGACAGCTCAGAGCCTGGACCCTGCTTCAGATTCTGTCTCCCTCCCTCCCTCTGCCCCTCCCCTACTCATACTCTGTCTGTCTGTGTGTGTCTCTCTCTCAAGAATAAATAAACATTAAAAAAATTTTAAAAATAAAATATATGGAATTACCTGAAACCCTCTACAAGGCTCAGGTAACATGAATCCCTTCATCCATCCCACAACATTGCCTTATAATATTCTTTGTTACTGGCCCAACATATGGTTCTGTTATGTTTCTAAGAAGAGGCAGGGAAAGGCATGTTCTGATCAAGTAGCAAGTGGAAATCAAATGCCTCTTCACTGTGAGATTTGGTTAAAAGCTTTCAACTCTCTATAGGTATTTCCTCTCAACACTTTTTCAGTTTGTGTGTGTGTGTGTGTGTGTGTGTGTGTGTGTGTGTGTGCGTGTGCACGTGCACGTGTGGCTATACTCACTGATTTATCCCCTTCAACCAAGAAAATAGGAGAAATGTTCAGGAATCACAAATAGACCCTGGGATAGTCAGAAAGTCAGAAGTCACATGTGCCTTCATGTGAAGGCACTGTCCTAGTTTATGGGGAGTCAATGAGGTCTGGACAAGCCCTAGTGGCTGCTTTGGTTAAAGACCACCTTGATTTAAAAGCCCTGCTACTGGGAATGCCATGTGATATATGCAGTTCCTCAGCCTTGCCTACATTTCAATTCTGAGGCAAGGAAGAAAGAATGCTTCCGGGTTCTTTGACTGACGGAATAGCAATAGACCATTGCATTTGGACTTTTAAATTTACCATGATTTTGACTTTCTTTCTTCTGTGCATCTTCTATTTTGTAGTCTAATTAGCTCAGAAGGTCAAAGCTGAGATACCTGTCTTGACAACCAAAATGTGGAACAATGAATTCATGACAAAAGCGAGGCCTGATATTCATTGTATAGTAAGTTTATAGGTCTTTGATTCATTCATCCCTCTGACAGTAGTAATGGGAATCTTGAGTGCTATTATATTTCCTTCACAGCAAAGATTATAAAGGGCGAGAGGAATTACACATGCTTCTGTTCCATCTTATCAGCACTCAGACAAGGCCTACAAATGTGCATAATCACAATGAGTTTCAAAAGGTGCCACCTTGGTATTTTTGCTCATTCAATTCAATGTAACAGACATTTATTGAGCATCTATTAAGTACTAGGCACTGTACCTGGTACTAGAGATAGAGAAATAAGTAGACACAGTCATTGTCAGTAGAAATAGAACATAGAGGCATGTTCAGTTGGTTTACATGTTAAGTAAAATTTGGATTTTTGTAGCAAGTGGATTCAAATAGAGTTGTAATTCACCTTTGGTACTAATTATTTATGTAACTTTGGACAAGTCAGTTTACCCCTGGAGCCTTCAGTTTCTTCTTCTATAAACAGTGCCATTTGAGCCCTTCTATTGGAAAATTATATGCTAAGGATTAAACTGCCAGTTTGAGAGTTGAGAAGTCTGGGTCGAGAGTCTGAAGTAATAGTAATCCCCACTCTTGAATCAGCGTATATGTAGCGCGTTGTTTCTTTGGAGTATCATGGAAAGCAGCATCCTTCCTGTTATCACCGTTTCATGGGAGACTCTAAGAAGACATTCTCACCATAAGTCTGTGTCAAAGACTTCTACACCATTCTTTGGAAACCTATTTAGGTGGGGAGGAGAGAAAATCAATTGCAACACACGAGTAGTTCTTGAAACCATTTCTCCTCTCTTGATGGATGTTTTCCACAGTAAATTTGGAAATTTGTGGTCAATTTTGGAAAAATGTGGTCAGTTTTAGGGAAGTTGAAATACTAGTTGTTTCCTTAGCATGTACTAAGTGAATCATTGTAATGAATGGGTCTGTTTTTCAATTGTTTATGACAGTCACACTGAATACTGTTAACTATTCATTATTGATAATTAGAGTCTATAAATGAGAGGTTGCAAGTGTAGCACCTGCAGCATACTTATTAAGAATCTACCTGTGACACTTATATATCTGATTACACTCTATGGAGGTAAAAGTTCTAAGACAAATACAGTGGTTGTATGACCATCTAACATTCACAGAGACATGCCTATGATTCTTATTCCAGGGCTTTCTGGGAAGATATTTTCTTCCTGCTTATTGAAAAAAAAAATTCCCTATAGTTCCCTATATACTTAGATTCCCTAAGTATTACAATAGAAGACTAACTAGAGAAACAATGGGTTTGGTAGACAGAAAACAGTCTTCAGATTCAGCCAGGCGCGAATTCCAGTTCAACTGCTGAGTAACTGAGTGACTGGGTAAGTCACTTAACATCTCTGAGCCAATTTTCTCACCTGCAAGATTAGGACAATGCTAGTACCTACCTCAGGGGCTTTTGGGGAGGATTAAATAAATGCTTTTGTGAGAGTGCCTTGAAGGGTAACAACATAGAATACAAACAAATTGGAAACAGAGAAAGGTTTACAAATGAGCTGGTAGTAATAAATTCATTAAAACTTCATACATAGATAGTAAATTCTTTTTGTTATTAAGAATATGCAACCGGGGCACCTGGGTGGCTCACTCAGTTAAACATCTGACTTTTGCTCAGGGCATGATCTCACCTTGTGAGTTCGAACCCACCACCTCTGGGCTCTGTGCTGACAGTTCAGAGCCTGGAGCCTGCTTCCGATTCTGTGTCTCCCTCTCTCTCTGTTCCTCCTCTGCTCATGCTCTGTCTCTCTCTCAAAAATAAATAAATATTAAAAAAACAACAACAACAACAACCAAAGAAAAGAATATGGAACCAACATTGACTGTTGCACTGGCCCCACCAAGATTTGGGTTTGATGGGAAGCGACTCCGATCCTGGGTTCTTCAGGTGGAGAACAAAGCATAAGGACAAACTCCCTTGACTTTTTGTCCTTGATCTTGGTCTTCCTTTTCAAAAACTAAGAGAGAAAGGCCCCTAGTGGTTTCTTCTTCCGCTAATCCTTAAAATTTTCACCCAGGTGATACAACCTAGCTCTAATTAGGTTTCTCAAACTGCTGTGTAAGCAGTAGAGTAGATACTGCTTTTTCAGGCATGGCCCAGGAGTTACTATAAGTAGCCATTTGTTGCCAGGCCATGAGATAAGCACAGAAATTGTGTTTAGTGCCTTTATAGCAATTTGACAGAGTAGCTTTGTTTCTGTTGAATCTAATAATATAAATTTTGAATTTGTATTCTGATATCTTTTAAATTTAATTTTTCTAGTAATTCATTTTTTACACTTTACAACAGCATCAGACCATGACAGATTATAAATTATTTTTAAAGACTGAATCCTTCAACCCGGACAACAAGAAAAGCCCAGCCATAAAACACCACAGACGTGTTGTTATTCAGACTTTGCACTATCTAACTTCTTGGGTTATTTCTTTTCCTGTTCCAAATAGTGCATGTGGAACTCAAGTTTAAATTAGATAAAAATCTTATGATACTTCAGATTTATATTTTGAACACAAATAGAGAATGTCAATAGTGTTCGCCCCTAGGGATGACACTGGGCTGGATGTCCTGGGGAATACCAGCCCTTGTGAGGAAGTAGAGGAAATTCATATAACTTACAAGGTTGTGGGAGAGATAAGATATGCCCACCATTAACCATCATAGGAAACAGAGGGTGGCAGTTGCCAAAAGCAAGATATGGATAAAGTTATGGGAGAAGTCAGATAGGAGAGCTAACTTCCTGTTAGTAGAAGGAGAATGAAGAAAAGACAATGAAAATGGGATAAATGTAACCAGAGGCCACAGTCAGGAGGACTCCAGCCCCCTTAAAAGTAAGTGATGTCAACACTAACCCTAGTATGTATGAATATATGAAACATGTTTCCATTTTAGAACATGAGGGTTGAGAGAATCTAAGGAGTCACTTAGTTTAAATTTCATATTTCATGGAAGTATAAAACAAGGTCCGGTTATTTGTCTAAAGTCAAATAAGAAAAGACAAGGTCCAGTTATTTGCCTAAAGTCAAATAAGAAATGTATCCGATGGGAAAAAAATGTGCTTTATGTCTGCCTTACCAATATGAAGACCATGCCCACTGGACTGGAGTAGGTTTTTTGAGGTTGATTGTAAGGTGATCATTAGCACTTAAAAGATATTTTTAAAAAGATAAATATTGCAAGATATTTTCAAGGCAGTGTGATATGGTAGAAGGAACATGGAATTGGGTCCAAAATATGACCCAGCAAGTTGTGATTTTGGACACATCAGTCAACCTCTGAGCCCTTTTCCTCGTGTCTGGAATAGGTGTTATAATTAGCACTGGCAAGAGATTAAAATACAAGATATGTATTTAAGGAGATAGCATAGGACCCAGAGTGAAGTGGACCCTGAATGTGCATTATTTAGGGTCTTCCTGATCAAACACACCCTTTCCATGGGACTGTCCTGCTTCTCTTCTCTGCTGAATTCTCCACCTCACTGTGTTTGTGGCAGCATGGTTGCAGCATATTCTAAACTTGTGATTATAGCCACAGCCAAGATAGGAGTTTTGGGAGGAGGACCACATGCCTTCAGGAACTAGCTTATTCCTTACAAGAAGGATGTGTATGTGTCCAGTTTCCTATCACCATAAGATGAAGGTAGGGTTTGTTCGGCATGAATTCAGTGTTTCACCTGATTGACCACTACCAATGCATCCAGTCACCCACTAGGCATAAAAATAGGTCTTCTCCTAAAGCAGGAGAGCTGAAGGTTCAGACCAGCGTTTGCAAATATAAGGTGGGCTTTCAGCAGCCCCAAAAGCATTGTATTCACCGCATCCCTTGTTTTGGTCCTAATTATAATACTTGTCTGGGGAAGTTTTGTTTGCTACTTAACTTGTAATTACAACACGTAGACACTTTTCACAGGTGCTATGGCAGGAATGACCTGATAGAAACCTGAAAGCCTTAATTCGCACCTGAGGGAAACATAATACCCGTCTCAAGATACTGTGGAGGAAACTTACACCCCCTTCACGGTCCCCATCTCAGGCCAGGCGTAGAGTAGGAAGAAGGAGGACCTAATGTAGTCACTGGCACATGCTTTACATACCATGCATCAGAGCCTACCTTTGCCTCAGTGCTGACCCAGGGCTCCTGCCTTTTAGTGAGCCACCTTGCTTTTAGGAATGTGTGTTGATTAAGTGCCACAGCTGGGAACATTGTTGGGTTTGTCATGATGCAGTTTAATGTTCAAAGTCATCCTTTGAACCTTACATTGAACTCTTGAGGGTGAAACCTTGAGAAGGTTCGTTTATGTGACAGCTTCCTCTCATTCTCCTCACTATTGTTGGCAACACCATCTATTACCCTGGGAAGCCATTCCTACTCATGTAGGATATCCTGTTATGTGCCCAAATGCTGTCTTTATAATTTTTGCACTGGCCACAAATAGAAGGGGAAGGAAATGAATATTTATTAAGAGCTTACTTGGCATCAGACCTTCAACATACATTATCTCATTTAGGCTTCATAACAATAGGATGAAGTAGAGATTTTTATTCTTATTGTTCTTATTAAGGAATTAAGCTATATCACATTGGTGCAATTTGCCCAAGGTCACACAGCTGATAAATGACTGAGTTGAGGATAGAATCCATGTTTCTAACTCTGAAGTTCATCTTTCTATTCCATCATGCCATTCCCTAAAGATAATTCCTTTTGGGTAGCAGCAAACGTGAACAAATTGGCTTCCCCTCACTCGACGTTTATTCACATACATGTAACTAAGCACATATTTATATGTATTTATTACTGGTTAGGATCGTAAGATAAAGCACGGAAATAAACAGAGTTCCTCCCGTAAAGATTTGACAAATGGATAAACATATATTCAGATACATAAGTAGTTATACTCCAGGGTGAAAAGTAATATAATGGGGGAAATTTGAGGTTACAGGAGAGCACACAGAAGAGGCACTTAATTCACAGTTAGGGAAAGCTTCAGGAAGAACTCACATCTTAACAGAAATCCTTAGGAACTGTAGGAGATAATATGGAGGCAGTTGGACAGAGGGGTCAGTAAATGCACAGATCTAGAAACAAGAGGAATGCTATGCATTGGGAGAAGTGAAAGTTGTTCTATATAAATTGTATGGGAAGAATCATTCACCAGCATTTCACTGCCTCAGGCCACTCCCAGCCCTTAATGTACCAGATATTGGGGATGAAAAGATGAAAAGATGAATAAAGCCATGGTGCTTCTCTGTGGGGAGTGTAGAGTTAGAAATATTCAAGAGGCAGGGGCTGCTAGAGTGAAAACAGAAGCTACTTTATAAAGTTGGAGAGGGCTAGAGATGAAGTCAGAGAAGACATCAGAAAGGCTCTGAAGACTGAACAGAGTTTTGAAGGTCAGGGTCAAGTTCAAGCAGGAATCCAGTAGGTAGGGAAACCAGAAAAGTACATTCCAGAGGACATGGAATGTTCAGCGGGAGACGGGTTGGGATGCTTTTCTTGGAGTTGACAAAGAACTCATTAGTCATCTCCCTTTCTGTATTTACTTGAATACATTCTTCATCAAGTGACAGGAGGACACAAGACGATATCAGGATATTCTTACTAGAAGTTGTAATTCCAATCCATTGAATGTTCTTTGTTGACTGGAAATGGTACAAAGAGAAGCTTGAGGAAAATAAGCTTTGAAAGGGAATAAGTTGTCTGGCTACACCAGCAGATAATGGACTTGCAGTCAATTATCACAAGATTCCAGACTTCATAAAAACCAAGGATTTTGTCTACTTATCTTTCGGAAATTTCCTTGTTCCCAAACCTAGCACAGTGTCTGACTCATAGGAGGTGTTCAAAATATTAATTGAATAAATAAAAGAGTAAGAGGTATTTTAACCATGCCGAGGTTGAGTTTCTCATCTGGAAAATTTGGAATGACATTGTATGGCTAAACACATATCTGGACTTAGCTGGAATTTGAATTACGTGCTACCACATACTCCTTGTTTCTTTTTGGATACATCGTCTTACTTCTAGTGAGCTTGGGGTGTTCATCTGGAAAGTGGAGTTGACATTAGCTCCTCACAGGGATGGTAAAGGTGAAATTAAATAAAGCATATTAAGTGACTTAGAATAGGGCTACACACATGGACATTTCTTAGGAAATATTAACTAACATTATAATAACTGTTAAAAGGTGATTTTCAAAAAATGTGTAAAATCATGACTCTCCTCCATATATAAAAATAAATCCATTTTAAAGATTTCATTTAGCTCATTAATTAGGGAACTAGTGAGGTGTTAAAAACGAGTCCAACAGAGATTCCAAAGACCAGAAATGTTTCTCTATTAGGAATGTTAAAATGAAAGTGCAAATGGAGGAAATATTAGTCTCTTCTGGAGTAGGGGAGGAAAACCGGTTTTCCTTCCACTAGATATAACTGACAAAGTTTACATGTATATGGACAAGAATCGCTTTGCAATGCTGTCAGTTAATCTATAAAGCACAGAGTTGTAAAACAGCTCCCATAGAAGCATAATTAAGTAACTTGCAATAATTTTTATAGATATTGTATAGTTTTCCATCGAGGTAGAAATTTTTCTTCATATTACCATTATTACTATCTACCTGAGACTATTAACACAGCAGTTGTAGAGCTGTGATGTGAGGTATGAGCTCATACGATGATGTTATGTAATGAGAAGTGATTTTTCTCATCTCTTCCTGCTTTTCATACTGATACTTTTAATATTTTTATACTATTATTCCTTTTTTTTGGCATATGGTTAGAAGTTAGTTACATATTTTATTTTCATGTTGGTAACAGATCAGTGTAAAAAATCAGTCAATATAGAAATGCATAAAAACAAATAAAATCATCAGTAATCTATTGCCTAAAGATAACCATTGTTTAAATACAGATGCATGTGTGTGTGTGTGTGTATACACACACACACACACACACACACACACATATATATATATATATATATATATATATATATATATATATATACATATATATATGTATACACACACACACACACACACAACTGACAGATACAAAGTACCACTTGGTCTTATGGATGTCGAGAAATCTCTGAGTCTTGATGCTCCCCAACAGGCATTGTCTCTCCTCTGAGAACCCAAAAGGAGGTGTTAAATTAGAGGAAGGACTGGAAAAACAGCAAAGGACAAAAATGTGAGCATGATCACATTCAGTCCCATGGGAATTGTCCCCAAGTTTGTATTGGTCCCCTTTGCACTATATGCCTGTCTCCTTCTTAGATATGTCCTTCTCCAGGTAGCTCAAAAGCTCATTGAGGAAAAGGACAACATCTGATTCATCTCCCTATCTCTTGTGACCATCCAAGTGCCTAACACATGACAGATACTCAATTAATGAATGAGTGAATGAATGAGTATAGTGAGGTAAATTTCCATTCACAACTCATCTGCTAATGAGCCTGGTCAGAAGGATCTTTCCCTTCTATATCTGCAGCTTTTGTAGGATACCCCCCACCAACCCAGTCCCTCAGACTAGGACTCTCCCATGTTCTGTACCACCTCAATCTTCCACTTCCATTCAGTGGTAAAGTTCGATGGGTGTGGCTACCCCACACCATCAATCTTTTCTCACCCTCCCACCTTCCTTCCACTCCTGATGCTCGGAGCTTTCTTACTTTTCTCTCTGACTATAGCAACAGCCCCAAGGGGGCTCCGGGTTGCTGTTTTCAATTCATCCTTTACCAGTGGCAAGGGTGATCATTTGAAAACTCAAATCTGACATTGTGTTTCCTTATTTAGTGTTTTATGAATAATCCATTGCCTATAGCTGTAGCTCTCAAAGTTACATCAGAATCACCTGAGTAACCCATCAAAACATGGATCGCTGTTAAGTCTCATAGTTTTTGATTCAATAGGTCTAGGATAGGGTCCAGTACTTTCCATTTCTAAGTTCCCAGGTGATCTTGATCCTTCTGATCTCAGGATACACTTTGAAGAACCACTGGCTTGGGGTGATAAGCCAAATTCTTTAATGAAAATTTCACTGAGGATTATCTAATACTTATGCTATACCAGATATTATACTATACTTTGCTCAATTCATCTATTACTTCTACATCCTTTTCTCTCACCTCAGGTACATACAGCCTTCCTTTCAACCACACCAAACCATACATTTCCATGTATTCCCTATTCTTTCCCAGTTCTGCTTGAAATATAATGTTCTTCCTCATTAACCTTAATCTCTCAAAATTCTACTTATACTTAAAGGCCCAATATAGACAACTAAAATTTCCTCTTGAAAGAATCATAGCCCATTTCTGAATTATCCCTCTTCCCAAACACCCAGGTAGACTTAGAATCACAGGAAATTTTCTCTGTTTACATTTCATTCTGCCCTTTCCATGACACCCTAGATTATTTATTTTTGTGTCAGTGTACTTAGATTAATTATAAGCTCCTGGAAGCTTTCTTTTCTTTCCTTTTTCTTGATTTCTTGATTTCTTGGTTTCTTGCTTGCTTGCTTTCTCTCTTTTTCTTTTAAAATCAGGAGAGCCCAGCAAATAACTGAATAAATGATTCCCATTAAATATTTATGGAATTTAGTTGAATTTACGGTGCACCTTAGTTTAAGGAATGGGCTATCGGATCGGCTCCTAATATTGTTCATTGCTGGACACATGGGCACTTGGGGAAAGATTAGGTAAATAGTTGGGTGATCATTCATCTGCAAAAATAGATTTACAAGGGAACATTTTTTTATTCTGGACAGACAGTCATAACCAGTGCTGGTTTTATAGGAGCAATACATATATAAAAAAAAAAAAAAAGTCATGAGAGCAAACTGGTTCCTTCATACTTACATTTAGGTAGAGGGCAAAGGTAAATACCAGTACTACTACTATTAGTAATATTTTCATATATGAACACATATCATTGTTAAGGTTTTGATATATGCCAAGCCCTGTTACAAAAATAAAATAGAAGCCATTTTATCTAAAACAATCAGGAATTTTCTCGCATAATCAAAAAGAGTCATTGTTTGCAAAATTATTCCATAGTCATCAGTTTTCTTAAGGGTTTCTCTGAATTCCTTGGGATTAAAATCTCCTATGGTGTCATGATCATATTAATTTTTCTCTTTTTCAGTTGTTAACATATCTAAGCCAGATCTTTGTAAATGTCTTTCAATATGTTCAACCAAGTCACCTCCTTGAACCTTTTGTAATATTCACAACTTCACCTGAAAATTGATTTGTATCATTCAACTGAAGCCTTCTTAGACAACTCATAAAAATGAAAATATATCTTAGTAATTAACTTTAAACATATAGGTCACCTTTTTAAAAAGTTTATTTATTCTGAGAGAGAGAGGGAGAGCGCAAGCTAGTACAAGCAGGGCAGGAGCAGAAAGAGAGGGAGAAAAGAGAATCCCAAGCAGGCTCCGCACTGTCAGCACAGACTTTGATGGAGGGCTCAGTCTCATGAACCATGAGATCATAACCTGAGCCGAAATCAAGACTTATTGCTTAACTGACTGAGCCACTCAGGCACCCTTGGATCAGCTTCTCTTTTACCATTTTTTTGGTGAAGGGCTAAGGCTTTACATTCAGATATGAGTCCAAAACAGTCATCTTTTATTCATAAGCTACAACCATAGTACATTAATACATTCATTTATGACTTTTGTTTCTGTTTCAATGGAGAGAAAATGTGAAGATTATGAACTGCAATCTGAAGGTGAAACCCCTCTAGAGTTCTGTTCTTCCCAATTAAAAAAAAAAACTTTTTAAATGTTTATTTTTGAGAGAGAAGGACAGACAGACAGAGACAGAGAGACAGAGCACAAGCAAGGGAAGGGCAGAGAGAGAGGGAGACACAGAATCAGAAGCAGGACAGCTCAGAGCCTGATGCGGGACTTGAACTCATGAACCACGAGATCATGACCTGAGCCAAAGTCAGACACTTAACTGACTGAGCCACCCAGGGGGCCCTCCCAATCTTTTACAATGGTATATAACACATACTACTTTGGAGAGGCTTGCCTTTATCACCTCTTCCAAAACATTAACTTATTTTTATAGGAATAAAACTTTTTTCTTTACAAAATCATATTTGATGTGTTTACATAGCCTTTTCTGAATCATTAATTCCATTAGAATAAACAAGTTTGGGATCACTACAACTGATTCTTGGCACATATAAAATTTAACTGCTAAGAATGGAAGTAAATGGGAGTCCTATAATTGGCCTACTAGATGCCAGAATCAGATTATTGTGGAACTCAATCAGAATGGTTTGAAGAGAGAAGTTGATACTGGATATCAGTTAAGAAGTCAGTGAAAAGAACGCCCACTATACTTTGCAGGTAAACCTCACAACAGATCCTATGAGGCTGATACTATAATTTGTGGGGGATTTCACCGTCTCTCTACCAGTGTTTCTGAGCAGGCCATTAAATAGGGGTTTCTGTCTCCTTGGAAATATTAGAAGCACTCTACATTCTTGGTTTTCTCTTCCGACCTACTCATTCTTCTCCAAGGGATATAGAATGTATAATCTGATTGGCTTGGAGTGATTGGCAAAGGGGCCCTGAGTACATGGAACCCACTCTCTTCTGCATTTTCTCTTAGATTCAGCGAGCTCCCAGAACCCCCAAGTCCTCCTCAACTGGGCAGTGTGAGTTTCTTCCCAAGGTAAGAGAGCCCAACTTATTTATTTGACTTATTATTTGACTGGCTTTGCCAGTCTTGAGTTTATTCACATCTGGGTGAGGTAGATGGAGACCTCTTTGGCTTGGAGCCTAAGCAGAGGTGTCTTTATCCCTGATTTACTAGCAACAGTTCACTCTCTATCACACAATTTGTTTGGAGAACTTGGAGGGAAGAAAGTGTGACTAATTTCATAAAATGCCAAACTTGTTATTCTCATTTTACCCACCATTTTATCATAGCTTAGGTACATGATTTTACTCTGAAAAATCCCAAAGAGGTAGGCACTACAATTATCCTAGCTTTATGGATGAATTTAAAAGAAGAGGAGGTCAGATGACTAGTTGAGTTTCTTATAGCTAGTGAGGAGGGCCGATTCTTTAGTCTGTTATTCATTTATTCAACACTTTGGTATTGAACATTATTCGTGCAGGTGATATATGAACAAAATAGTTATAGTCCCTCCTTACATGGAGTGTGTAACATAGAGAGTAAGAGACATATTAGGTAATCGCATAAATAATTACATAATTACAAGCTGTAATAATGTCTTTAAAGCCCATTCTCTTAACCATTATACTGCCTTACTTTGACTTAGAAATTTGCTTGTACTGAGATTCACATTATTCGTTTGTCTTTTATTCTTTTATATAAGTATTGTATGATTCCTTATTTGATTGCTTTATGATGACCAACTGATACATAAATGCTCCTAAAAACCACAAGTCCAAGTGATGCATGCAGTATCACTTGGCAAGGTCATAAGGGTGCTGGGGAACCTCTTTGCCACCACTAGTCTCCAGCCTACTACCTGTATTGTCCTTTGACAGGGACAGAATATTTCCTAACATCTAGATCAAGAAGACAGATCCCCCCCAACAGAAAATGTCAATTGTGGAAAGAACACTTAGAGGCCATCCAGCTAAGCCCCCTTAAGTTACTGAAGAGGAAACCCCTAGGGTTTGAGGAAATGAAGTGACTATCAAAGGATTGCCAAGGTTATCCCTACAGGCTCCTAGTCCAAGGAACTGCTTCCTATACCTTTTAAAATGTTAGTTTAAATTCTCCACATATTGAAATGAGCTGAAATCAGACCTATATTCAAGAAGATGTCGTGGGAAAGCAGACTTCTGTGTTCTTTAATAGACAGAAGAAGATAGGGTATGGGATTAAGGTGGGAGGGGGACACTGGAATAATTTCCCTAGTATAGAACTCGCACATGAAGACTGATTATTTCTTCCCCTCCTCCCCAGCTCTGACTCTGTGTACCTGGGGTGGTTATTTGAACACACTGCCTCGTGTGCTTACCGTCTTCATTTGTGATATGGGGACGAGGATAGCACGCAGCCATACCTTGACGAGAATTCGAGAATTCGTTGTGTAATGTACATAAAGGATTTAGCGCAGGGCCAGGCACATATAACACGCTCAGTAAGGGTTAACTTTTGGGATTGTGTTGCCGCTGTTGCTATTGTTACATTAGCATATGATGTTTCGGATAAATTATTTACAGTTTTAATGCTAGAATAGGAGGGTAGTGAAGAAGGAAACGGGGCATATGTTTAGCAGAAAGCAGCTGATGTAATTCAATGTTATTCTGCTTCCAGCCTGGCTGATATACACTGCTTTATAAGTTTGTTGTATTTTCTCATCTATTTTAGCACCTCACCTGTGCTTTATGCAGAGTACATGATTAAGAGTCGCTACACACAACAGTTTTCATAATTTGGCAGATGAGTCAAGATTAATTAGTGGCAGAGTGTTGTCTAGACTTGAAGCCTCTTCAGCTTTAATCCGCTTCTCCTTTCTAGACAGTGGAACCAACCAAAACACTGTCTTCATTTCAGCCCCCAACTAAAGCTTTTCAGTTCACAGCGAACTTTTCTTCCAGCCCCATTCAGATCATCTGCCCTCCCTCCCCGGCCTCCCCCACCACATTTCCATTTCCATTTTTCTGACTTTTGGCCCTGCTACTTGATGAAGGCAAAATGTTTTCCCTTCCAATTAGTTTAGTGGAAACCTCACATGTTTGATATTGTAGCAGACAATGTTGCATTATGCTATTGATTTGAACAGAGAAATTCCTGTTCCTGAAGGCAGCCAAAGCACACTCTGAAGGGTAGAGTTACTGAGTTACAGCCCAGAAAGGGAGACCACAAGGGAGGCCAGACTCCATTGAGAAAATGCACAGGCAAGTGTGGCTACACAGGAATGCTCCAGAAAAGATTTTATGGTCAGCATCAATAGATGTGTGTGTTTTATGAATAAGAATAAGTGTATTCATGTTCCTAAAGTGCTTCAAAATCGCTGGCTGAAAAGTGCTCCTAATATTTGCTCTCAGGGCTCCCCCTGACATAATATGGCATTTTACATGCAGGAAATGGTGAGTTAGCGTTTCCCAGGCCCCCGCACACCAGCGGGAAGTTGTATCTTAATTGTTTAAGGCTCCAAAACTCTGTTTTGTACTATTTCTGCATCAGAGAAGCCTAAAACCAATGGTCAAAAAAGTATTTTCAGATCCTCCCCATCTAAAATATGCAGACAGTTGCCAGTTACAAAATAAATTTCTCTTTGTGGGTAGGGAATTCAAAGAGATAAACGGGCAAAAGGGTAGGAGAAGAACATTCCAGGTGGAAGGGTCCAATGAAAGAATGGCTTGAAGCAAAAGGCACAGTTGTTAGAACGTCAACTATAGGCAGCAAATGGCTGAAAACGATATTGGAGATACAGGGATTTATCCGAAGGGTCTTTCTTGTATGCCAGGTTAGAGCCCAGTCAGTCCAAATGATGGCTCGATGTACATTTTACACCTGTATTACATACGTTTACAATTTACATAATCTCCCAGGGTTTTCTTCTATGAAACTGTGATATCTGTTTCTCTCCTCATTCTTCCAGTGTTCTTCAAATTGTTCCAATATATCTCAGAGCTTGCATTTGGTTTTGTTATTGTTAAAAATGAGGCAAGTGATCAGAACAACTTGTAATTGCTTATGTCATTTAATCCTCATGATAACACTGGCAGCAGGCACGATTGGCTTTATTATTTCTACTCTATGGATGAAATCCCTGAGGCGGAGGGATGTTAAATGACACAGGAAGTAGTATAGCATGTTACCTTGTGATATTACCAGTTATGACCATTACATTTCTTTGAATGTCCCCTAGTATTTCTTTCCAGAGACCCTCTCCTCTACCGTTTCCTGTGTCTACTAAGTTAGATTGAACTCTCGTCTCAGCTTCAAGTTACAGTGAAATACCCATCTTACCTCTCCCCCTTCTAGATCTGCTTTAAACATAAACTGCAAACCAACCTGATCTTCTACATTGAGACCAAATCATGAATTGTTGAAATCAAAATATGGGGCATTATCATCCATTTCATGTGACGTGTTTCAGCCTGACGTGTCTAGGTGATTTTGTTACCCTGCTGTTGTCATGTAACATGCTAACTATTTCTTCCTTCTCTGTGACCCTCTCAAATTTAAAACCATGAGTTAGCAACGTCCTAAAGGAATGAGAAGCGGGATTTTTCCAGGAGATGGTAAGGTAACAGATGTACTTCCTAGTCCTTGAGCTGTAGAAGGACAAGGTGCCAAGGCTAGGTACTTGGGAGCATAGCTGTTCTAAAAAATGTAGGCAAAATGAACACCGCACCTCACACTTTTGCCAAAGTTCAGTTTTGCCAACCTCTGAAAAATCCTGCCTGCCTTCATTCCGGAGAGAGCCAAACTGCATTTCTGAGCAAAAATGCAGAATCCTTTGACTTCATACTCAGTGCGACCCTTTTTCCCTGTAAATGTGAACACCCCAATCGCACCAACCATTCTGCTACTTTCGGAGTGAGCGGTTACCTCTTCATGGTCTCCAGCAGGTATGAATTTGAGACCTTCTTCATTCACATGCAGGGCATTGTACTGGGTGCTGAGAATATGGCAAAGACAAGGCCAGACCTTTTGCCTATCTTCCAACAACTTGCTCTCTGATGGAAATTTAACAGAATACCAGAAAAATAGAAGTTCTAAGATGCAGTGTTTGGTCAATGTGGTCAGAAATTCTTCTCATTCCCTTTCTTCTGCCCGCATGTGTTTACCTCCTTTTAAAGTTACCTTGGCAAATAGATTTTGCAAGTTGTCTTTTCATGCAAAAGTATGCTGTGAGCCTAAGAAGTCACTTTATTGTCTTGGTTTAGATTCTATTTATACGAAAGTAAATGATGAGCTTGCTATATATGAAGTTTGGAAAGTTAGGGGGTGAGCGGTAATTAACTAATTCTTTCAGCCCTTGTCTCCCCTTTAAATAGGGTAGATTTACCCATCTCGAAAGCAATTTCAGTTGTCAAAACATTGGCCTTCTTCATGGTTTTTGGATCTTGACGACCATCAAAATTTGGCAAGCAGCCCCTACCTGCCTGGCAGGAAGTTATATTTAGTACTGTGTGAAACTTTATTTTCCAGTTTCAGACATACTCAACCCCTGCTGTTGAGTTCCAACACTCACACTTCCAAATAAAGAGAGTTTCTGGAATTCTTCTATGGCTGGTAGATGCTTTGACAAAAGTTCTCACCAAATCCAGAATAACCTGACACCAGCTAGGCCTTCACTGTAGTCTATTGTTGCTTGGCCAAATTAAACAGGGCAGTTCTTTGTCATTACTTTGCTTGTTTGTCAGTCTAACTGATGTGCAAAGGGAGCCTTTTGGCATTTAAAATTACACAATCAAATTTTTGAAAAAAAAAAGCCTTGAAGGATTTTAAAGTGAGACTCAGCCCATGTTTACTCACTCGTGTCCCTAACATGCAAAATGGTGCCTCGAAATTGTATTTGAAAATCTGATGTGGTCTTGTCATTCGATCAAATTCAATTCAGTCCTATTGCTAGATTTGGGTAAGAATCCAGAACTTGCCCCCATCCTTTCTTTCCCTGTAGATATGCTTTGTTGCTAGACATTCTTGAGTGGCAGTATGGTGCAGTCTGGGATACCACAATGCACTAGCTAAGCCCTAGCTCCTTCTTCTCCTATCCCAACCCATCCTCTTCTCTTAAGAGCTGTGTAGCTTTGGAAAAAGCAATCCACATTTTTGATCCCTAGATCCCTCATTTGCAATATACATTATGGATAGCAAATTACTGGCTGCATTTGTCTCCAAAGAATGATGGGAAGAATGAATGAGATTGTAGATGACTTTTCTAATAGATGCACTTAATACAGACTTGGAGTAGAGAAGGTACTCAATACACGTGGAATGGTTCCATGGATACATGGATGAACAAATGAGAGCAATAGAAAGGGAAGCTTGTTATGCACTGTAAAGTAGGTCACAGCATTAGTGCTCACTTAAAGAAAGCCGAAGGTCTTGTCAAAGTTTTTTACGTTCATAGTGATTTTACGTGAAAGGGATTTGGAGTGAAGCGTTTCCTGGGGCTGGACTTCTGGTTAGAACACACTTTAGCTAACCAAGATCAGACGGGCCAATGACCATATGACTGACTACTGAGTGGGATTTTGTCTGTTACTCCAATATGTGCCTGTTGCTCCAAAATACAAAGCTGTAAGAAACCATTAAGTAACCAAAATAATCACATACAGAAAACACCCTTGGGGGTTCATGGAGAAGCATTTGTGCAGTTCTTCTTTTTCCCACCATCACCCCAGGACCCCACCTGCCTCTCATATCAATTTGGTGTAAAAAATGCTCTTTGAGTAAAGGGTCAATAGAGGAGGAATATCAGTCATGAGCTGCTGGAATAGTAGAATGTACAGTAAAGTCTTCTTATGCTTTTCTGAAGCCAAGAGAAGGGAGTAGCTCCATGAGAACCATGCATAGATATTGAATGTCCACTGAGGCAGCTTGCTCTGCACTGGTGTCTACCATATATACAGGTTGGAAGAAGTGGGAGAGGAATGGGGGACCAAGAAAGCATCCTCCACCATCACCCTTGAGAACAAAGAAATGGCTAGGATGGTGGGCTGGGGCCAGAGGACCACAGCATCAAAGGCAGTAAGATGTACAGTCAATAGGGGAACCTGAGGGATTTAAGGGGTCTACTGGTGTGGCTCACATTAGGCAACTGTGGAAGGCCTCACAAGGCCTATTGAAGAGCTCACATGGGCCCGCAGAAAGCCAGCTTTGGATCTTGCATAGGATAAGGCCACAAAGAACAGTAGGTGTCACCAAAGAGGCAGAGGCACCAACAGTTAAGGAACATTTACCTCCTTTTTCTCACACTCCTCCAAGTCCCAGCGAGGGCCCCTCAGGCCAAACTACAGAAAGGAAGAAGGTAAAGCAGAAAATGGCCTTTAATCTTTTTAAATGAGAATATAAATCTTTTGGAACTTCGCAAGATCATGCCGAGGGTTAAGGGGTGCAAAAAATATAAGGTGAATTCATTGGTATTTGTAAACAAGGAGGAGCTATAGAATGGGTTGCCTCAGAAAGAATCCCTAGTCCCCAGCAGCCTGTAAATCGATGATGCAGAACCAGGTTGTGGGCATTGCAAAGGTAAATGACTTGGGTATCCCAGATGGTCAGTGATGGATCCTTCTCTCCCCAGGTGCCATGTTTTCAATCACTCTGCCTAGATCACAAGGTGGAAGGAGCTCAGTCCTTACCCAGCCCACTGTCTATTTCTGCACTGCCCTCTATATGTTCATCCAGTCTGAGATTTAATACAATTCAAGGGGAATCAGGCTACCTGAGAAAGACCATCCCATACATGGATCACTCAAGTTCTAGGAATCATCCTTCTCTTTCCATAAAAACTCTCCCTCTTGTTGTTTGTATCTTACACGCTTCTTTCGAACTCTACATACTGCCAGGCTAAATTGATTAATAGGAACTATTGTCAGTGGCCTGTCTTGGATGGAGAAATGTAGAAGTGTCTGTATAGAAGTTGTAAAATTGGAAAACAGTGTCATCAACCTTAACATCATCAGACGTTTTATCCTTGGACTGACGCTTCCTACTGGAATGTTGAAGTGTTGTTTCACTGGGGTGAAGGACATTGACTTTAAAGCTGTTGAGCTATGTCACATCTTCTGAGTGCAATTTTTAAAATCAGAAGTTGGCACATTTTCTCTGGCAAGAGTAGATTATAAATATTTTGGCTTTGTGGGCCACCTAGTTTCTATTACAACACTCAACTCTGCCACGTTAGTGCAAAAATAGCCATAAACAGTACGTAAATGAATTAGTATAGCCGTGTTACAATAAAACTTTATTTGCAAAAGCAGGTGGCAGGTTGGGTTTGACCCATGGGCTGCACTTTGCTGACCCTTGTACTAGTAAATATAGCCGCTGAAATGATTAAAGGAAATTTCTTTGGATTTTATCACTTTATAGAACAAATCACACTTGTTCCAGAAAAACATGCAATATAGAAAAACATAAAGAAAATTTACTAGCATCCTCACATAATCACTGTGAAATCAGTATATTTTCTTTCAGCTTTTAATAAGTTGTTTTATACTCTAGGAACCTACCATTTAAATAATTTTATATCCTGCTTCTATCCTTAATGTGACATTGTAAGCTTTCAATATGTTATTTTATAGTCTTTATTGGCACCATTTTTAATAGCTACGTAATATTTCATTGAGTAAATGGGCCAGTGTAGAAGCTACATAAGCAACCATTCTCCCTCCATTAACTGTTTAGGTTGGTATTTGAAATAAACACTATAGTGAAGCAGATTTACATATGCTTCCCTTTGTATTTTAAATTATTTCTATAGGTTAGAGTTTAAGAAATAGAAATACTGGATGGAGATTTTGAATGCTTGAAGGCTCTTATTACACACAGCTAAATGACTTTCTAAGGGGTCATTGCCATCTACATTCTCAGCAGTAACATATAACCACACTTGTTTTAATGAATCCTTAGCACACTAGGGCTTAGCGTTAAAAAGAAAAAACAATCTGTGCTGCATTATAGAAAAGGTGGTATCATTGTTTTAATTTATACTTCCTGTTGGACATTTTTCTATGCTTATTATCCATTTATTATTTTCCTTTTTGTGACTTGTATATTCATGGTAAGACCATTTTCTAGCATGATGATTGATCTTTAGGTACAAGCCTAAAGCAAGAGACATTTTCTTAATAAGAGCCATGAATTGCTGAATGCTTACCATGTGCCAGGCAATTATGTATAATTGTATGTGTGTGTGTGTGTGTGTGTGTGTAATATTATTTAAACCACACAATGACATTATATGGCTGCTATCTGAGCCTTTTAATGTAGGCTGATCTCCCATATGAATGGACCATAAAACACAGTTCAGAGAATGAATTTAGTTTGTGTTTGCTTTGCACATGTCTCTGTTCACTCCTTAATAACACTGCACTTACTATAAAGCTTTATATCTTAGAATTAAGCGCTTAGATCCTGCAAAATATTTTCCCTGTATTATCTCCATGAAATCTTATTGTAACTTCATACTGTGGGTATTATTCTTCCATTTACCAAAAAGGGAGCCAAGGTTCTGGGGAATGGAGTACTTTGTCTCTGTCAGTGCGACTTGCAAGCTGTATAGGTAGGGACCTAGGTGCCCACCTGCAAAGCCCGTCGTTAAACACCGTGCTGTTGAGCACCGCTTCCCCTTCCTTTTCCCCTGGTCCCTGGGTTTTCGGTCGTCTTCTTAATCTGTTTCCTGTCCCTTTGTTTGTAGATTCTGGTGTGACCCTGTATGGGCTTCTTGGGCTTCTGCTTCTAAATGGTTCCTTTTCACTAGGCCCTCTAGTTTTGCCACAAACATACACGATACACAAGTTCAGATGACAAACGCTTCGTTCCAGAACGCATTCCAGGATGGGCGAGCCACAGTCTCAAATGACAAATCCTGTCTATGTGAAATTTAGTTTTTAATGTTTTAATGTTTGAGTTCTTTCACTGAGAGAGTTTGGGATTTTTTTTAATGTTATTTTTATGTTTATTTATGTTTGAGAGAGAGACAGAAGACAGAGACAGAGTGTGAGCCGGGGAGGGGCAGAGAGAGAGAGGGAGACACAGAATCCAAAGCAGGCTCCAGGCTCTGAGCTGTCGGCACACAGCCTGATGCGGGGCTCCAACTCATGGACCTTGAGATCAGGACCTGAGCCGAAGTTAGATGCGCAACTTAATGAGCCACCCAGGCCCCCTGGATGTTTTTAAAACTTCTTCATTAAGTACCACCTTCCTTCTTTATGCAGTATTCTTTCTTCCAATTTACATAAGTAAGGTGGACCTAGATTTTAATGTTAGCATATCTAGGGCTTTTTGTTAAAAGAAAAAAAAAACTCTGTGTTGAATTATGTTAAAAAATGGTATCACTGTTTTAATTTACAGATCACATTACACAATTTTAATAAGGTTGGCTTTATTTTACATGTGTGAGGGACTTCATAGTCAAATCTCTTTTTTATCTATGCAAATTAGTTTCAAACAAATGGCACTGCTGATCCCCACCCTTCTTATCCCCTTTCATACTCTTATTTCCCTTTTGGCCCCAGAAAGGAACCACGTATTTGAATATGACTTACGATGTAGTTTTAAAATTTGGTTGTGGTTTGTACTTAGAAGAACTGCCTGATACTGGAAAGGTACACCTCGGCAATTGGTATTTACCTACAAATTCAGAGAGGCTATTTCTTGCTTCAACCTGATCTCCTTTCAGAGTCTTGGTAATGTTGGACTCATGCTTATTTTGCCTTTTTAATGGGGTGTTGTGAAGGTAAATGACTTGGGCATCCCAGATAGTCAATAATGGGTCCTGTCTCTGACTCTCATCTGTCCCCAGGTGCCATGTTGCCAACCACTCTACCTAGACAAGGTTGAAAAAGCTCAGTACTTACCAAGTCCATTGGCCATTTCTCCATAACATGTCTTCTATATGTTCATCCATCTCAGGTTTTGTATCATCAATGGGGAGTAAAAAGTGCCTGAGCAAGACCATCCTATACTTGAATAATTTGAGTTCTAGGGATCATCCTTGTATTTCAATGAAAGCTGTCCTCTTATAGTTCTCATCTCTTACATGCTTCCTTTGAACTCTACATATTTCCAGGCTAAATTGACTAATGACAACTATTGTCAATGGCTTGTCTTCAATGGAGAAATCCAGAGCTATCTGTGTAGAAGTTGTAAAATTGGAATAGAAAGACACCTTAAAATCACCATTTCACCATTTGGCAAACACTTTCTGGTGGAGTGTTGAAATGTTTCTCCCTGTTAAAAGACGTCAATTGTCAAACTGTTACGTTACATCATGGGCCCATTCAAATAGAGTGAAAACCCCATAGTTTTCTGCATTGGTAGATAGGTGACCCCACATCCCCCTTCTCAGGACCATCCTGGGCTTTCTAAGGAGCCATGTACTGAGGAGGGGCATTTTCCAGGATCAGGAATACTATTCCCAAGGCATCTGCAACATAATTGCTTCTACCAAGAATAGAGAGGGCCTCCCAGGTAGTGAGATTAATAGGCACAAAGTCAGGGAGATTATCTAGCGCTCTCTCATTTTTGTAACAACACTCTACAAGGTACTCTGGATTTACCTCAAGGTCAGTGAGCCAGGAACAGGGCTGTAGACCATATCATGACTGTAAATACTAGAATCAGTTGGACCTTTGAGGCAACCATTGTCTCGTCCATGTAACTTTGCTTCTCAATTCCAAATCATTTACTATCCCTCCATATAGACACAATTTTCCCAAGACCCTGTGGAGAAGAGTAGAAATTTCCCTGGACCTGGAACTGAATACCTCTGGTTGTGGGTCTTGCCTGTGCCTCTTACAAGTCTTTTCTGTTTGGGTAAATCTTATAATCTGAGTAAGCTCCACTTTTCTCATGAGGATAATAATAAATGTCTCACACAATTCTGTGAGATATCAATAACACATGAACATTCAAAGCTTAGAACTTGGAACATAATAAATACTCATAATGTGAAGTCCTGCCTGCCTCTTTTTCCTTCTCTCCTTTTTTACTCCTTCTTTCTCTCCCTCTTTCTCCCTTTTCTTCCCTTTTAGTCCACCTCTCTTTCTAATCAAAGTCTAGTTATTAGTGAAGTCCACTCTTTACTTCCAAGCACAGCCTTGTTTTGGAAGACTAGCCTGAATCCTGGGAGATGGTAAAGTTGTATGTTTATTCTGGGCTAAGGATGGGTCAAAATGCAGAAGGGAAGGTAAATAGAAATATCCTTTGCAATTATCAATCTTCATTGACATCTTCGTAGACTAACGACAATAGAACAGTCTTGAGTTTGGGTCCCAGATTTGTAATCAAACTCTCAGCAGAGCATTCGGTGACATCCACCCCACCATATCCTATTCATTCTTATGACTCGAGCTTCTTCCAAACTATTAATTCTCAGTATGTGGTCCCTGAAACTAGCAACATCAGCATCACTCAGGAACCCATTAGAGATACAGATTCTTGGGCCCCACTCTAGACCCACTAAATCAGAAACTGTGAGGGTGGGGTCCAGCTATCTGTATTTTGAAATGCTCTCTGACTGATTCTGATGAACACCCAAGTGTGAGAACCACTGCCCTTCACCAGCATCGGCTCAGGTTACCCCTCCTGCACCAGGATGGGAAAGGCATCTGGGAACTTGACACTGGATTGTCAAAGCTTCTTAAACAGGTCTCATGCCATCTGAGCCACAAGTTAGTTAACTAAATTCACTCCCCCAGGCTATGACTCTGATAAGGGTAAAGGATGTTGATTCATCTGACATGAATCTGCAAATATTTCTTCAATAAATGCTTTTGAAGTGTCTGAGTTAAATAAACATTTGCAATGAACTCAAGCTTTTTTTACATGGCCTCTTTCATCAAGTTCCTATCAAAATCTTCTCTTGGATCATGCTCAAAGGAGATGAAGAAGACAAGACAGGCTTATAACTCTTGCTTCCCAGGTCATAGGATTTGTGTGCTATAAGAACCATGCTGCTGCATATTTTCATAGCTATCACCCTTTCCCCAAAACATTTAGGGCAAACATTTCTTCTTAGTAAAAATGGACATAGAAAATTTTAATGTCCATAACTCTGCTGTAATGGATAAGGCATTTTTATTTATAGACCAGGAAATCAAATTTGGGATTGGTTATTGTAACAGATGCTGTTGATTTCCTACTCCACATCCCCAGAGCCCACCACTGAGTTCACCTGAAGCTGACAATTTCCCACTTCAAGTAGTTTTCCATTCACAGGCACAGCAGCCCTGAAGTGCCAGAAGGAACAGTCACACAGTGAGAGAGAAGGATTAGTGAACTACTGTCTCAACCATGCTGCCCCTTGGCCAGATACTTCGGAGGTAGATTTTATAGGATTACTGAGACGGTCTCCAGAAGGACTGGGTGCCAGAGGCCCACAGTGGCAATGGCTCATTCAGACATGTAGTGCTTTGTTTCTTCTTTCTGTGTCACTTTCCCCATATTTGGGATAAAATTCCAAATGCACTCACTACACCCAAGTTTTTGTTTCAGGATCTATTTCAGGAACTCATAAGAAGACAGTTGGGTGATGGGATCAAGGTTGTACACGTAGTTAAGGCAGACCAGGATTGGTCTCTTTTCTACCATATTGCAAAGAAGGTGCATGATCCTGGTGTTGAGTTTAGTACTTAATTCTGTTCTTATCAACATACCCCTAGAGCTGAACATGGTACAAGCACCGATGGGGTGATTGAGACTTATTTGGTAAATCAGTAGCTATTCAATTATCACATGCCCCAAACCCATCAGCTTTTATATAGCAAGTTACTTTTCATGGTGTGCTTTCCAGAAATCCTGTTAGTATTCATTTTCTCAACAACTACGTACCTATATAACATGGGCAGGAGCATAATGACTGATACGTAATGAATTCTTAACTTGTTGAATGAATGAGTAAATCATGTAATACATTTCAGAATAGGAAATAGGAGCCTAAAATTTTGAGTCCCATCAAATGTCACATCTGTTTAGTAACCTAGGCGGGACTAAAAGCCCAGCCCCTTCAAGTTTTATCTAGTACATTTCCTATTCCTTCTCATAATGCCCTTTAAGGCCAAATATTTGTCTAATATTTTTTTAATCACTGGAGGAAAAATTATATCATTTACAGCAATCTATTATTGTGGGCACTATTCAAAGAAAGTAATTGTCCAGAACAAATTTATACTGAAATATTCTAGTTTGGGATTTTGGACAAATGAGGTCTTCTGGCAACTGACTATGAAAGGTGTAATGTTTGGTACAACAAATACTGTGGGTGAATTGTGACTAGAGAATAACTCCAAGCAAGAATCTTCTGGAGTCTACAATAATATCCAGACTACACCACTCTGAAACAATGGTGTTGTCTTATGACACATTTAAAAAAAAATCTATCAGTCAATAAGTATGTTTTAGACATGCCATATGCAGAACCCTAGGCTAGGAGCTTTTCCAAAAATATGTGTGGTGTTGGGTTTCTGCCATTAAGGAGATGATCAATTCTCCCATATCCATTTCCCTCCATCTTCCACCCTCTCCCCCAAATACTAGCCACTATCCTAATGTAAGACACCATTGTCTTTCATGGATATAATTGAAGCAGCCTCTAACCTGATGTTTGTATTGGGTTTTTGGTAAGTACTCTTTATCAAGTTAGGGAATGTTTTTTGTAGTTTGTCATGAATAGATATTGAAATGTATCAAATGATTTCTCTGTATCTATTGAGACAATCATCATATTTTTTTCCTTTAATCTATTAATGTGGTAAACCATTTTAATTAATTTTAGAAGGTTAAGTCATGACCTAAGCACCTCCCAAAGGCCCCACCTCCCAAGACCATTGCTTTGGGGATTAAGATTTCGACATATATATTTTGAGGGGAAACATATATCCAGACCATAGCAACTCCTTTGTATTTTTTGACCAATTATGGAAACAATAGAAGACTAACGCAAATGCATACATCAAAGGATTGTCATGAATTTTAAATGAGTTCATTTGTGCAACCATGAAGAATAATACCTAGCAGGTATTAAGTGATGAATACGTTTATACTAATATGATTAGGCTATTCCCTATATTATTTCATTCACTTGAACAAGATCTTATTTACTATTATAATTCTTATAATGTTACAATCCATATGAAATGTACTCTTATGTTGTTCTTTTTAAATATGTTTTTGCATATTCTCATTTATCTATTCTCACTCTGTGTAATAGAAATCACCACTGCAATTTTTATTAGAAATATTTCAAAATGTGTACACTTGATTATTTTTTTTTAATTTTTTAATGTTTATTTATTTTTGAGAGAAAGAACGTGAGCGGGGGAGGGACGGAGAGAGAGGGAGACACAGAATCTGAAGCAGGCTCCACGCTCTGAGCTGTCAGCACAGAGCTGGATGCAGGGCTCAAACTCATGAACTGTGAGATCATGACCTGAGCCAAAGTCGGACATTTACCTGACTGAGCCACCCAGGCGCCCCTACACTCGATTCTTTATGTTGATAGAAATCATAGATTTTGTAATAAAGAAAACTGTGAATGTTGTTCTGGAACTGTCCAATGGGCAGAGACTGGAAAATTATTGAGAAGCATGATAGAAAAGCTAGATTTTCTTGAATAAATTATTAGTAGAAATATGGATGTTAATGATTCTTCTAGAGAGGACTGAGAAGGAAGTGAAGAACATGACAGGAAAAAAAATATGCCTTGTCTTGGGGAATACCGAAAATGTCATAAACAGACTGTTGGTGGAAATGTGGATATTGAAAGTGTTGATGTGGACTCTGATGGAAATGTTATTGGAAACGGAGGAAAGGGGAGCTAAGCAGAATGCTGAGCAGAATTGTGCCCTGAAGTTATGTAGAAAACAAAGCTTGTAAATAATTAACTTGGAAATTTAGCTGATGAAATTTCCAAGCAAAACGTTGGAAGTTCAGCTTGGTTTCATCTTGCTGCTCATAATAACATGCACAAGGAAAGAGGTTGTGGGAAGACTGTTAAGTAGAAGTTTCCAGGACTCGATGATTTAGGAAATTCTCAGCATATCTATATACTTAAGAGATCTCGTGGAATGATCTAGTAAGTAGAGGAGTAACACAAAGAATATTAAATTGTTCTGTAAAAGTAACATAATATTTTTCTCCGGGGAGTCCAAGTAGATGAGTTAGTTGAAGGGGCCCAAAAATATGAGAAATGTAGAAATTAAGACCATATAGGAAAAAAAAAAAAAAAAGATTTAACAAGATGGTGAGAAGTCCTGGGCTGAGTGAGAACTGGGAACCAGCAACAAGTTCTCAAGAGCGGGAAAAGCCCAGCGTCAGGGGAACTGAGGTCTCTAAGAGCCAACATCAGGTTACTTGTTGTGATGCCCCATGAAATGTTTCCTGCCCACTATGTCTGTCGCCCCAAAACTTCAGTCAAACCTACTAGAAGGGAGGAGCGTTAAAATTCTACAGAACCCAAAAGGGAGACCACTAGAAAGAGGCTAGACCACTAGAAAGAAAAGCAAATCAGAAAAAAAATGGGGCAAAGGTGATTAGAAGTATAATTTGTGATCTAATCACACCCTGATGATCCAAGAATTACCTGGAGAAGGGTTAGGATGGGGGAATACTTTGTGTTTCCATCTTTTAAGGTATTGAATCTTGGTTGATTTTATTGAAAGCAGTAAAGGACAGTGATCTCAGTAACCTGAAATATTGGGGGTACTCAGGCACCTGATATCTAGAGCCACTAAGAAAATCGCATCAGGCATGAACATTTGCATTATTTATTTCACCATCAAGAAAATGAAAGTAACAATGGGATATTTGGGATATTCCACTCCAACTTCTAACTATTCTCTGATGTAGGAGCATAATCACAGGCTCCTCTCCAGGTGGCAGCAAGGAAGCTAATGCAATTTAGGGAGGATGCCACATGACATAAACAAATGAATTGCACAGGGACTCTGGCCTTTACATTTGCTATAATGAGTTTGCTCTCCTCCAAGATTACTGGAAGCTTGGCCTGGGATGGCCCATTCATAACCACATGGCTAGAGAACTAACTATCCATACTAAGTGTTCTATTTTCTGGGACAGTCAGATGAGTGCTTTTCCCACCCCCAAACAGAGCTAATTGTGCCAGAATTAGATATCATTAGCAATTATGTGAGTTTTACATTGGCCATCCAGTATTTTCCTTAGCACCAAAAAATTTATTTTGCTCTATGTAGTGAGTTTCAGAGAGGGATAAAAATTAAATTCTTCCTCCAAGATTTTGTTTCAGTTGGTTTCCCCCACCTCTCTCTCTCTCTCTCTCTCTCTCTCTCTCTGAAATATGAAACATTAAATATGAAACAGCATTAAAGAACATGTTTATGGAAAGAGCATCTCACCATCTTAATGCTACTATCCTTATTTATTTCTATCTTAATTTTTGCACTTACAGGCATACCTAATTTTGTTGCACTTTGCTTCATTGCACTTTGCAGATAAATGCATTTTTCACAAATTGAAGGTTTGTGTCAACCCTGCATTGAGCACGTCCATCGACGCCATTTTTCCAACAGTATTTGCTCACTTTGTGTCTCTGTGTCACAGTTAGATAATTCTCACAGTATTTCTAACTTTTTAATTACTATTATATTTGTTATGGTGTTCTGCGATCAGCAATCTTTGATGTTACCATTGTAATTGTTGCAGGACACTACGAATTGCGCCCATATAAGATGGCAAACTTAGTTGATAAATGTGTGTGTTCTGACTGTCGCACAACTGGCCGTTCCCCATCTTCCTTCTTCTCCTCAGACCTCACCATTCCCTGAGACACAACAATATTTAAATTAGGCCAATTAATAACCTATGATGGCCTCTAAGTGTTCAGGTGAAAGGAAGAACTGCACGTCTCTCACCGTAAATCAAAAGCTAGAAATGATTAAGCTCAATGAGAAAGGCATGTCAAAAGCCAAGATAGGCCAAAAGCTAGGCCTCTTGTGCCAAACAGTTAGCTAAGTTGTGAATGAAAAGGCAAAGTTCTTGAAGGAAATGAGAAGTTCTATTCCAGTGAACACACAAATGATAAGAAAGAAAAACAGCCATATTGCTGCTATGGAGAACGTGTCAGTGGTCTGGATAGAAGATCAAACCAGCCACAAGATTTCCTTAAGTCAAAGCCTAACCCAGAGCAAGGCCCTGACTCTGAAGTTCTATGAAGGCTGGGAGAGGTGAGAGCTGCAGAAGAAAAGTCTGAAGCTAGCAGAGGTTGGTGCATAAGGTTTAAGAAAAGAAGCTGTCTCCATAACATGGAGTGCAAGGGGAAGCAGCAAGTGCTGATGTAGAAGCTGTACCGAGTTATTCCGATGACCTAGCTAAGATAATTAATGAAGGTGACTACACTAGACAACAGACTTCCAATGTAGAGGTAACACTCTTATACTGGAAGAAGATATCTTCCATGACTTTCATAGCTAGAGAGACGTCAGTACCTGGCTTCAAAGCTTCAGCAAGTTTGACTCCCTTGTTAGGAGCTAATGCAGCTGATAATTTTTGGTGGAAGCCAATGTTCATACACCATTCCACAAATCCTAGGACCCTTAAGAATTATGCTAAATCTACTCTCCCTGTGCACTATAAATGGAACAACAAAGCCTGGATGACAGAACATCTGTTTACAACATGGTTTACTGAATATTTTAAGCTCATTGTTGAGACCCACTGCTCAAAAAAAGGAAAACAAAAGATTCTGTTCAAAATATTACTGCTCATTGACAATGTACCTAGTCACCCAAGAGCCCCGATGGAGATATACAATGGCATTAATGTTGTTTCTATGCCTGCTAATACAATATCCATTCTGTAGCCCATGGATCAAGGAGTCATTCCACATTTCAAGTCTTATTACTGAAGAAATACCTTTTGTAAGACTACAGCTGCCATATATAGTGATTCCTCTGATGGATCTGAGCACAGTAAATTGAAAACTTTCCAGAGAGAATTCACCATTCTCAATACTATTAGAGGAGGCCAAAATTTCAGCATTAACAGGAGCTTGGAAGAAGTTAATTCCAACCCTGAAGGATGAGTTTGAGGGGTTCACAACTTCGGGGGAAGAAATAACTTCAGATGGGGTGGAAATAGCAAAAGAACCAGAATTAGAAGTGGAGCCTTAAGATATCATCCAATTGCTGTAATCTCATGATAAGCTTTTAATGGATCAGGAGTTGCTTCTTATGGATGAACAAAAAATGTGATTTCTTTTTTTTTTTTTAATGTTTATTTATTTTTGAGAGAGAAACAGAATGTGAGTGGGTTAGGAGCAGAGAGAGAGGGAGACACAGAATCCGAAGCAGGCTCCAGGCTTTGAGCTGTCAGCCCAGAGCCCGATGCGGTGCTCGAACTCACGGACCATGAGACCATGACCTGAGCCGAAGTTGGACGCTCAACCGACTTAGTCACCCAGGCGCCCCCCAACTTTGCTACTTCTTAACTTTAGTACCTTGGAGAAATTCCTTAACCTGCCTGAGCATCAGTTACAAAATGAGCAAGGTTGACATGAGGATTAGAAAAAAATATAGACAAAGCACCTGGCACATAGTAGGTAGTAACTTTCATTGGGCACCATCACCAATCTATGAATCATCAACTATTACTTATTTCCCTTCCCACAGGTTTTGGGAGGGTTCCTTGGATGCCATCTATGTACTCCCTAAGTGTTACCCAATGGTGCCCTAGGTGTCAGAACAGGTTAATACTCTTCCTAACATGCCCCACACTTCCAGAGATTAAATTCAGCTGTAGAGGATTTATCTGAAGGTGGAGGAAAGTAGCCTTTGAAATAAAGTCATTAGGAGCTGGCCTACTCATTGTATTCCAGCAAAGGGAATGAGTCACCATTTCCCTGCCAACATGTATGTGTAAATACAGGCCAAGGTTAAGCAACTAGCTGTTCTTGCTTTATTCTCTGTGGCCCTAACCTGCTGTCATAGCAGCAGCTTTTGAAATGGAGAAAAATGCAGTGATTGCATGACCTAATTCAGGCCTGGTGCTTCAAGTGGGAAACATGTGTGGGCCTTTCTCTTTCATACACACGCTCAGAGCCTGGAGCAATCAGCAGGGATTTTGAAACAGGTCCTTTTGGAAATAAATCCAGGGCCCTACACCTACCTATTACATAACTAGAGGTTAAGGAAACAAAGCCCTGTGGCTGGGTGTGCCTGAGTATGCAAGCCAGAGAGATACATACCAGATACCAGAGCCCTACCCTGTCCTTACTAAGCAGAAAAGGGAAGCCAGAAATGACCTCTTTATCATAGATAGCTAGAATGCTGTCTTCTGAAGAGGGTCAAGTGGGAGAAGGGAAGAGAAGATAACCTCTGTGAGCACCTCTGCATATTAGAAAACAGCCTTGCTCATTTTGCTAAGTGTATCTCAGTCTTAACAACAGTTCCCATTTTTTGAGCTGAGCATGATAAGGTCGTGGGTGAAGAAACTGACACTGTGAATAGGGAAGTCAACTTGCTAGTGAATGGCAGTGGCAGGCTCACAGGGGATATCTGTGTGGCCACCACATTCTAGCCCATCATCTTACAGGAGTGGGAAAGAGACAGGGCCAGCACCACCCACCTCAACACCATCCCACTTGTCCCCATCCCAGTGAGGTTGGCTATTCCAGTGAGATGAGAGTCAGATTGCTGTTCATCTTTACTTGAAGCATCCTGAGCCCAGTAGGGATGAATTTACCTTTGTTACATCTTTCTGGAACAGAAGAAGCTATGTACTGTGCCTGGTAGCCAAAAGTAAAAGGGGCTATGCACTTTGATACAGAGATAAACTTTGGGGCTTCCCAAGATCACCTTCACCTTTGCACGGGATTCTCAGAGAGGAAAAAAAAAGACAAACATTCATAAGGCAAAGGCTTTCATTGTGTTATCCAGACACAGTAAGTTTTTTGTTTTCACTTATTTTTCCATCTTGAAACATGATGACCATGAAAAGATTAATTTTGCCAACATCCTCTGAAGTCCAATCAGTGTCAGTGTCTAATGAAGCCAAAGAATGGGTGGTCCACATTTTAAAATAATTCCTTCTTTCTTGCCTATATGCATTCACTTATTCACCTAAACACAATATGTATTTATGGATAGATTATTCTGCCTCAGGCATTATGCCCAATGCAGACATGACAGAGCTAATTAAGACAGAGAATTGCCCTTAAGGGACTCTTAGTCTAGTGGTGAAAACGACACCTGGGCAATGATACAGGTACATTCAGGGAAGTCAGGGGTGACACCTGCTAGAGATAGGGAGCAGTAGGGAAGGACAGCATCTCAAGCAGAAAGATGGCCATGAGCGCAAGCAGAGAGACATGAGAGCTTTTATGCTTTGGGGAAATAGAGACTAATCTAAAAAGTTGGACAGTGAGGCGTAAGGAAGATAGCAAAGGAGATGAAATTGGAGAAGTAAACAGCTAGATCAGGAAGGAGGTTAAGGCTTTGCTCAGGATCACAAACTTTGTCAGATGGTAGGTGTGGGGCTCTGGTCTTTTGCTTCAGGTTATAGAGCTCTGTCAACTATACAAAAGCTAATTTGTTTGTAAATATGCTCCCTGGCCTTCAGCGACTATTGAAACCTGCTTTTATTTTTTTTTTTTTAATTTTTTTTTTCAACATTTTTTATTTATTTTTGGGACAGAGAGAGACAGAGCATGAACGGGGGAGGGGCAGAGAGAGAGGGAGACACAGAATCGGAAACAGGCTCCAGGCTCCGAGCCATCAGCCCAGAGCCTGACGCGGGGCTCGAACTCACGGACCGCGAGATCGTGACCTGGCTGAAGTCGGACGCTTAACCGACTGCGCCACCCAGGCGCCCCTGAAACCTGCTTTTAAAACTGGAAGGGTTTATTGGATATCCTTGTTATAAGTCCATATCAAATAATACTTTGTGAAGTTAGTATCTTTTAGGATGATTCTTTTGTGTGGTGTACTGGTATATTGTCGCTCAATAAAAAGCACTGGATAACCTCTTGGTGTTTGGCCAAAGTTAAATTAAGCACCTCCAAAGGTCCTGGGCCCCTTGCCCGTCTACCATTCATCTCTCCATCTGCATGCATTTTGGATTTTACGTGTGCATCACTATTTAGCTCTTCCTTCTCTCTGCCTCTCTCTCCTCCTTCCAGGGCACTCTCCCAGAACCCGTGCTTTTGGAGCCCTAGGTCATCATATAAGAAGTCCGACCTATCTTAATCCACCATTCTGTAGAGAGACAGCATAGGTCAAAAAGATGTCTAGGGTGCCCCAGATCTTCCAAGCTACAGCCTTTGAGTCTTTCCAACCCAAGTATCTGACTTTGAGATAACCTCAGCTCCAGTCACCATCTAGAAAGCAACCTCCTAAGATACCCCAATTCAAGAAAGTCAAGCCATGCTCGTCCTGAATTCTTAATCCTCAGAAATAGAAAGATGATAGATAATGACTATTATTTAAGGCACTACATTTTGGGGTGACTTATTTTGCAGGAGTAAGTGATACAGTTTCTAAATGGCGTTTCAGGTGGGAAGGCCAAATGATACAGAATCCTGCTTCTTATGGGGTCTGTCCCTCTGTGTCTTTGCCCCAGATGTTCTTTCTCTTTTCTTCATCTACCGAAACTTGCCCGTGTTTGAAGGTCCAGTTGAGATCCTAACTTCTCAATCTTTCTCTGATCACCCTAATCCATAATGATCTCTTTTCTTTGAGGTCAAGACCAAGGGCTCACAGACCTGCCTGCAAAGTAGAATCCTTTCTGAGTTTGTTAAAGAAATGCATGCCTAGGCCCTACCCTAGACCTACTGAATCATAATCAACAGGGCGGGAACCAAGCATCTTTACTGGTCTGACATCAGTTGGTAGATTGATGTGGAGCAGCTTTTGGAAACCATTAATCTGGACCACAAATCTGAGCACGGGATTACTCACTGCCTTGTAATACCCTCTCACTGCAATATTGTCTTTAAATATTTTAAGAGAAGAACGCTGTTCCTTTGTTCGTTCACTTAATGGAAATTAACTGGGCACTTGCTATTTGCTGGGCATTGTACTATGTGATGGCAACGTAGAGATGAGTAAGCACTAGGACCTATCTCAAAGAGATCTCTGGCAGTGCTGCAGGTGGAAGGCTGGGCAATGACTCAGGGAGGGAGGCAGCTGGAGGTGGAACACAGCGGCGTGTCAGCTGGTGCTAAAAATCCCTGAAGCTCTTTTGAGCACAGTCAGCCTGGCAAGCAAGGAGGACCAAGGTGAGAAAGCTGCATATCATTTGTTCTCCTTCCTGCTACCCATTCCTATTCATGCACAAGGCCTTTCCTCACTTCAAGGCTTTCCTTGATATTCAAGAGAATCAAATTTTATCTGTAGGCTACTATCTTCAGGGAAGACCCAACCACATGTTCTCTGAACTCTGTACCCTCCAAGGGATCACTTTGCTGGCAGGAAAGTCAACACCGTAACAAACCATTTTTAAACCATATATTAAATACTTAATTATATTCCAGTTTACTGTGCTAAGCATTTTCTCCATTCTCTGCTCAGGCATCTTTTTGAGGTAAATTATTTATATTTTACCCCTTAGTTCACCCCATCTTTTCTCTTACTGTTGCACCTTCCTCTGTGTCTACCTTATTTGGTGCCCCCAGTGACAGGCTCATTGTCATCTGTGTCTAGCTTGGCCCCAGCTAACATAGGCATCTGTTATCTCAGAATATGTTTCCAACATTTCACTTAAACCCAATGTATTGTTTTCATACTATTGCTGTAAAAATATTAACACAGCTTAGTGGCTTAAACAATATAAATTTATTGTTTTATAGTTCTGGAGGTCAGAAGTCCAAAATGAGTCTTACTGGGCTAAAATCAAAATGGAAATTCCTTCTGGAGGCTCATGGAAAGAATCCATTCCTTTGCCTCTTAGAGCTTCCAGAGGCTGTCTGCATTCCGTAGCTCATGGCTCTTCTTCCATCTTTAAAGCCAGCAGTGTTACATCCCCTCTTTGGTCTGACATCCTGCTCCCCTCTTGCAAGGATGTTGATGATTTCATTGAGCCCACGTGGATAATCCATGATAATCTGTCCATCTCAAAATCCTTAATTTAGTCTACTTTGCAAAGACCCTTTTTCCATGTAAGATAAACCATTTACAGATTCGGTGGGAGTTAGGATGTGAAGAGTTTTTTTTAAATGTTTATTTATTTTTGAAAACAAGAGCACAAGCAGGGGAGGGGCAGAGAGAAGCGGGGACAGAGGGTCCAAAGAGGGTTCTGTGCTAACAATAATAGAGAGCCCAATGCAGGGCTTGAACTCACAAACGGTGAGATCATGACCTGAGCTGAAGTTGGATGTTTAACCAACTGAGCCACCCAGGTGCCCCAGGATGTGAACATTTTTGAGGAGGGGGGAATTATTCTGTTTATTACACCCACAGTCTCCTGAGCAGTGGCCTATACCACTGTTTCTAAGTTATCTTCCTTTCTACCTTCCAATGGACACATCTCATCCAAGGAAAGGAAGCCAAAGTCAATACCAGAACTTCTAGGTCTCCTTTCCAGAACTGAACTGAACTGAATCTAAGGGTATAGAATATTCATCCATCTATAATTGAGTCTCATTATCTTTATCAATTATCTGATCCCACAAAATCTACTCTGCCCTGAATTGCAGTTTTCCTTGAACACTGGCAAAGGCCCTCCCTCAGATAATACTTCCTCCTTACTGTAATGTTGTGAGTTTCCCCTCCAATCACTTACTCCTATTCCTAGTGCATCATCTCGCAGAATGTACCTTTCTGGACCATATGGACCATCTGCTTTCTCAAACTTTTGTCTCTCCAGTTAATCTTCAGCGATAACATATTCACTGTAATCCTCTAATTACAAGATGTTTATTGACCCACATCCCACCTCCTTTATATTTAGTCCATTTTAGATTTGAAACTTCACCTTTTCAATGACACTTTTGCCTTTTCTTTACCTTGAACTTCAATGTCATTCACCCTATCCATGGGTGAATCCCTATTGCCTTTTCTGGGCTAGTCCCGTACATTCTGGGAGTACTGAGAAGAAATTACATAACCGAGCAGATGGTCATTATTATAAACTCAAGGTCACCAACAATTGGTACCAGAGCTCTGCTTTCTAACTTAACGATTTTCCTCCCATCACCTCCTTTCCTTTACCAAAAAGAGGATTTTCCTCTTTTTACTGTACTTCGAGTGCCTTCTCCTCCATGTGTCTTCTCCTCATCAAAGTAGTGCCTGAACCCAGCAGCCCGGCTATGCTTCCCTCTCACCAATTCTCAGAGCATCTGAATATTTTCCCTGGGAACATATTGTACAGAATTCTTACCTTCTTCACAACATCGTAAGTCTTAAAAGTAGGTTTCACTTTTTGTCTTTATCTTTTTTATCCCCTAGACACTAGTCTTGCTACAAAATAGGCCCCAAATGCTAATTTGCTCAATGCATGAACACAAAACATCAATGCTTTCTTTGGTGACACCTCTATGATCAGTTGGAAAGTCACTCAATTGCATTTATGAAAGCCACTACTGCTCTTCAACAATATACTTTTTGCCAACGGGGGACTCAGAAAAATCTCCAGTCACTTATAGTGATAAGATTTCTTTCTCAAGCTTGCAAATTCCTGTTCTCAAAAACAAGCAAGCAAAAACAACAACTAAAAAAAAATGAGGTGTATGTGAGATGTGCACATATGTTGGTAGACACAGAAATCTTTCAAAAACAAGCTCTTGACAAAACATTGAAATTTCATATTTTTGCCAACACCATGTAATAATAGATTCCCTAAATTATTTTCAGTCTCCACATTCCTGGTATTTTAACCTATCCTGGCAGAGCCAAAAGAGAACTCGAAATAAAGTAGGTGAAGGAAACAGAGGAAAGATTTAAGAAGGAGATGCTTCCAAGATAAATCACAGAAAATGGAACACCCCTTCCAGAAATGAGGCTCCATGCAGCTTTTGACAACGGTTCAAAGCTGTCATGCTTCTTTAATTCGTAGATGCGTCAGCTGAGAGAGGTTTCAGTATTCCCACCGAAACCAGAACTATTCAGATTTATGTGATCCACACCCTTGGAATCAAGGCACTAACATGTTCTGCTCCAGGCATTGAAAAGCTTAGCAGCTCCCTTTCAAAAAGGCAAGTTTCCTGTAAAACAAATGGAGCCAATCACAGGTGGAGCAGATCCAGGCTAGGAGGAGAGTTCACATGGCTCAGGTGAGATTGGGCTAAAAAAAGGTTTATGCCTGTTTTAGCCTCACTCCCTTTCTCTAAAGAGTTCCTCGCCATGGGCTTTGTGAGTTTCAGTAGCTGGGCAGACCGTGCCTTGTGTTTGTGAAGCTTTAGCAAAATACTCTGCCCTTGCCTGATTTTCCTCACTCAGGGACAGGTATGTGACTAAACTTCACCAGGTGGCCTGGGAATCCAGTGATGATGGGTAATTGTCCTTTAATGCCAAATTGATGAGCTCTTGAAGCACTTAACTATGGTTAACTAATTAAGCTACATAGAAACATTCACCTGCCATGGCTAAAGACCAAGTGGAGGCTAAGGTCATCAGCAGAGAGGTAGAATCATTTGCTAAGATTCAACTTCTACATTTTTTTTTTGTCAAAATTCATCAGGCTTTTTTGGGGGGACCGGGGGACATAATAAGTTTTTATTTCATTAAAGTCACCAGTATACAACAGTAAATGGGAAACTAAGCACATTTCCCTATAAGAACAATTACCAGGACATATACCCCTTTGAGAGGCCTTTCTAGATCTGTTTTTGGGCTTAGGGGCACAGACTTCAAACTAGTCTGATAAGCCCTCCTAAGATGGCTTGTGTCTCAATCTCTATTTGAGATAGTGAGCTTACTGTCACTATTGAGATTCCATGGTGATATTTATCAAGTTTTGGGGGGGCCAGAAAATAAGTGGCTAATCACTGGTGTTGAAATGCTTGAATTTTAACTTTTTCCCATTACCGTGGGAACCTAGAACTATTTATTTAAACTTGAGGTCACCTAGGTTCTCAGCCATAGCTGCACATATGAATCGTTGCTAGTTACTTAAAAAATTCTGGAGCCAAATTGTCTTCCCTGAGCATTGTACATCCTTAAGTCTTGGGTGAGCTGTCGTGTGTGTGTGTGTGTGTGTGTGTGTGTGTGTGTACACACATATACATATGTACACAGACATATATGCCTGTACATATATATGTATGTTTAAAGTTAATACGGATTAATTGATGCATCGGTATTTACTTGATCAATAATCAAAATAAAATTAGTGAGCTGAAGTTGCTTTTTCATTCAACAGATATTCACTGAGTGCCCACTCAGTACAAAGTGCAGTGATGAGTTAAACAGGGCCCTGCCCCCAGAAAAATTTATGATAACTTTCAACCACTGGACAAGAAACATCTTATTCATTCTGTTGCATTCCCTACATCTAGTACAGACACTGGATCATGGTAGAATTGCAATACACATCTGTTGCATCAACCAACCAGTGATCTTATTATGTCCTTTCTATAGCAAGTGTATATTGAGGTTACTGTTTTCTCCTGAGGTAGCTTTCTTTAGGGTCTGTCAATGTTCTTTTATGCAGCTAGACATTCTTTCAGTTGCTGAACTTGCCCTCCTCTCTCTCCATAGCCATCTTATATTCTCTGTCTCCCTTCCTCCCACACTTGTTAGCCTGGTTGATTTCTGTTCACCCTTTAGATCTCAGCTAAAAGACCACTTATCTATGGAAGCCTTCCTTGACACCTGCTGCAGACCCTGCCTTCTGTATGAACAACCTAAGTCCACTTCTTTGCTCAGACTGTCTCATGAAAGCCTGTATCTTTCACTACGGATTGTTATATGAGTTTGAAATTCTATAGTCAGAAATGCAGTTATGTCTTTGGGATGTCTCTTTAACACTACACTGCATACAAATCACAGCAAAGACAGGCAAAGGTGCCTCCAGAAGTTCCTCCAGTGTACCTCCAGAAGTTCACGCCATCTGTACACAGAAGTACTCAAGAACTATTTGTGTTCAAGAACTATTGAAGTGAATTAGTAAATGGTAGAGTGAGGTCCTCTTACCAGTGCAAGAGCTGACAGGAAATGTATCAAGGAGTCACAGAGATTTAATACCAAAAGTGTATACTTTTTTAAAAATTTATTTACTTATTCTGAGAGAGAGAGAGAGAGAGAGAGAGAGAGAGAGCATGTGCAAGTGGGGCAGGGACAGAGAGAGAGCAAGAGAGAGGGAATCCCAAGCAGGCTCCATGCCATCAGTGCAGAGCCCCACACGGGGTTCGATCCCATAAACTGTAAGATCATGACCTGAGCTGAAATCACAAGTTGGACGCTTAACTGACGGAGCCACTCAGGCACCCCAAAAGTGTGTACTTATTGTCAAAAAACCCCTAGGACCAAAGAAGTGAGAATAGTAGTAAGGGACAGCTATTCTCCTTGGTCCTTGTCCCAGAAAAAAATAAACAGAGTGGCATTTCTGTAGCATAAATGATGTTCACTGGGCACTGTTTTACCAACCATGCTCTGGTGCTGGTGAAAAGGTCAGGCTTGGCAGTCAAGCTCCGGGATTACTTTTCTCGTCTTACCCTTTTGCTTCTGCCATTTGACAAATGGAAGTATCTTGATTGACCATCTGGGAAAGCAACTTCACATCATGCTTGGGAAAGCAGGCTCAGGTAGCACACTGCCTGGGTTGAACTTTTAGCTCTACCTTGAATTAATGGGAAAATAGGAAAAGATATTTCCCACTCTGTGCCTCAGTTTTCTCATATATAAATTGGGGATTCTAACAGAACCAGAATCCTGAGATTTATTGACTAAGATAAATTAGGGGTCTTGGTTATATTTATATTTCAGTGTACCTTAAATTCTCATTATTTTACTAGCGCTCTATTATTATTAGGTGGATTGAAAATGAACAGGGAAACACAGAAATTAGCATTTATAGAAAGCCTACTCTGTGTCAGGAATTGTTAAAAGTGCTTTCAGTCAGGTTAATTCTCATTTAAGCCTCACTATAGTCACAAGAGGTGGTTAAAACTTAACCGGAAGGAGATTGTAGACCTCGCCAGTTTTTACAAAGAGACCTTCTGGTATCTAGTTCTCCTGCTGTGGGAATGTTGACTCTTTAAGGAACAGAAATAGATTATATCTTGCTGGGACTATTTCTCAGAGAATTTATAGTTAAAGGAAATTCCTTACAATCCATTAAGACAATATTTGTATCTATGGCAAGTCTCCACTTTGAAGGCAATAGTCATTCAGAGGTCCCCATGCACAACCCCAAAGAATATTGAACTTGAATCATACACACGGAGAAGAGCCTAAGACTTGGCATCACAGAGTCCTGGTGGCTTTGGGACCTTAAACCGGTTCCCTAACTTCTCTGAACTTCAACTTTTTTCCCCTTCTCCTTCTTTATCTTCTTCCTCTTTTCTTCTTCTTCTTCTTCTTCTTCTTCTTCTTCTTCTTCTTCTTCTTCTTCTTCTTCTTCCTCTTCTTCTTCTTCTTCTCCTTCTCCTTCTCCTCTCCTTCTCCTTCTTTCTTCTTCCTTCTTCCTTTTATTTTTTTATTTTTTAAGTATATTTATTTATTTTGAGAGAGAGAGAGAGAGACAAAGAGAGAGAGAGCAACTAGGGATGGGGCAGAGTGGGGGGGGAGAGAGAGAGAGAGAGAGAGAGAGAGAGAGAGAGAGAGAGAATCCCAAGCAGGCTCCACACCATCCACGCAGAGCCCAATGCAGAGCTCAAACTCATGAATCACAAGATCATGACCTGAGCCGAAATCAAGAGTCAGATGCTTAACCAACTGAGTGACTCAGGAGCCCCCTTCCTTTTTGCTTTTAATGGGGATGGTAAATGGGGGGTGGATTATAACACCACCCTTAAATGCCTCCTAGCATTGTACTGAGAATGAAATCAGTACCACTAAAAGCATGGTCTGTCCACAAACTACCACCTACCCTACAACCAGCAGTCTCAGCCCAGACCCACTGACTCAGAATTTCTGGGGTGGGTCCAGGAATCTCTTTTAACAATATTCTTCAAGATGATTCCTCTGCATGTTAAAGCATTTTGTAAAGTGTAAAACATTTATGCAAACATAAATATGTTCTATTCCTGTCCAACTCCACCTGACCCATATTCTACCTCTTCGTCTCCCTGCTTCTTCTTTCCTCAATCCCTCTTCTCTATTTTTCACTGTCTTCCATCCACTTCACTTCCTCCTTTTCTCACCAAGCTGAAAATATTTTGCCTGTAGAGAGCTTGTACCTTCCAATTCTGGGTTCTGTAAACACTAGGTGTTGAAATCATGTTTGATGAACGAATGCATGGGCAAATTGCATGGGGTATCCAAAAATGTTAGTATCTTTTTTTACAGATTAAATCTAAGTCATCTACATGATGGTTTTCCTCCAAAAAATCTCAAGTTCTTTCACATGCACAACCTCACGCATCTTTACCTGCACATGATCTTGCTGGAGCAGATACAGGCAGATGCCACCTTCCCACCCCACCCTACCCTGCCCCACCCTGCCCCATCCCCAACCTGACCAGATGCTGATATAGAAACAGATTGTTTGGGTGTTTGCTTCATAACACAGAGGGAGGTGGAAGAGTCAGTGTTAGAGACTGGTAGGCAGATGTCCCAACCCCTGACCCATTGCCCTTCATTTCTAGGGTCCTTGGATTTAGAAAGAACATAAGATGAATTCCAACTCCACTCTGTTTAGCAGTAGGGTCCAGGGAAAGATATGTAACCTCTTTCTACCTGTATGTTTTGAGGCTTAAGGAGCATAATGCCTTGGGCATAGTAAGTGCTTGGTAAATATTACATCTCTTTCCCCATGTTCTTTTGGGCTGGCTCCTGCAAATGTTATCAGCAAACTGTACTTGGCTTCATTTAAACTATCTTGATTAAGGGCAACAGAGTATAGTCCTGCTCTTTGACCTGCATTTCTTCAACAGCTGGGGTGAGGAATGTGTGTAAGCTGAAAATGAAAAATGCAACCAGTCCAGGTTTCTCATTGTGCGTTCCTTGGATGACTTGAATCAGAATCCCTGGGTGTTTGTTAAAAACACAGATTCCCACGTCCTACCCAAGAACTACTCAAATCCCAAGGGGGTGGATCCTAGAAATTGGTATTTTTTGCTAGCACGCCAGGCGAACTTTATACCCACTCAAGTTTGAAAACCATTGCTTTAGTTCATCAGGTATTGGCCTTGACTGTACATCAGGAAGAATTGGTGAACTTTGAAAAAAACAGTGAAGCCCAGATGCCTACCCTGAACAACTGAATTAGATATCAGGGTGGGAGAGGGTGCTGAATGAGGGGTAGGATAGAAAGTGGAAGTGAAGGGTAAAACAGCAGCCAACCAGACCTCTTTTACCCTCTAATTAATCTATTAGCATTTAAATTTGTCTGCTGTTGGAGAAGGGAAAAAAGGCAAGAAATTATCCAAATATACTTTTGGATTTTTTTTTCCTAAATCAAGAGCATAACCTGAGCTTTTGAAGGCACTTTGAAAAGAAACCCTTTCCTTTCTTTCTATATAAGAGTCATTGAAGGCGTAGGCCAAAATGAACTGAAGGTAAGGTTAGGATTCTTCCCTAAGCTGCCTTCTAACAAAGAAGCTGTCCTCATATGACCAACGTTCACTGCTGCACGAGGAACACCTACCTAGCATTTAAACAGGCTGCACTTTTAATTATTATACTAACATTTTGTCAACTGTCAAATGCTCAGAAATAATTTTATATCATCCCATTTCTATGCAACACATTTATTGATATTCATGAAGTGAGTTCCTCCAGCAGTGTCTAGACTGAATGTCAATAGGGTCTGCTGAGGGAGATACTTTTCACAGAGGGAAGATATTAATAATGGAATTCAGAAATTATTTTTAATTTTGGCTTAATAAAGGATTAGAAGGTACAAGACCACTGTGCCCCCTTAATAGCCCGATGCATAAATAAATGTAACCTGGCCAAGTCATTTTGAATATCAAAGAGGAGAAATGATCAACTTAGCCTCATTCACTTTTAGCTGATATCGGCTTCATATTCTTATAGGTCAAAGTCTAGTCTTCCATGTTATATCTGAGAGTTTTTTGCTTGTGTCTTTTGCAAAAGGAAGGGTGAATTTGGGGAGGTAGTCTCCCACTTTTTTAAACCTGAATTGTGGAAAAGGTAGAAAAATGGAGTTTGCAGATATTCTTGGCAATAACTTGCTTCTCAAAAAAAAAAAAAAAAAAAGGCACCTGGGGAGGTCCCTCAGAAAACCATCCAAGCTTCATAGTGGGAAAACAGGACGTAGTGTTGCTACGTTGCTAAACATTTAGGGATCTTAACATAATCATTACCATCATAGGGCAAGTGACACGTAATCTGTTAAACCCTTCCCAAGATTTTCCACACTTAATCCCCACCAGTCCTAGGAGATGAACCCAGTTATCACCCCTGATTTTATTGTTGGTTTGTGAAGATCTCTGATCCAGAGTGCTGAGTTAATCACACTCTTAGTATATATATGGCACTGTTTTAACTACTGATCTATACAAGGACCCCTTTCATTTAATTGATTTGTGTGTCCCTTTTTATTCCTATACCCCATTCCCGTGTCCTCCCCATCCCACAGGTAAACATTCTATTGTATTTATACGTGTGTTTTGGGTGAATGTGTTCTTACGTGATGTGTAATGTATGAATGGTAATGTCACAGCTATTTCTTACTTTTTCAACCAGAGCGGTTTTTAAGCTCCACTGATGTTGTCCTGTATACCTCTAACACAAGGTATATATATCAGCCTGGTTTTCCAAGATGAGGGAACCGAGGCTTAGAAAGTAAACTACATTGCCTGGCATAGTATCACACAGATATTCAATTATGGAGCTGGTTTCCAGGTCAGTTCTACTCTAAAGACCAAAACTCTTGGCCACCCTACTTCCCTTTGCTTCCCTTTGAAAACTTATGTTTGTTTTTCACATTGACCCTGTGAAGTTCAGAGAGGTTAAGTAGCTTGTCCAAAGTCCCTCAGCTGGTTAATAGCAGAGTTTAGACGATGAGTTGGGTCCGTCTGACTGCTGAGCCTGTGTGCTTTTCAGTTTTTATCTAATGACCGGCTAACATCTTCTGAGTTAGTGCATTCTTCAAGCTCCTTGCTCTGCCTTTTATTCTTGTTTAGTGGACTGGAGGAGGAGTAAACCTTTCCTTATCAAATAGCACAGTGAGGGGAATGAGGCATCTAAGGGGAGAGGAGACTACTGAGTTGTCGGTGACAGTCTCACTGTGGCTGGTACTGCAGTGATCAGTCCCATCAGAACCTATGGGACCAAGGAAGGCTATGTGGGCCATCTCTCCTCTCCGGGTGGATTTCTGCCAAGGTCACATGCTGAAATGATGAGACAACTATTGAGTTCTTTCTCCAAGGCTGCCATGATGCAATAGGTCTGATGACAGGAGCTTTTCCTTTTTCTAGCTGCCCTTGGACTCTTTATGGCTTTTTCTACTGGGATTATGTAAAGCTCCTTGTATGCCTTGGCCTGTGGCCCTCAACTGCATTGCCCTTGCTGGTTAGTACTCAGGAAGAGTGAAATGAAGCATAGATTGTCCCGAATAACTTCTACAGATCAGGTCTGGCCTTGTGGACCAAGGTTATTATACCTAAATTAAACTATAGGTATAAAATGTGTATCTGTACACTTACAACTTTTGTCTTCAGCCATTCAACAGCCAGCCAACCATTTGGATGAGGCACTTTTCTTGCCATCAAACAAAGGGGAATGAAGACATTGGAATTGTCAAAAGTATCTTATTCTGATAGAAATTTGAGGGGCCGTCTGGTGTGGGAGAAATATGATGAATTTTATAGTAAAACAAAATAAATATCTCAGACTCACTTCTTCTTTCTAGTGTGACCTTGGGCAGTTTACTTAACCTCTGGCTTATTTCCTCAAACATGAACTGGAGACAATGAAATCCATCTCACAATGCTATTATGAAATAATATGAGAAAATGTATATAAAATACCTGGCACATTATCAGGCACTCATTGAATGTTAGGTCACCATCAGAAAAAAGAGATTGCAAATATTTTAGCACCTCAGCTCATTTTAAAGATTTTTTTCTAGTTGAAGCTAAATTATAGATTTTTTTCCTTTGCCCTTTCAGTTCATTTTGGTAGAGGACAGCTTAGCTGGGCCTTGCAGCGTTTGGAAGGTCATTCTGTGCATGAATTTGTTTTGGCATTTATTTCTGCCTTCTTTATTTTATTTTATCCACTGCCAAGGGGGCATTTTGATTGGCACGGGGAGCCAAGTGAAACAAAACACTCCCTCCGAGGGATATACATGCAGGAGCTCTGGGAGAATTGCCTCCTTTCTGTCTGATGAGGGCTGACTTTCTTCCCCTTCACTGTGTTTCTGAGGGATTTTTGATGTTTTCCTGGCCCTGTCAATTTCATTCGTTGCCTGACTCATTCACCAACACCACCAGGCACTATCAGCTCAGACCCGGAAACATGATGCCAACATTGTAGAATCCATTTAGACATGGATTCTAGTCTAGTCTGAGGCTTGCAGGGCACTATAACTAAATTTATTTTAAAGCCTAAAGGGAGAGAAAGGTTTCTCTGGCTGTCTGGTACTTGGTTTCCTTACGCAGCCTCTTTCCTAGTGATAGGAATTTTGTTCACTGTCCCTTGAAAGATATCAATCACCTGAGCTCACCTGTTCCCATTAGCTGTACTTTTTGATCAGTGGCTCCAGGATGAATCATCTGAAAATTTCTACTGTCTGAAGCCGAACCTCTTTCAAGTTATCTAGGGATGAAATGCATTATGCAGTAAGCTCTGTCCTCTCCCCCACCCAAAGAAATTCAGGAGAGGCAGTGACTCTGCTTTAGGAGAGAATCTGAGAGGACCATGTGTTCATAAGAAGCACAGGTTACACTTCATACTGAAGAATCGTCAGGAAGGGAGCACATGTAATAAGCAACAAGACAAGTTAGAATAAATTGGTGGAGGTTTGAAACCTCAGACCTAGAGCACTGTTATTTCAACATATGGTTCCCCACCAGCAACCTGTACACCTGGGAGCTTATTCCAAATATAGGCTCCCTCCCTTCCCCCTAGAAGATTCTAATTTTGTATGTGGAGTCCTAGAATTTGCAAATGATCCTGATGGACACTGACACTTGAGAATCACTGGAGTAGAGATTCCATGTTCTTTCCTCAAGGACCATATATTAGGTTTCTTTGTAAAATGTAATCTAATTTAATTATCTAATTTAATTCTAAAGAAGGTAAATAAAATAAAATAAAATAAAATAAAATAAAATGGCTGCTGTGCCAGAAATGGGAATAACTCAGAAATTAGGCAGATGTGGTTTTAATTTTTAGTTCCATGCCTGGAATGGTCATTCATGTAATTTCCCAAATGATTCTTGCTTTCCTCCATCTGGGAAAAATGTAAGCATCATACTTCTTTGGCCTCTTTAAGTTAGGTGTGGCCAGGTGGGGCTTTGGCCAATGAAATGTTACCAGTGGTGTCTGACAGAGTTTGAGTTAGGCTTGGTCTGTCAGCCTAGATCCTAGGGTGACTGTGACGAGCAGAGAACTCCTTCTAAATCAGCCTGGGTTGTAAAGAATGAGTTAGGAAGAAATGTTCATTGTTTTAAGGCACTAGTTCTGGGGATTGCTTTTTACTGCAGCAGAACCTAGACTACCCTGACTTATAAACACTAATTTACTGTGTGACCTGAGCCAAGGTAGTTTAAGATCACTGACCCTCATTATCACCAACATTAAATGAAAAATGCAATAACCACAATTAAGGGTTGTTGGGAGGGTTAAATATAATTGTGTAAAAGAGTCTTGTCTAGTTCCTGCCACGTAGGTGCTCAATATGCATTGGTTTCTTTCCTTGTCCCCATAGTCTTTCTCACCACTGTGTGCATACTTTTGTTTACAAAGAATAAACCTTCATAATATTTTTAATATGGTCCTAGTAATACCATAAGTAGCATAACTACTTTCCACAAATAAGTAAGTTAAGATTTTTGAAAGGACACTTAAGAAGATGTGTCACAGAACACTTATTCTGTGTCATCAAACAACTCCACAAATCAGTCAGAGTTACAGAATCTTGAACTTGGGAGATACATTGAAGATGGAAGGTAATCATGCCGTTCTTCCAGACTGGCACCTACAATGATAAATAACACAAATAAGACAATCTTTCAGTCTTTTAAGAAGCTAATGGTCTAGTTAGGGAGTCAGAAAACCATCAGAATTGAGTAAGCTTGTATGACAATGCAAGTGCTATGACACAAAAATGCACAGAGCAATGGGAACACAGGAGGGTAAATGATGAATGTATGTAGGGAGCCAATGTTGACGTCGTGGAGATTATATTTAGTCTGAGCCTTAAATGACAAGAAGATGTTATGCAGATGCAGGAGGAAAGTAACAGCACTCCAAGAAGAGGCAAAGACAGAAATAAAGGTATGAAAGTACATGCTTTGAAGAATGGCAGGTTGTAGGGTCTAGGAGTTAAAGAAATAGCTATCAAATCATAGGAGATGGGGTGTGCAGGTAACTTAGGTCAGACTGATGTTTGGAAAACGGGTTAAGGTTCAGACTAGAAAGATGATAATTAAATTTGTGTTTGGGGGCAAGACCTCAGATAAATTACAGGAGGCAGGGAACACAGGTGATGGGTTCCTAAACTTGAGTGTGGCAGTTGTATGGAAATAGAGACAAAGAGTTAGGCTCAAGGGCTGAGTCTGTGTAAAATCAAATTGATTATGGAATCTTATAACATGGTTTATAGCTGAATGTGAGAGATAAAAAAAAATTTTAATGCTATTAAATTTTCTAACTGGAGCAAATAGATGAATTGTTGACATAAATCAAGACAGGGAACACAGAGGAAAAAAGACAAGAAAAGAAAAAAAGAAAAAAAGCCTCTTAGGTTAGGAGTAATATAAATCTTATTTTGGCTTTTTTGTAAGATTGTTATGTAAAAAAACAATATGTAAAATATATAAGCAAGTCATGAATCATAATAAGAAAATGAATACTTGTGAACTCACTCCCCAAGAAAGATCCTTCTAACACTGATGGCACCTACATGCTTCTTTCCAACCCCATCCCAATATCCAGAATCATTCCCTTCCTTCCCTCCACAGTCTTGCCACTTGTGGATATATCCTCAGGCAATAAAATGGTATATTTTTTCTACAGCATGTAGCATTCTGTGACAATACTTTCACTCAATATTATTATTATTATTTGCGATTCATCCAAGTTTATTGGCGTGGCTTTTGTTTATTCATCTTCCCTGATGTATAACAGTATATTGGCTTGCCTATACTACAATTTATCCCCACTTCTGTTCATGCCCTTAGGTTATTTCCAGGTTTTTCTTTTAATTGCAAACAATGCTGCTATAAATATTTTTGTCATATCTCCTCATTTTGATAATTTTGATTTTGAGGAGCATATTCAGGTGTTCTAAAGCTAAGAGAACCATCTGAATGAGATATAGGGAACTAGAAATCTTTGAAGAATAGGTGGTATTGAAGGCTACTGGCTTGATCACTATGATTCTGTATAAGCGTGGAGAAGAAGGCGAAGCTTTGGAATCAAAATCCTCACAAACACTAGCAACTAAGATCTGTAGGTATGTACATTAAATTAGTCATCTAAGAGTAAGAGAAGAATCAAGAGTCCTATCAGGGAAATCACCGGAAGAGACATTGAGGGAAAGAATGGTCTATACTCACAAAAGCAGAGAACACTGGCATGGATTTGTTTATTGTAGCACCAGTGACATAGAGAAAGAAAGCTCACCCAAGCGATGAGGAGAAAGACATAGAGAGAATGCAAGATGTGGAAGCCTTACCAGGAGAGTACATTAGTGCTGAAATAAGCTTGTTCATTAGAAGGGGCCAGAGTTAGACCAGGAGGCTAAGGAGGGGTGCAAGTTCAAGGAAATGTTTTTAAGACATGACCATATTTAGGGGCACCTGGGTGGCTCAGTCGGTTAAGTGTCCAACTTCGGCTCAGGTCATAATGTCGTAGTCTGTGAGTTCCAGCCCCGCATCAGGCTCTGTGCTAACAGCTCAGAGCCTGGAGCCTACTTCAGATTCTGTGTCTCCCTCTCTCTCTGCCCCTCCCCCACTCAGGCCCTGTCTCTCTCTCTCTTTCTCTCTCTCTCTCTCTCTCTCTCTCTCAAAAATAAATAAACTTAAAAAAAAAAAGACATGAACGTATTTATGGATGCAGGGGCTGGAACTTAAATTTTCTATTTAAGATTCATGGGAGAAATGGAGAATTTGGTGTAGCTATGTCTTAAAACAACAACAACATTAGAGAAGATTTATGGCTTGCCCTCCACAGACACGCTCCTAATTTCTTTATATTTAGTCTTCACAATAATCTTAAGAGAAGATGTTTTATTATTTCTCTTTTTATTAATACCCAAGCATTTTCACTGAGAATAGATGGTAAGGGAACCAAGTAGAAGGCTTTGTAAAAACATAGGCTCAAGGTGGTAGTGAACTGAATGAGGAGCATGTGGTAAGAAGAGGTTGAATTTGACATTACTTTTGAAGCAGAGCCAATCAGATCATTAATAGATCAAATTGGGATGCCAAGGAGAGAAATAAAAGACCACTCCAAGCTTTGGGAGCTGAATAACTGGATGGATGACGTTGTTATTTACTGAGATGAAGACTATGGTAAAGATGAAGACTATGTTATTTACTGAGATAAAGACTATGGGAGGAGGAAGAAAAGTGAGTTTTTTAGTATTCTAAGTTTGAAATGCCTATTAAATATCCAAATGGAGACAGTGAGTGGGCAGCTGGATATACAAAGCCAGAGTTCCAGCGAGTACTCTAGGCTAGAGATAGAGATATGAGAGTCATCGGTGTATAGATAATATTTACAGTCATGGGACCAGATAAGACCACCAAGGGACTGAGCTGTAGAGATGAGGTGATGTCTAAAATTAAGCCCTGAGTTAGAAAAGATGAGGAGGAACCAGGGGGAAAAAAAATTGAATTAGAGTTAGCATCCAGGTAGGAAGTGAACCAAAGGAGTGGTTCCTGAGAACGAAGTGAAGAAAGTAGTTCAAGGAGAAGGAGGAAATTGACTGTTTCAAAAGTTTAAATTCACATATGAAGAGAACTAAGAAATGAACATTTGATTTTGCAATGGCCAATTATGAAGTTGAATGAGAGTCTCAATTTCTCCATTCTGATGACTGATACTTCCAAAATAGCAGGAAAAAAGATTACATTCAGCTCCATGGAAGCATTCTTTTTCTCACGTAAGTCAGAACCTTTAGTTAGTTCATTAATCAGAAGAGTTGTTGTTTGCTAATCTTTTGATGTAGATCCAGAATTTTCTTTGTGTAGAAGTAGCTTGCCAAAAAGCAAATATTTGAGTTTCTATTTCCTTAAATTATGGGAGGAACTTGAAGACACCTACAGCAATCTGAGTGCAGACTATGTCTGGATCTATACAACCCTTTCCAATTCTTCTATAACTGTATTGCCCATACCTATTTCAACAGAACAAAATAAGGCAAATCACCCTTGTCAGGTCTTTCCAAAAGGTTCCACGTAGTTTTCACCAAAATAATTCTTTTTTTCCTACTCATATTTTATCAAGTTTATCAACAACGTGAATCCACAGGTTTGGGAAGAAATGCAATTCTGTCTTGAAGAGACTGGAGTGGGGGCGCCTGGGTGGCGCAGTCGGTTAAGCGTCCGACTTCAGCCAGGTCACGATCTCGCGGTCCGTGAGTTCGAGCCCCGCGTCAGGCTCTGGGCTGATGGCTCGGAGCCTGGAGCCTGTTTCCGATTCTGTGTCTCCCTCTCTCTCTGACCCTCCCCCGTTCATGCTCTGTCTCTCTCTGTCCCAAAAATAAAATAAAAACGTTGAAAAAAAAAAAATTTTGAAGAGACTGGAGGGGGTAAAGGAGAACTTGAGATGAGCTGTTGGCCAGCCTGAGTGTTGAGTTTGCCGTGGGAATCTGCCAGCATGTTCGATAGCAGGAGAGCAGAATGTTGTTAATTTCAGGAGAAGGAAAATGGCATTTATTTAGAAGATACCATAAATTGTATTCACTTATAATTTATGCTTTAACATTCTTCACTTTTTTTAAATGTTTTTTTTTATCTTTGAGAGAGAAAGAACATGTGCACATGAGCAGGGGAGGGGCAAAGAGAGGGAGCCAGAGGGTTCAAAGCAGGCTCTGCACTGAGAACAGACAGCCCAATACAGGGCTTGAACTCAAGAACCGTAAGATCATGACCTGAGCTGAAGTTGGAGGCTTAACTGACTGACCACTCAGGCACCCCTATGCACTAACATTCTGATTTATAAAAGTGAGAAGGAAAAATCAGCAACAATAATTTTATTGTCATTACCTTCCCAGTATCTCCTGAAACTTAAATCTCGTCTTTTTACAGACCCTAAGACTTCTCCACCTCTTCCCTCCCATATGAAGCCTCTCACATGCCAGACATAAACCCTCAGGGAATTTGGCTAATGTGTTTCTCAGTTATCATTTCCAGATCATTAGCTAATTTCCAGTCTCCTTCTCTCTTATTGCACATTTTAGGTGGAAGCCTCTGGAATGCAAGATCTGAACGAGTCTTTTTTCATAGTGGTCACAAAGACATGATAAAACTTCTGAGTATATATTTCATTATGTATGTTTATTATTAAAAGCAACTAACAAGTGTTCACATGCATTTTATGCTTTATAGAGTATTCTTATTGATTTATAGAGTATCCTTATTGATTCACCTAACAAATAACAAGTAAGCGGTTTCTGTGTGCTTAGCATGATTCTCTACTGAGAGACATCAGAAAACGCCCTCTGAGATAGGGACATTTAAGCTGAAGTCTAAATGTACGAAACAAGCATACTTGTAATAGAAAGGAAAAGCATTCTTCAGATTCCTTGCTGGGAATGAATGGAGCATGTTGGAGACACAGAAACAATGTATACTGAGTGACCCGAGAAGGGCAAAACGTGAGGATGGGTGGGAGGAAGGGGAGGCAGGGCCAGGTAGGGACTGGTAAAATTTTCTACTTTGTTCTAAGGGAAGAGGGGAGCCTTTGAAGAATTTTAAGGAAGGGATTGATGTCTTCTCACTTCCATTTAAAAGTTCGTGGCTGCCGGTAGCAGAAGGACAGGAGTAAGGTCAGTTGGCAGACTAATGTGAATTAATCTCACAGATATGATATTGGGGAAAAAAAGCTACACGTGAAAGCATTCATGCTGTAGTATATATACATTGCTGTCTATATGCTACACACCATCCACTACTCTACACATTGATTTGTGTGAGGTTTGCCCGTAGTTCAGGCAGGAGAGGATGATGGCAGGATTGGTGTGGTAATAGTGGTGAAGGAGAAAACCTTTCGTGCGTGGAATCCTGGTTGTAAGCTGTTAAACAGAGAGGGAGGGCTGAGATTATTCCCCATGTTATACAGGTAAGGAAAACAAGTCAGTAGAGTCAAATACTTGCCCCAAATCACAAAGCTATTTGCAGTGATTCTAGATCTCAAATTCAGATTACTCCTTTTGTTAATTCAGAAAGGTTCAGATATATACATTTATAGAAGGACTTTGGCTCAGCAATAAAGAGGGGGAATGACTGGTCATGCAATAACATGGATCAATTTCACAGCCATTACACTGAGTGGAGGAAGCCAGATACAAAGAGTGCATGTTGTACACATTTCTGCAATAAGAAAACCAACTCTGTGGTCTATGGTGACAGAGGTAAGAAAAGTGATGATCTCTTTGTAGATTCAGGGAGAATTATGGGAAAGAGCCAGGAGAGGACCATCCGGGGTGATGGAAATGTTCTACACTTTGATCTGTATGTGGGTTACATGGACATATATATTTTCCAAAACTCATTGAACTGAATTTCTAGGGGAAAAAAATGTTCAGAGTACATCACTGATCTCCTAAGTATATAAGTCAAAACATGAGAGAGCTGGAATGATAATCCAAGTTTCTTGAAATTGGGTCATATACTGTCACCCTAGAGCCATAGCCTGTGGGCCCGAAGCTACCGGAGAATCCTGGCTTCTGAGCCCTAGTCAAGTGTCATGACATACTAGTAACCAGACCAACACTCTTCTGTCTGGAGATGTGGTGAACAAAGCCTAGAACTCATAGATATATCCCACCTGGCTGATGTGAACCTCCTTCTAGAACAAGAGACCCTATGCTGAATATTAGATAATTTTATAGGACCATAGAGTGATTTTTAGGTCCTGAACTGTGTGAGAAACTGCTCTCCTAAGAAGAGCTCTCAAGATCCAGAATGAGACAAAAAAAAAAAACAAAAAAAAAAAAAACCCAAAAATCAAAAAAAAAAAAAAACCAAAAAACAAGACAGCTTAAAATAAGCCTTGTAACAGAACTGGGTTAGCTTATCAGAATTTAGAGGCCTTCTAATGACACTTTTGACAATGGTGTCCACGTGATTGGTGCCACAGAGCTGATAATGGGACACAAGGCCCTTACAGGAATGGCATTTTGGCAGACCACAATATCTTCTGACAACAGTTCATTTTTTATAAGATTCTATTCATAGACTGCATAGTTATACAATCTCATTAGTCTGCCATTAATCACTTCCAACTCTGTCTATATCCTATCATTTCCAAGACCTGGATTTTCATACATGGAAATAACATGTTAACCTTTGTATAGCATTTTAGTGTACACAGCGTTTGGGGTCTGAATCATGAGGTAACTAGGAGAATATGAGAGGCGGTGGCTCCTTTACCTTATCTCTACTTCCTTAGGTGAGCTGGAACCATGGGGGAGGGACCATTCCCAAGAGGCCCCAGCTCCAGTGATTCATGAACATTTAAGAGGGTGATGTTTTTGTGGAAATCTAAGCTCTCTAGTAGCATGTTTTGGTATTCCTTGTGAGCCAGCTTGTACCTGATAATGTCACATCTCACTTTAGAATACATCGGAGAGTATCCTTGACACAGGCATAAGCATCCTAGAGGCAGAAAGCATACTCTTATCTTGCTCGAAGGTATTTGACTTATGTACAACATTCCAGACCAGGAAGCTCCTGCTAACTTTAAAAATGTATAGATAGGAAGGGGGAAGTAGAAGAGGATTAATGAACTGCTAGATATAAAGCATCCAACTTACCAGAAAAAGCACATGGGATAGAACCGGAAAAGTAAGTTTCATTCTGGTTAAGTTGCTGTATTCAGCATGCCAACTTATTTTACTACCCTCTATTAGTTCACTATGGTTGTCATAGCAAAGTACCACAAAGTGGATGGCTTTAAGCAACAGAAATGTATTGTGTCACATTCTGGAGGCCAGAAGTTCAAAATCAAGGTGTGAGCGGAGTTGGTTTTTCTTTTTTTTCAAAATTATAATGTGATTTTTTTTCCAGCTTTATTGAATCATGATTGACAAATAACAATCGTGTATATTTAAGGTGCACAATGCAATGATTTGATATAAGTCTACTTTGTGAAATAATTACAGTCAAATTAATTAACATTTCCATCACCTCACCTAGTTACCGTGTGTGTGTGTGCGTGTGTGTGTGTGTGTGTGTGTGTGTGGTGAGAACACTTAATACCTACTCTTTTAGCAGATTTCAAGTGTACAGTATAGTATAATTAGCTACAGTCACCATGCTGTAAATTAGATCTCCCGACCTTGTTCATATTGCATAACTAAGCATCACTCTCAAAGACAGCCTTTTTTACAAACATCTCTACATCTCCCCCACACCCTAGACCCTGGAAACCACCATTCTACTCTCTGCTTTTATGAATTTGCCTTGTTTAGGTTCCACATATAAATGAGATCATGCAGTATTTGTTTTTGTGTATGTGAGTTATTTCACTTAGCATAATGTCCTCCAGGGTCATCCAGATTGTTCCTTGGATTTTTAAGGCTCTTAAAATTCCATTGTATCCATATACCACATTTTCCTTATCCATGCATCTGTCAATGGATATTTAGGTTTTTTCTATATCTTCACAATTGTGAATGATGCTATAATGAATGTAGAGTGCAGATATCTCTTTGAGATACTGACTTGATTTCTTTTAAATATATGCCCAGAGATGGCATGGGTGGACCATACTGTAGTTCTATTTAAAAATTTTTGAGGAATCCCCAAGCTGTTTTTCATAATGGCTTTGCCAATTTACATTCCTACCAACGGATGGTGGGATGTTTGTGATCTCTTGTATTTTTAATAACAGCCATCCTAACAAGTGTGAAGGTAGTATCTCACTGTGATTTTGATTTTCGTTTCCCTGATGATTAGTGGTGTTGGACACCTTTTCATATACTTGTTAGTCATTTGCATGTTTCCTTTTAAGAAATCTAGATTCAGGTTCTTAGCTCATTTTTAAAAGATATTTATTTATTTTTCCTGTTATTGAGTCAAGGTCCTCATATATTTTATTTATGAACTCTTATCACATGTATGGTTTTCAAATATGTTCTCCCATTCTTAGGTTGTCTCTTCACTCTTTAATTGTTTCCTTTGCTATGTAGAAGCTTTTCAGTTTGATGCAGCCCCACTTGTTTATTTTTGCTTTTGGACCCAGTGCTTTTGGGGTCATAGCCAAAAAATTCTTGCCTAGACCAATGTCAGAATGCTTTTTCCCTATGTTTTCTTCTAGTAGTTTTTATAGTTTCAGCTTTATGTCTAATTCTAATACATTCGAGCTGATTTCTGTGTATGGTGTGAGGTAGGGATCCAATTTCATTCTTCTGCACTTAGATATCCAGTTTTCTCAACACCCCTTATTGAAGAGACTGTCCTTTACCTTTTGTGAATTTGTGGCAATCTTGTTAAGGATAAGTTGACTGTAGGTGCATAGATTTATTTCTAGCCTCTATTCTGTTCTGTTGGTATTTGTATCTACTTTTATGCCAGTAACATACTGTATTCATTACTGTAGGTTTGAACTATATTTTGAAATCAGGAAATGTGGTGCCCAAAGTTGTGTTTTCCTTGCTGAAGATCACTTTTTCCATTCAATGTCTTTTGTGTTTACATGAATTTTAGGATAATTTTTCTTTTTTTTTCTATTTCTGTGAAAGTGCCACTGGAATTTTGATATGAGTTGCATTGAATCTCTGGATAGCTTTTGGTAGTTTGCAACATTAATTCTTCCAATTCATGAACATGGGACGTATTTCAATTTATTTGTGTCTCTTCAAATCTTTCATCAGTGTTTTGTAGTTTTCAGTGTATAGTTCTTTTACTTCCTTGTTCAAATTTATTCCTAAGTATTTTTTTTTCTTTTTGATGCCATTTAAATGGGATTGTTTTCTTAATTTCTTTTCCAGATAGTTTATTGTTAGTGTATAGAAACACAACTGATTTTGTATGTTAATTTGTATTCTGCAACTTTACTGAATTCATTTATTTTTTCTAACAGGTTTTTAGTAGAGTCTTTGGAGTTTTCTATATATAGGATCATGTCATCTGTAAATAAAGATAGTTTTATGTCTTTCTTTCCAATTTGGATGCTTTTTTTTTTTTTATTTTCTTGCCTAATCGCTCTGGCTATGACTTCCAGTAATATGTTGAGCAGTGGCAAGAGTATCCTTATTTTGTTCCTGATCAAAGAGAAAAATCCTTCAGCTTTTTACCGTTAAGTATAATGTTAGCTGTGGACTTGTCATATATGGCCTGTCTTATGTTGAGGCAAATGTCTTCCTTCTATACCTAATTTGTTGAGAGTTTTATCATGAAAGGGCATTGGATTTGATCAAATATTTTTTCTTTATATATTGAGATGATCATATATAAGTTTTATCTTTCATTCTGTTAATGTGTATCATGTTTATTGATTTGCACATGTTGAACCATCCTTGCATTCCAGGTATAAATGCCACTGGATGATGGTGTATTATCTTTTTAAAATGCTGTTGAATTTGATTTGCTAGTATTTTGTGGAGGATTTTTAAACCTATATTCATTAGGGATATTGGTCCATAATCTTTTTTATTTGTGATATCCTTATCTGGCTTTGGTATCAAGGAAATACAGGCCTCATAAAATGAGTTTGGAAATGTTTCCTCTTTGATGTTTTGGGAGGACTTGAGAAGGATTGGTAATTAATTATTCTTTAAATGCTTGATATAATTCACCAGTGAAGCCATCTGGTCCTGGTCTTTTCTTTAGTGGGAGGTTTTTAATTATTGATTCAATCTCCTTACTCATTATTGGTCTTTTCAGATTTTTCTATTTCTTCATGATTCAGTCTTGACAGGTCATATGTTACTAGGAATTTATCCATTTCTTCTAGATTGTCCACCTGGATCCCCAAGCTCCCACTAAGGTGGTTTTGTTTATGGATACTGTCAAATACTTGTTTCTGTGGGGGGACATGGGCTGGGGACCTCCTAGTCTACCTTCTTGCTGACATTACCAAGATTAGTTCCTTCTGTGGGCTATTAGGGAAGGACGTGTTTCAGGCCTTTCTCCTTGGCTTGTAGATGGCCGTCTTCCCTATATGTTTCCTCTCATTGTCTTTTTCTCTATGCACATATGTTTTCAAATTTCCCCTTTTTCTAAGGAGACCAATGATATGTCGCATCTTTTTTTTTTTAATGTTTATTTATTTTTGACACAGAGACAGAGCATGAGAGGGGGAGGAGCAGAGAGAGAGGGAGACACAGAATCCAAAGCAGGCTCCAGGCTCTGGGCTGTCAGCACAGAGCCCGACGTGGGGCTCGAACTCACGGACCGTGAGATCATGACCTGAACTGAAGTCGGACGCTCAACCGACTGAGCCACCCAGGCGCCCCGATATGTTGCATCTTAATGATGTCATTTTAATTTGATTACCTCTATAAAGATTGAATATCCAAATATGGTAGGGGGGATACCCTACCCTTAGGTAGTGGGGCTTAGAACTCCAACATATCAATTTGAGGGGACAGAATTCGACCCATAGTATATTTTGATAATTTATTCTGAAAAACCATTAACTTTAACTTTTCTTATAGTGACATTCTAATTAAAGCAGCAAATTAAAATGTTAAAGTATAAAATTTCCTTTCTGAGTTCCAATCCTGACTACACCACTTCCTAACTTCATGACTTTGGTCACATTAGTTTTGTACATCAGTTTCCTCATTTTAAAAAATGAACCTAGTAAAAGTACTAGTTTGATGCTATGGGAATCAAACATATTAATATTTTTTAAGTACTCGGGGAAAAAACAAAACAAAACATAGCTTGGTACAAAGTGAGCTACAGATCCAAGGAAAGTAATTCAGAGCAGAAAGGAAAAATTTGAATTTCAATGGAATTCTCCCCTATCCATCAGATCTACTCCATATCTTTATCAAAGGATAACTGGGAGATAATAGTTATATTATAGACTCATGGCAGCACCTTCAACCCACAGTTAAGTTGGAATCTTCTAAAGAGAAGAGAAACTGAAATTATTTCAGGACCTACTATGTGCAGAGCTTTTTATGTGCCACATACATATATGCTATCTCATCCCTCAGTGGTTCAGAGTGCACAGGTAGTAATAAACTTACTTCAGGGATAATTAAATTGAAAGTTGCCTAGGGTTATACAGTTTTTGACTCAGATGTTCCCTCCAGGTTTATTTGACTCCAAGACCTATGTTACTTTCCACTGAAGTAAGTCAACTGAAATGTAAGCCACATTTCCCTGTCTTTGTATCTCTTCTTTGAATATCTAATAGTGGGTCTGGTTCCCTCAAAATACTTGAATTGATCCTACACACTTCCAAGAAATTAGATTATAAATTAATGAGAAAAAACATCATTTCCTTCCCCAAAGAGATGGCATCTAACAGTTTTTCTGACAGATTTTTTTCCTCTTCTAATAAACTATAAATGTGAACTTCCCAGAGAAACCTATAATTGCAGGTTTCTGATTAATCTATTTTCTTTGGATACTGCTTGATGGTGACAGAATGGTCCATGGGGACAGTTTTGTGATGGATGTTTTTGATGATGATAGGAACATAGAACTAAACATAGTATTAAGAGGCATTTCATACAGCAGAGACATCTAGTCTGTTTTTGCATCAGAATTAGCATATGATTATCATCTCACTATTATTATCAGCTCAGAAATCATTAGAACCCATAAAGGTATCTCTGATTGCAGAGGTAGGGAGGGGACCCTGATAGAGGAAAGAAGATTTCAGCCTTGCAGTTTAATTTTTGGAGAAAAAGTGTTGGTGCTGATTTAATCCCGATGAACTCCATCTATTTATTCCAAGACACAGGAGCATTTAGGGAAAGGATGGAAGAAGGCAAAAAGGAGTTGAGGCACCTTGGGCCAAATCGGAGAAACCAGAGATAAAGGTTCCAGAGCGGTGGCTCAAAGGAAGACACGTTTTTGTGCAAGGGCCCATGGTATACGAGTACCACATAGACCCGTAAATGAGCAAAGGGAATCCCAAGCAAACAAAAAAGTCCCTAAAGGAGGAAGAGGCCTCCCAGAAGTCTGGGAAAATGCCAGGTGATACTGAGTTTTAGTTCCAACTCTGGCCCTGCCAAATCTGGGGCGGGGTCCATCTCCTCCCTGCTGGAGCTTTTGGATCTCATTTACAAAGCATAGGGCTTGGTTGAGAGAGACCAAGCCTCAGCCACTTCTAACATTCCTGCTGTTGTGGTCTGGCACAACAAATGGGCTTTTGGGTTTGGCCCTTCATAACTGAATTTCCTCAAAAACGGGCAGTCATCATTTTTCGTGGGTCTTTCAACATTCAAATCTGGTTCCATATAGGTGGATACATCCTGGCATTTATTTGCCTGAACAGAAAAACATAAAGGACACAGTATCAAAAATTCTGACTTGTCAGCCCAGACAGAAGAACTGTGCGTACACTGCTCAGTCTTTCCCAGACTCAGTTTTCTCGCCTGTAAAAGGGAACAATGAGATCTGTCTGCCCATAAAATAGTAGGGGAAGGGAAGATCATTCATATGACCTTCCAGTTGGCACCTTCCAGTTGGCACCACTGTTATGTGCCAAGCATGTCGTACTCATCATCTCACCTGATTCTTCGACAAGCCCAGTCAAGTAGCATTGCCTTTCCAATTTTTCAGATGAAGAAATCCAGAACTAGGAGGAGGTTGCTAACACACACAGTGAGTGTGGATCTAGGATTCCCGGCCACAGGTGGGCGATTCCAAAGTTCAGGATCCCCTCCAGCGTAACAGTCTTCAGCAGGGATCTCAACCAGGTGAAATGAGCTAATGAGGGCTGGCAGCACTCCGTACATCAAGAATGTGCTCCCGATGTGCCATCTAGTAAGCATCGGAGCCTGATCTCTGGGGTCAGACTGGCCTGGGTGCCTCTGCCATTTGCAAATGCCATCCTTGGACAAGGACTTAAATTCTCAATTGGCCTGTTTTTGTTGTGTCTAAATTAGAGAACTTAATATTTTTTACCTCATGCTTTTATTTAAAGGATGATGATAGGAGGGGTTTCTATTTTCTTGGCCTCCTCATTTCCATATTGAGGGAACTCTGTTCAAGTTTTACTCCTGGCTTCCACCTGACCTTCCATGCCTTTACTCTCAAAAAGGGGCAGCTGCTCTGATTCTGGAAACTTGGGAGAAGAAATTGGACAGCTCATCCCTCACCCCTGTCTCTCTCCAAGAAGATCAGTCCGTCTCCTTAGCCACACAGTATACAGACAGCCCAGGCTCAACCCCTGTGGGGAGGGCTCAACTGACCAGCTGAGCCAGTGCCAGAGGGAACAAGTCTAGCAAGTATGAGGGTGAAGTAGTTAGGAATTCCCTAGGCTAGAGGGCTAAAGCCGCATACTCAAATCATCCTTATAGGTTATAAAACTGACATGAAAACAAACAAAAAAAAGTATCAGGCTCTTTCTATTTTTCTTGGGTTTATTTCTCATTTGGTTCTGACCTAGGAGACAAGGGTGTATTTATTGCACCCTTCCTACAGCCTCAACAGATTAAATGAGTTAATATATGAAGAGCATCCATCATAGTGTCTGGAGCATTATCAGTATCAATAAATGTTGGCTATTACTATCAGCCTCGCCCAGGTGGCTCCTTGGATTACAGGCACCAAAGGAATTCCAGGAAGGCCAGGAAGAACGTCATAGGAAAGGGTTGGTTGGAGGATGGGCCACTGTGTGGCAACATGCTTTACAAACTGCACTGACTCTGTTATTTTCTTAGAATAATGCTGGCGATTCGGCTACACATCAGAATCCAAAGGCATTCCATCCACTCTGATTTTATTCCAAAATTTAACTGTACTTTGGGGTCTATATGAAGCATAGTAATAGGCCTCATCTTAATTTGATTGGCTAATCTGTGGTTGTAATTATTTTACGTCTATCAAGGTTACCTTAATAGATAGACCCTAGGCTGGAATCGATTTTGGAGCTACGTGAAATAGAAGTGAGTACTTCCTGGGGGTAGGGTCTCATTTTGATGCTCCTAAATGTGATGAGACCGAAGATTTAGGACCTCCTGTGAGTATTATTCTGTCTCTTTATTGCTAAAGATGGTGCTGTACACATTGTTAGCTACTCTACTTTCAGTACTGACACAAGCTTATTTTCATTGTCTGAGAAATCCTGGACCACAAGCTGGCAGAACTCAGTGGGATGAAGAGACAAGCAAAGGAGAATTTGCCATAACCTGTAGTCAGAGGTGGACCTAGGTTTTAAGGGGGCTATGAAGCTTGTGCATTTGCAGGAGCCTCATAAGAAGAAGAATACAAAGTTGTAAATGTAAAATGAGAGGCCCTGAAACGTATGCCTCATTAGCCCCAGAAGGAACCCACCTCCTTCCGCAGCCCAGGACTTTGAGCGCGACCTGGTGACTGTATCCAATCATCGCTTTTATCACCTCCCCTGGGGCAGAAATGCTGGCCAGGAAGCAACTTCCAATCAGAACTATCTTCTGTCATTTGACACACAAAGGGGGAGCTTCTTCTGCAGTCTCGTAACAAAAACATTAAACAGCAGGTAAGCACAATTTCTATCTCGAGAGAGGTTTCATAGGACCTTTGCAAGTGCTATGTGTTCCCCCTCCTTGTTGCGTGATGCATGATGTACTTTTCAGGAATAGAAATTCAGTGTCTTAGAACATGTGACTCAGGATCTGTGTTCTCAGTTACCAATTGCCAAATTAAAAAGTAAAACAAATCCGTTATATTACTAAGTGAAAGCAACCTATCTGAAATCGCTGCATACTGTCTGATTCCAACAATATGATGTTCCGGAGCAAAAGGCATAACTATGGAGACAGTAAAATAATCAGTGGCTGCCAGGAGTTATGAGGGGAGGGAGGGATGAATAAGCAGATCCCAGAGGATTTTTAGGACAGAGAAACTATTCTGGAGAATACTTCAACGGTGAATATATGTCATCACACATCTGTCAAAACCCACAGAATGTACAACACCAACGGTGACGCTAATGTCTACTGTGGACTTTGGGTAATAGTGATGTGTCAGTGAATGTTCATGGATGATAACAAATGTGCCACGCAGGTGGGAGATGATGATGGGAGAGGCTCTTTGTATGTCAGGTCACGGAGGCATATGGGAACTCTCTGTACTTTGTGCTCAATTTTGCTGTGATCCTGAAACTTCTCTAGAAAGTAACATCTACTTAAAACAAAAACAAATCCAGACTTAGATATGTAGAGACTTTTGTTTGAAAGGGTCATCACAAAAGGGAGAAAAGGACCATTGCCAAATGGAGGATCCTGTAACTGTGGATCTGCACTTAACTCACACCCTCAGGCACCCTTTATAGGGAAGAAAGTCTAGAAAGTCTAGAAAGAACCCAGTGTGGAAATGAAATGAACCGGTGGAGGTGGTCTGACTGGAGAGTAGGTCAGAGAATGTTTTGCCCTGAAGCCAGCCTGTTCCTGGGAGGGGCCATTGAGGAAGGGCTATCTGCTGGCTCAGACTGAGAATGCATCAAATTTATAGGGTGTAAGGGGACCAAAAGTTGATCGTTGTCAGCTTAAGGGGCATTGTGTCCCAATTGTTCTGTGGGGACAAATACCTGAGTTAATCATTTTGTGAAGCAAAGAATGGGAGGTGAAAAGTGTGTGTCTGGTCTTGCCATAGGCAAACAATGAGAGCATTTGTGAACCTCATGTAACTCATCTGGGGAAGGGTGATTCTTTGCAGTAAGCCATTTCTCAGAACCCCAAAATATGGGAAGTTGGGAGGGTGGGTGGGTCTTAATCATCGTTTTCCAGGAGCACAAGATTCAGGTAAACTTCAAAATTGTCAGTTGTTTGGGGCGCCTGGGTGGCCCAGTCGGTTAAACGTCTGACTTCGGCTCGGGTCATGATCTCCCAGTTTGTGAGTTTGAGCCCCGCTTCGGGCTCTGTGCTGTTGGTTCACAGCCTGGAACCTGCTTCAGATTCTGTGTCTCCTTCTCTCTCTGCCCCTCCCCCACTCACGCTCTGTCTGTCTCTCAAAAAGTGACTAAATGCTAAAATTTTTTTTTTTTAATTGTCAGTTGTTTGCCAAGAGAAGGAGTAACTTACACATGTGGGTATTAAAAAGTCCCCACTCCATACAATGGGAGACTTGCCCAGGATCCTCTGTGATGGAATCCCTGTTCCATCTCACTCTATGGGCACCCTGGCTTAGTTTCATCCTCTATGAAATTCGGCTAATAACATTCATTCCTCCTACAAATTGTCATCTCCAGATGACATGAGACGATGCAGAGCCACGTGTTGGTGAGCGTATCCGATGTGTTATTTCTCCTCTTCTTCTCGTTACTTCCATTGACTAAGCAATATGACCCCAAACTGCCGCCAGATCGTGATCTGGTGCGTAAACTGGCAGCTTCTCTCCGGTGGAAGATTGCCCGTGTTGGTGACAGCAACGTGTTATGATGTGTTTGCCTTGATTGGTATGAGCTGAAGCCTTTGTGCTTGCAGTTCTCAGCTGTTTCCCTTTCATCCTGGGTTCATCTCAGTGACAAGAGGAAGAATCAAGGAAAGGGAGCAGGAAGGACAGAAGCAAGAAATCAGGATGTCATGCCCTCATGCCACCTAGCTGGAGAAGCAAGAGGAACAACTGTATAAGCTGCAAAGAAATGACAGAATAACCTCAGAGAGAATGCAGATACCAGCAAGCCTGAGTGTGACCAGAAGTGCAAGAGAACACTGTTTCCTTTAGCTGCCAGTAGCACAGTAGAAGGTGCAGATATTTTGGGTTTGGGTGCAGTTCTTTTATTTTGGAAAAATAAAAGTGAGATGGTTTCAGGGATTTGATTAAGACTGTTCCTCTAATTTATCCTGAAGTGACACCAATGAGGGAAAAAAAAAAATTGAACTGAATTTCTAGGGGAGGTTGACTCTAGGGAGAATATTGTTTATTAGTCATTCTCAACATGGTAAGAAGTCATATATTCGAAAGGGTTTATTGCTTTTTAATTTTTTTGATGTTTATTTATTTATTTTTGAGAGAGAGAGAGAACAAGCAGGGGAGGGCCAGAGAGAAGGAGAGGCAGAGTCCCAAGCAGGCTCCAGGCCATCAGCACAGAGCCTGATGCAAGGCTCCAACTCACAAACCATGAGATCATGACCTGAGCCAAGATCAAGAGTCAGATGCTTAACCAGCTGAGCCACCCAGGTGCCCCCCACATGTTTTATTCTTAATACCTATTGACTGGTTGAAATCAGTGTTTCCTGGATAAAGTTTCTCAAAGAGTCTCAAAATCTCATTATAAGAAATAGCTTTCACATTTAGTTTCTGCTATCCAGGAGCCAAACAAGTTGATTTGATCTATCTCTGCATTTATATTCATGGAAATTTGAAAAGTGATGACCCTATATCATGGTTTGCCTGAGACAGTCCCATTTACACCTGTTGTTCTAGTGCCTTGTCTGGTTTAGCATTTGTCCCATAGTTTTCCCTTTCTGAGCTGAAGTATTGTTATGAACATGCATTGAAATAAGTCAGGATGGGTTTGCAAGTCATCCACTTTTCCTTCCAGCCTCCACCATGGCCTCATATGAGAGTGCATGAGGTGTATAGTCAAGGAACAGAACTCTTATCTTTTACTGACCTTCTGTAGATTCAACATTTCCAACATTTTCCTACCAAGATAGAGTCAGAGTAGTTGCTGATAAAATAAATTGCACTGGACGAAGGTGGCTGGGGACAGCTGGCCCCTACTGGTCTCCTATTACACCATCAGTTGTTCCAGATTCTGTGTCAGTACCTGTGAGTTTGCAAGACCCCACCTAAAGGGTCAGTGGGAGACACAGGGAATTACAGGTTAGGTGCACTTGAGATGGAGAGAGAAAGGGGCCGAGGAAAAGAAGAGTAGCCTAAATATCTCGCTACAGTGATTTTGCCATTTATTGCAGGATCTAAATCTACAACAATTAATTTGTTACATTATTTATTAAGTTTTTAAATTTTTCAATAAACTCTTTTGACAACAATGAGTTTTTTTTTTTTAAATATGCTACTGAAAACTTGAAGATTGTTGCTGACAAGGGAGATACTGACAAGAACACACAATGCAACATGTTGGTTGACATTTACTTTCCATCAGAAGGGCAGTGCTGATATCACAGACCATGTAAAACCAGGATATTCCAATCTGTTGAGGAAATGTCAGCATCTACTTCAAAAGACAGAGTTATTGTAGGAAGTCTCTGTTTGAATAAGTGGTGTTTATATATCATTACAAAAAGGCATGGCTTTTCATTTAGAGCAAATGGTTCTATTTTCTGTATTAAGTTCACTTATGTTCAATTCCAAGATTTCTTGTGCAAGTGTGACAACTGAAAACATGCCTATAGATGTATTGATTTCATTTGCTCAGCATAAGAACTAGTAAACTAGAAAGTGATAGTAAACTATATCCGTGTCATCAGAGGCTTACAATAGAAAATCCATTAAGATAATTCCAGTAATCATTTGGTTCTTTTATCCAGTTCACAGAATAAAAGTAAAGTGTTTGGAGGCGCATTCTGCCAAAAGACATACTTTACATCATTGTGAATGCTATTGCGAATTTAATAAAAGAGCTCAACATTCAAGATAGGATTATTTGGGAGTTTTAGTAATAATATGAATACAGATTTTGGTGGAACATAATCTTATTATTTTAATAATATACATACTTAAGAGACCAATGGAGAATTATTATGAATTTTCTATGTGTGATAATGGTATTATGGTTATATATATATATATATATGTATATATATATGTATATGTATATATATGTATATATATATACACATATACACATATGTATATATGGTTATATATATGTATATATACATATATATGAATATATATATACATATATATATATATACACACATACTTTTACAAATAACCTCTTTTAAAATATACACTGAAATATTTATGGGTGAAATGTGAGGATATCTGATATTTGCTTCAAATAAATCAGTGTTAGGATGAGCACATACATACGGGTACAAAGGAAACAAGAGTGGCTGTGAACTGATGGTAGTTATAGCTGACGGGTGCACAGGATCTTGTTGAACTACTTTCTATATTTCCTTAAATGTGTGAAAGAGGAAGGAGAGAGACAGAAAGAAAGAGAGAGAATGACTGAACAAGTTTAAAAAGTTTTGTGATTAAGCAGATAATGAATCAAAACACTCAGCCCTCCAGTATGAAATCATATTGAGGCATGTTGGATCCGTTGAAGAATCACTTAGAAATCCCATCAAGTATTGTACAATAATATTAGACCGTTGCGTAAATAAGTCTTCTCAATTTGGTTGCATTTTGTTCAGAATCAGTTGGAAATCTTTAAATATCCCACAGGCAGTGTCTGTTTCCCACGACTTGCAAATTGTGTTTAGGATAACCTGCATGTGAAAAGTCTTGTATTTTCATTGCCATCCACCTGATGATCTTCGTATCCCTCATAATTAAGGACATTTGTAGTCCTTTGAACACTCCTGGTTCCTCTATGGGGGAAGGGGCAGGCTTACTAGTTTGAATATGAGTGAGGCAGGGAATGCTTTTTAGCTAAATTCTGGAAATATTTCCCAGAATCCTTTTCAATTGTAGTTATTGTTGTTTGAATTTCACCTGCTCTGATTGTGTTTGGACTTAACACAGTTCTCCCAGAAAACATTAGTTGATTGTTATGATTATGGCTGCTGTTTCATAGAAGTAATTTTCTGTAGAGAATAGGTCTCTTCATCTGATTCATTATTTCAGTGATCTCTAAAAAGTGTTTCCTTTGTTTCACTTCTGAACAGAATCTCAAAAAAAAAAAAATATATATATATATATATACCATGGCTGAGACATTCAGAAACATCTGTACTTTCACATAATGCAGACATCACAATCCCCTACAGAACTATTTATAGGAATTCTCTAAAAGTATTTGCTGAACAATACATGCATTTTAGCTTATCATCATATTATTTTTCATCTATTATTATAATACCTTTTTACTGTGACAAGAAGAAAAAAATGTTCCACTTCTGCCTTGTGTTATTAAGAAAATTTTAAAAATACTGCTAAATATCACAAAGTGTAGTAAAATTTGTAAGGTATTTGATCAAATATTGAACGACTTAAAAATTACCCCTAAATGATAGAACCTTTCATGTTGTGGATTCTGAAATTTAAATATCTTGTTAATAGCAATGGCTTCATGCTCTCTTTGCTGAAGGCACAAAAAACATGTAGGTCAAATTTCAACACTAATGATAGTGGATACAATTTCACATATCAAATAGTCTTCTTGATAATTTAGGGCTTTTTTTTTTACTGACTTCAAGTCATGCATGTTTTATATACCTCATAATATGGCTGATGAAGCATTTGTGCCTTCCCAAGTTCTTATTTGCCTGTTGTTTGCATCATTAGTATAATCTTCAATCTCTGCAGGAATATTTGAAAGATACTTATCTATTCTGAAGTTTAATGAAGGTATTGCTAGATAATATATTATCTAAATCAGCCTAACCAGGCACATGTAAATTATACAGTGTTACAATATGCTGAGAGTGACTGAAAAAGGATGCCTCTGGAAACCTCTTCAGATTGTGGAAAGTTTCTTCTTCCTTGGGGTATCTTCTCTATTTCCTATGGGAGATGACTACCAGATGAACTGAGAGCATCCGTGCCTATGTGTAATTATATATAAATAAAACTCAGTTCATGTCTTTCTTTTTCTTTTAGATATCAATAACTAGAAATCGAATTTCTAAAATTTTCTTTTTGATACCAAGGGATCATCTTTCACTGTTCCCTTTGGAGGTCATTGATTTAGATCAGAGGTTGGTAGGTTTTTTGTTTGTTTATTTGTTTCTATAAAGGGTAGATAGTAAGTATTTTAGGCGTCCTGGGTCACACAGACTATTCTGCAACTCCTCAATTCTGCCATTATCACGTGAAGGCAACCATAGATGTAAACAGGTAAGCATGTTTGTACTCCAATAAATCTTTATAAGAGAAGGTGCAGGCCACATTTGTTCCATGGGCCATAGTTAGTTAAACTTGGATTTAGATGATTAATCATGGATCTAAATTTGGATTAAAAGTTTAGATTCCAAGCTGAGATTTGAAGAGCTTTGACTTACAAGGAAGACTTTCAAGAATCTGTAATTTCCAAGAGGAGAGAAGACAAGGGTTGAATGAGCCAGTGCTTGAGAGGTCTGTAATGGGTGGAAGCAGAAGTAAATAACTGTGATGCTACTGTTTAAGAATTATAAGAAAATTATGGATGATAATAAGGGCAAGGGTTAGGCCACGATAAGAGTGGCTCAAGTGCAGTGAAGGTAAGATGTGATGAACTTAAAAAGGTCGGGGAGTGCATGATGTAATATTTGGAAAGTTGGAGAAGGGATATCTGAAGTTCCAGAGAGATTATTTAATCTATCCTTCTTGAGTTAACAGATATTTTAAAATATAAACATTACAGAGTTTGTGCTATTTGAGAGGTTGGGGAGATAGCTAGCTAATTGGATCTTTTTGCTGACACCCTTAAGGCAAGTAAATCCCCAGGGGCTAGCCATTCTTCCTTCCTAAGTGTGGGGTGGGGGTGGGGGGATAGTGGTAAAATACAGCTGGGAAATCTTCCTCTAAAGATTTCTTGGTGCTTGCCCTGGGGAATTTATAATATAAAGGAGCAATCAATGTATACAGATAAATTGTGTGTTAGTCATCTCAGGCTGCCATAACGAAATGGCAGAGTGGGTGGCTCAACCAACAGAATTTCAATTCTAACAGTTGTGGAGATGGGATAACCCAAGATCAAGATGGTGGAAATTTCAGTTCCTGGAAAAGCCCTCTTCCTGATTTTCAGTCAGCTGCCTTTTCTCTGTGTTCTCACTTGGTGGAGAGAGAGAAAGAAGGAGATTTGATCTCTTCTCTTCTTATAAGGACACTGATCCCATCACAGGGTACCCACCCTCATGAACTTACTTAAACTTAATTACTTCCCCAAAGTCCCACATCTAAATTTAATTACATTAGGGGTTAGGGCATCACTATTATTGATCAAGGAGAGTGGGCACAAACATACAGTAGATAACAAACTATTACATTTAAAAAGCAAATATAGATCATAAAATGTGCTAGAAAAAGAAGTAAAAATGGTGTGATGATAAAGAGTCAAGCTTGAGAGGACACTCCCTTGAGAGAGAAGGAGGTCCTTTCTGAGAAGGTGACATTTCATCCAACATTTGAAAGAGGAGAAGGAGCTACATATTGTTTGGGAACAATATTCCAGGCAGGAGGGACAGCAAGAACAATGGCCCTGAAGGAAGGAAGAGCCTGGCATGTTCCAGAAGGCTGCTGAGGTGGCAGCACAGAGGACGAGAGAAGACGTGGCATAAGGAAAGGCTGGTTCCCTCAAATTTCTTGAGGCCAACTCCCCTTTTCAGTTTCCATCCAGTTTGCTCATTGTGCCCAAGATGGCATCTTTTTCAGGAGATTCCATTTCCTCTCCTTCACGAAGCTGGACTCTGAAGCAAGACTGCCTAAATCTGAGTAATAGCTTCTTGCCATATACCAGCTGCATGCCCTGGGTTTCAGCTTTCTCATGTGTAGGACAGGGATGATGGTATTTACCTCACAGGTGACTGGGGAGTGGAAAGCACTTACGTGTGGACCTGTCACTCATGCTGGTACAGCATTCACTTTTATCAGACCTCACTTGGTGTTACTGCTTTAATAATTTGTAAATAAATTTGTAAATGAAATAAATTTTCAATCCTATCAGGCTCACCATGAAGACTGCCCTTCACTGCTTCACAACGTCTCGTCAAACAGTGACATCACGAAGCAGCTCTGATCTGTAGGCATTCACCCACCTGCCTGGTTGTGGAAGGGTGTGAACGATAGCATGAGTCTGTCTTGGCCTTTGTCCAAAAACATTTATTCCCATAAGTGGCACTAGAAGTCCTGTCTTCAGTCATAAGTCCCCATAGTAGGTAGGGGCATGGGGTAGGTGCCCCAAAGATCATGGTGGCCCCCATGGAACCGTTCTGGATGAGAACTTCTCCCTAAGGCATTCATACACTGAACTTGGAGATCCAGACCCTGAAAAAGCAGGTCAACTCTTTGTATCTAAGAGCTTCTGTCTTTGACTCTCATCAGCTTTTCAGAGAATTGTGAATCTAAGTGACGATGCACCCACTTACTTCTGGCCTTGACCTTTTCACTCTAGTAAGACTAAACTGTTTGTACAAGCTTTCCTCTCTATCTGAAATGCTCTCCCTCTTTACCCCCTTCTTTCCTCTACCCTCTTTGCCTCTGCTAGCAGGTCCTGCCCAAGCTGCCATGTCATTACATTTGTGGGGTTAGTTGGGTTGGCCCCTCTTGTAGGAAGCCACCCTGGTATCTTCTGGCTTCCTTTGCCCCACCGGGAGGGTTAGGGTCACCTCTCTCTGGCCTCCATACTATCCTGCACATACCTCTGTCACAGCAGTTTCTGCACACTCCTGGCTAAGTGTCTTTCTTTTCCACTCGAGTCTGTGCTTTGGCATCAGGGTCCCGGGAGCTAAAGCTTATCCAACTTTAGATCCCCAGTTTCTACCACAGCACCCGGAACACGGTCAGTGTTCGGTAAATGTTTACTGAGTGAATGAATTAATGAATGAACAATAGATAAATAACTATCACCCACCCCCATTTCCTCTATATAGCTGATGCTGCCAACACTCAGTTCCCCATCCTCAGTCCCTTATTATCCCCACAAAACATCCCACCCACCCAACATCCTTTCTTTTGCATGCTTATCTACGTTTGAGGTGATCTGCTGCATAGTTAGGCTTCTGATTTTAGAGAAATCCTTTGAGTTGAAAGTCCAAGCATCTTCTAGCTTTGGACATTATCTCTGCCATCTCGAGCAAAACAAATCTACTGACTCCTTTATAAGATAATCTTTCCAGACTTAAAGATAATTATTTGTTCTTTTTAGCTATTTACGTTAAGAGAGCTGTCCATTTCCCTGTATATTTATTCACTCATTTAATTAATTAATTCACTCAGGAATTCATTTATTCATCTATTTTTTTCTCTTACTCAGTTGGTCCTTCATTCTGCAAATCTTTTGAGTTCCTATGATGTTCCGGGTGCTTTTCCAGAATTTAAAGTGTGACAAACAAAATATCTACAGATTTCTACCTGTTGCTCCCTATTTACAGTTTGATGACAGAGACACATTTCAATATGGGGTGATCAAATTTTGATTAGAAAAAAGCAGGGTGATACAAGAACACAGAATGACACCTGGCCCAGATTGGAGAGGCAGGGAATGCTTCCCAGTGAGAATGATATCTAAGATGAAGTTAAGTAGGGGTCAGTAGGGTCTATGGAGGGGCAGGGAGAGTATAACAGAGGACACAATATGTGTTGAGATCAGGGTATGCGGTGGGGGAAATGGGAGGTAAGAGAGAATAATGGAGTGTTCCAACAGGTGAAAGCATGGCACGCATGAAGGACTCTGTAAGTTGTGCCAAAGAGTTTAGATTTTATCCTAACTAAAATGAATATTCACTAAGTGTTTGCAGTGGTCAGGTTTTCACTACACAAAAAGAACTTGTTCTCTCTAATGAGATGTTTTTCTTTTAATTTTCTGACGACTCCCTTCTTGATCTCTCCAAATATTGTCACAATCTCTCATGATGAACCCAAACTAAAAATGGGTTTGGGAACCGAGCTTGAATGTCCCTGTTCAGCAATTCAAGCGTGTTTTCTAAGGATGTGCTTTCTGACAGTACGGAAAGTATCTTAGGCTCTCGCTTGGGTCCTGGAAAAAGAAGGCACCTGTTTCACGGAATGTCCAGCCTCTTCTAACTTGGCAGCTGCCCCTCCCAGCTGGATGACTTTAGGGATGTAGCAGATTGAAGAGGCTGATGATGCCATTTGGTCAAACCATGTGACTATTTCCATCAGCTTTATTTCTGCAATGTACTGTGCCCACAGAGGGGACATGAGATGACTTTATAATTCTTTGGCTATATTAAGATACAGATACGCCCAGGACCTTAAAAGCAAGGATATGATTGAAATGTCAAATGGGGACTTAATGACCTAAACTGTGCCCCTCAAAAGCTAATCTCTTGGTACCACCTGTGTCCTCTGGGTGAGGCTTCTAAACAGAGATAACTGAAACCATGGATTTTCAAAAAAGGAAAGTCATGACCCCTTGGTGACCAGAACCAGTGTGGAATGGTATTACTGAGGGAGTAGAGAGGTGAGCTGGCTTTTCTCTGAGTCAAAGCTATAATGGCACAAAACTTCCCCATCTTAGTTGGTGCGGGACCAACACTGCGTTTCTTTCATGCCCTTCTTATGAGTGCTCTCTTGTCTTATCCAAACATTTCTGCTTCCCTCCCCTCTTCTGTACCTCCTCTTTGCTGCATCACTGACCTCCTACCCCTGAGTTCTAACCCCATGAGGTTGTTTGCCTTTCCTTCACATTCTGATTTCTCTGGGCTCTCGGTCTTTTGATTCAGACTCTGCTCTCTTCTGAGATTCCTCTCCAGCATGAGTGTGAAAATACTGTGCATCAGTGGAAAACTGCACATTGTTTAAACCACACCCTGCTAGATTATATGCTTTTTGTCCTTTTAAGCCATTTACAGTTCTGTCGATGAATAATAATGCATGTAGTCCTTGTCTATAGATAATGTAAATTCTGTCCTGTGGAGGTTAGACTTCCCCTCTCCTCTGTGGAAAAGGCCAGTTTTACCTCTATTGGCCCATTCATGTCTACATTCTTGATCTATGAATATAGCTTTTTGGAATTTCTCCCTTGAACTCATAGCACTTGACCAGTTTCCTCATTAGTGAGTTAAATAAAAATCTTTAACACATGTTCATACTGACGTCAATATGAGTGTCCTGATTTTATCTATTTTGAAAATTATCTTTTAATAGGTGATAAAAAGATACTGGAGTGGACAGTAAGTAGTGTGTTCCTGCTACAGTCCAGAGGGTCTGTAGGAAACGCCAGGCCAAAGGATGGTGTTTCTCCTGACACCACCTTATCACAATCATCTGGATTGTAACAAGTTGCAGGTTCCCAGGCCCTCTAAGATAAGGGTCAGGAATTTGCATTTTAACTAGTCAGTGCTCAGGAGAGTTGAAGAGCCCTGGGGACCAATGATAATACCAACACCTTAAAAGCAACTTAGAGAGATAGACTGAGATAGAAATAAAAGATAAAACTGCAGAAGAGAACTAAGACTAACATATAAGTTGCACAACTAATTGGAACTGCATGTTTAAAATAACCCCAAGTAAACCAAAGGAAAATTCCCTGTAAGAAATACTGGTAACTAAAAGGGTCGGGAGGATGTCACTCACACACACCCCCACCCCCTGGCCCGGGTAAGACATCTTATATCTTTTTAGCCTAGCCTGGTATGAACATTGACATTAGTAAATAAAATTAATCATAATCTATGTTTACTTCTAGGAGAAAATAAATAAGCCTGTGTGCTTTCTATTAGTTGATGAATATGGCAAAAACTGCCTGAGTGTCTACACTGGGGATATGGCATTAAGAAAATGTCTCTTCTGTTTTAGTGCTGTTTTCTATTTCATTGCTTTCTTAAATAGGAGCAAGGGTCTCTTAAGTGAGACCCAAGGTACAAAATAAAACACACTATCTATGAAATTGGAATTGTTGGGAAATCTTTAGGGCTATACTTAATGTTACCATTTGACAAGCTTTACCCTCAAAATATGGTGGTGTTAACCAGGGTGGTTGGGTCACAGCTTACGATGTCTTCCCAGATACAATGTCAGAAATCCACAACATAAGACATTTCTTTGTGGAAAGTATGAGTTAATAGAAACCATATATAGCAGGAAGTGATAAGGAAGTACCTGGAAGATATCAATAATTGATATGTGACAGTATAAAATCAAGCATGGAAGAGGGTGCCAGGTAAAGTTCAGAAAAGAGAAAAATGAGTAGGGCAAGGCTGGAGTAGAGTAGCTTCCTGGAATTGGGGACAAGCTGAAGTGTAAGGACAGTTTGCATGTGGGTGACATCAGATTGGAAGGCTTTCCCCGCGGAGGCATTGTGTGAATAAACCCACACGGGAGCCTCAGCTGTGTGCTGCAGGAAAGTGTCAGTGAGCAAGAACCTGTCCCACAAAGACCAAAGTCAAACACTCTTTTCCTGCCCAAGCCTGATGCCGGGTGCAGTGTCTCCTATGGTAGCCATATATCCCACTGTTAGATTGATCTCTTTCAGATAGCTCGATAGAGGGGGAAAGCTTCCCCCCTAATACCAGATGCCTCCAAACATCTGGATGTGTGGAGTCATGTATGCTCAACAGCTGGTTTGATAAAGATGTTTTTACTTTCCACCTCAATGCTAGCTGTCAAGTCCTTTATCAACATCTGGGAGTTCCCCAATCATCAAGGAAGAGAAATGAGCAAACACTCCTGACTGCAGTCAGAAGCCACTTCTGAGCCCCACATGGCAACATGCCTGTATTTAATAGGAAATGGCTTGGCTTAGCTCACTGTGGATTGAGTCTACAGAGCTGGAAGGTTTCATCCTGACTGTTCCACTCCTTCCCTGTGGAGATTTTATCAGATTTCTCCATGAGCCATATAAGGGCTTTTAAGTTGACATATCCCACTTAGTTGCTAAGGGGAGACTAGCAGCGTGATTGGGGGATGCATTGCTCTAGCCCACGCTCTGTAAATGTTGACAATTAAAATTATTTTTAACACTAATTACATTGAAGAATGGATGTTTTTCACCCATTCGGATGTCTGCCAGTGGATACATTTTACCCTTTGGAAGGAACTGATTACATTCAAAGTTGTCTTCATTTTGCCTTTATGATGTCAAATGTTTTCATCTTTCATTCTGTCCATCGCTGGGGTCTCCTGCCCTTAAATGTAGGCACATCTCTGATACCAGTCCCAGAGCTATCCTGTATCAGCAGCGAATTCATTACACTTTCCCTCTATCTGTTTGTACCTTCTTTTTAGGAGTGAATTAATAAATCCTTTCCCCTCAATCATGCAGAGTGACTTTCTACCCCTCTGAGCCGTTTTGCTTGCTGACCTCAACAACCTCAGATTATATCTCTTCTACTCCAAGCACTTGCAAAGATATTTTTTTTGTCATAAAGAGAGCTATTTCTCAAGGCAAATTCATTACACCCTTTTCCCCTATCTGTTTACTTTTCTCTTCTTCTGTATGCATTTCATCTTCCCATCTAGATTGAACAATCCTGGAGACCACAGATCTTAATTTGTACTTCTTTCTTCCCCCTTTCCACCCAGGGTGATATGTTCATTTAACAAGCTCAATGAATTTTAATGGATTAATATCTTGGAAGAGGTGGACAGGTGAGGGACCAGCAGGTAGCCTAAGAGATAGTTGAGCTGAAGAGGTTGTGACTATCTTGTTCAACATTATATCCTCGGAGCTTAGAACATAGTCCTGCAAATAGCAGGTGGGAATGAAAAAATATTGAATGGATACATAGATGTAAAATGGAAGTTTCTTAGATAGTACCTTCAGAAAAATCTGGGTTTTTTTGGTAAGTAGAGTCATAGCCCCCAAAGATGCCTACACCCTAATTCCCAGTGATGGGGGTGGTATGATTGCTGGCTTTTCAGATAGGGAAGTATCACAGGCTAAGAGATACAAGTAGCCTCAGAAGCAGCAAAAGGCAGAGAAATCGACTAGAAAGAGACTGCGCCCCGTGCCTCCATAAGGAAGGCAACCAGCTTCTTTATGTCAGCCCAGGGAGACCTATTTTGGACTTCTGACGTTCAGGACTATAAGAAGATAACACTGTGTTGCTGTAAACCACTAAATTTGTGGCGGTTTGTTACAGCAGCAATAGGAAACAAATACAGACTGTATTCTAGTTCAATTACTATCTCTCCAGATTCTCTGGACCTCAAATCTCTTTTCTGTAAAAGGTTGAAATACTACTTGGACAGTCTAGCACACATGTGTAGAGTACCTGTTTCCTACAGTGATCAGCCTTTGTGTAGGCTCCAGACGGATGTGAGGATTAAATTAAAAACCATAGACAGAACGCTTAGTGATATTTTTTTCTTTTTCTTCTTTTCAAGTGATATTTCTAATGAAAAGTATGTCTTTCAAAATGCAGGAGTTAGATCCTGAAAACCTACAAAGGAGGTGAATTGGCAAGGAGTATAGTAATTTGATTTCAGGAACCTAAGGGAAGTAGAATGAAGAACTAAGGTTGCTGGTAAATCCATAAAATTCCTTATAAATAGGTATTTAATTTACTAACATACAATAAGAAGCTATAGATAAGACAATGTTAACATCCTACACATTTTAAACGTGCAGTAGTGAATCCTTCACTGTTCATGGGCATTTAGAATTCCTTATTATTAGAAACTCTTCAGGAAATCACTTCTACTCTGTTTCAGATATGTCCTCAGCTTGATTGCTGTAATGCCTATAATAGGACACTTGCTTGCTTGGTATTTCCTCAGGCTGGTCTTCCAATCTCTGCATATTGTATCTAGTAACTCAAAGAGTGTTCACTATCCCTTACAGTCTCTACACACACACACACACACACACACACACACACACACACACCCTGACCCCCTGGGACTTGCCCCTAATAGCACCTCTTACACCTAATCCAATTCTAAAATTACTGCAATTCTATTTTCCTCATCCTCGTTGCCTTTTTTTTTAATTTAAAAAACATTTTGTAATGTTTATTCATTTTTGAGAGACAGAGAGTGAGCAGGGGAGGGGCAGAGAGAGAGGGAGACACAGAATTCGAAGCAGGATCCAGGCTGTGAGCCTTCAGCACAGAGCCCAACGCAGGACTCGAACTCACAAACCGTGAGATCATTACCTGAGCAGAAGTTGGCTGCTTAACCGACTGAGCCACCCAGGTGCCCCCCTCCTTGCTTTTCTTAAAATCTTTCCCCCCTGGGGCGCCTGGGTGGCTTGGTCGGTTAAGCGTCCGACTTCAGCTCAGGTCACGATCTCGCGGTCCGTGAGTTCGAGCCCCGCGTCGGGCTCTGGGCTGATGGCTCAGAGCCTGGAGCCTGCTTCCCATTCTGTGTCTCCCTCTCTCTCTGCCCCTCCCCCGTTCATGCTCTGTCTCTGTCTCAAAAATAAATAAATGTTTAAAAAAAAATTTAAAAAAAAATTTTTTTTTAAAAATAAAATCTTTCCCCCCAAAATCTCTTTACTGCCTTGCCATTTTGTTACCTCTGTTTGCTACACTTGCTCCCTCTTTTTCTGTCTGTAATAGGCATCACAAAATTTGTGTTTACTGGAACCAAAATTTTTGTCGTTGCCAAAAAATATACATATGTAAATTCTTGTATAATTACATTTTGCATAAGGGAAATTCCCAGTTGGGAAAGGAATGCTATGCTCAGTAAATGGCGGTTCCCTTGCTGACATCCCTGTGTCCCCAGGCCAGCCTTCCAGCTGACGTGCCGCCAGCTCACTGCAGCCACCTGGGCTCAGCTGTGGGGTTGAGAGAGGATATTATCGAGTTTTAATTAAACTACTCCTCACAAAGTGGATGAGTAGTGTGCAAATCTTCCTGTAAAGAAACTGCGAAACACTTACAATGCAAGTACTAAGCAACAACAAGAAAAGAGCAGAGCTGGCATTTCCCACAATCTAGCTACAAGGCTTTCATTATCCAAATCGTGAAGAAAAAAAGCAAGGATGATCTAATCAGACCTGACAGGAAGTCATCCCAAAACACTGACAGTACCAAGAAGTCTATTTGAAATATGTATCTCACCTCAAGTGTTATCTGTGCCTTGAGAGATTAGTGCAAAACAGTACAAAACCATTACAATGAGCAAAGCTTTCAACACGCAAATGTGAAGAGTATGAGGACAAACCAGTTTTTTTCCCCCGTCTCAGCAATGTTTAAAATCATGCATTTCTCAACCGTGAATTTCAAGAAATTTCAGAAACTTAATGCTAATTTAGAAGCGTCTGTTTAATTTTCTTGGGGCACCTGGGTGGCTCAGTCGATTAAGCGCCTGACTCTTGATTTCGGCTTGGGTCATGATCGCACGGGTCCTGAGTCCAAGTCCGAGTTGGGCTCTGCGATGATAACGCAGAACCTGCTTGGAATTCTCTGTTTCCCTCTCTGTCTCCCTCTCTCCCTGCCCCTCCCCCCTCAAAATAAATAAACTAAAAAAAAGCTTATGTTTAATTCTCTTAGTTGATTTTTAAAAGATAAAATGCTATGCATCACTGTGGCTATATCCTGGTACAGTGAAAAGGCTAACAGTTGGAAAACAACATGGTAACAAGCCAGATGCATTCCTTTGTCAGCAAATACTGTGATGCTATAAATAGAAAGCATTGCTAAATATTTAAAGAAATTGACATCCAAGCAATTACACAACAGCATATATGTTCTACGGTGGAATGAAAGGACAAATGTTCCTAATATGTTTCTGTTTATAGAGTTTTCTGGATTCTCATTTAATATTAAAGCATGTGAAAAAAATTTTTGCATGTGACTCTAGAAAGCAAAGGTGCCCACACACATGGTAGCTGACTTAGTAAACACAGTGCTTTATCGGAGAAGTGTGTAATATAACCATTCTTGGAGAAGACGCTCTCATTAGAAGCAAAGGGGAAAATATTGGGTTAAGTTTGCAGATGACGCCACATTTAAAATTTATTTATAGCATAAGTCGTAGACAATTATTACATCAAAGTTGAAGTGGAGAATGCTATATAGAAATCAATTAATGCAGACAATGTCTCTAAATTTTTCTAGGCAAAATTTTTGCAATATTTTCCACGAGATGGGAAGTGACTATAGAAATCTTTTTTTGCACCACCAATGTTATTGTGGAAATAATCTCTTGGCAAACTTTTTAAAGGGGCTGCACAATAGAGAGACACATGCATTTCCCTTTTACAAAAAAAAAGGCCAATGATCCAAATTTGCTGACCTTCTCTGTAATGAGAAGTGACTGTCAGTAGCCAGCAGATGTATTTGTAAAAATCAGCCCCTCTCAATCTGTCCCTGCAAGGTAAAAGTGGCATTTCACGGTAAGAGAACTACTCTCAAGAGAAAATCATGCTACGAAGGGAACATTTTGAAAATATGTATTTGGAATTACATTGTTATGCGATTTATTTATGTATTGGGTCAAAAAAGCCTATCTGGGCTAACTCTAATTTATCTCTTAAAACACAGATCAGGTATTATCCTACACTTAGACAATTCTGATCACCCTGCCAGTTAGGTAGCGTTCTCCTTGGTTCCTCTCCTTTAACTTCCTGCACTTACACTATTATGATACTTACAACACAGTATTAGAATATGTTATTTACATGTGTATTTCCCCCATGAGGTTGTGAGTTTATTGAGATCAGGAACACAGCAGGGTCCTACCAAGATGAGAAGCATCCCAAAGATGCTCTGTAAATGCTTGGTAATTGGATTAAAACACAAACATACAATGGACCCACCGACTGCAATCATTGGCCAACATAATAATAACACTGACAATAACAGTGATAACAGCAACCCCAGTGGCTAATGCTTGAACTCTTTTATATTTACTATGTACCGGGCACTGATCAAAACACTTTGCACCTGTTTACTTATTTAATATTCACTTGAATCTTATTGGAATGTACTACTGTTATCCTCAATGTATTAATGTGGGTGAAGGAACTCTTCCCAAATCATATGGTCAGTCATCCGAGATACAACCCAAGTGGTCTGTTCCCAGAGCCTAGATTCTATGAAATGGGGGAAAACGAATTTAGGCATTCAGTTTCAAAAGGAGAATTGCAAACATATAGAATATATTGAACCAATAATTCCAGTCATAGAAGGACAACAATACACCAAGGTCACTTGATAGAATACAAATTATTCTCCCTTAGCCAGATGGGAACTTACGTCCCATGACATTACAGACTCTGTCTCTTCAGTCTGTATTCTCAGTGGAATGTAGTCTCATTAGACTATTTGTAGAGTACTCTTTATTCTATTATTGTATAATATATAAATGCACATAAGAATGAACACCACGGATCAGGGGCTTCACGTAGTTGGTTATCTTACATCGTAGCTCAACAAACCTACCAGTAATCCTGATGTAAAGCCTAGAAGAAGAAAAAAAAAAAAAAAAAAAAAAGAAATGGCCCGCCTTTTCCCAGTGTCAGACAGCTGGGAAGTGCTGTGTTCTTCTTCCTCCTCAGGGCCCGCACTGCCCCTCCAGGTTGTAACTCTGACCCTGCTCATCTCACATGAGGAGGGTCTGGGTTAACAGGAATGCCTCCAGAGCAGTGTGGCCAGAGTGTCGCAGGAGGAACAGCAGAGGGGACTGGGAGCATTGGGTTTGGAGCAGGGGAGACTTCAGGAGATAGGATCACAGGTAATTGGAGATAGGATCACTTAAAATACTTTAAGTGGAATCAAGTGGAAAAGGGATTAAACTGAGGCATTGTAGCTCTAGAGGGTGAGTTCAGGAGTCCTGGGAGGAAGGGCAAGAGGGATGGGTTTCAGTTAGAATAAAGAACTTTCTGGTATTTAGAGACGGAGGGCAGTGGGAAAGGTCACCCTGCAAGACTGAAACGATGCATTGCCAAGAAGCTGCAGGGGCGGTGCCTACATGAGGGACTGGGTAGGATTTGCCCACTTTCTGTGTAGACTTTACGTGATTAAGTCAGGTCATGTGGGGCTGCAGGAGGGGACTGTAACCATATATGAGACGGCATCTTTAAGAGTTACGTACAGGCGTGACTAATAACAGCAGATTACTATTTTTAACTCTTTATTTCAAATCATCAGCATCTATGTTGTTTCCTGAACTGTGAAATTACGGCAATAGTACCATCCTCATGGCATTGTGGGAGGGCTAGATGATATCTACAAAGTACTGAGAATGATGCTTGACACATAGTAAGCATATCGTTTTTAAGGTCATTTCATTAATAATGCATACGTACATATATTTATTATTTGGACTCCTCCCATGTGCTACACACAGCATTTAGGCCACCCCACATCCGCAACGTAGGCGTGAATGTCTTTACTTAACAGGTGAGAAAACTGATGTTGTACCCAGTACCCTTCGCTGCCATTGGTTACTCATCGTCTCAAAACAAACCTGTTTGATACTCGATGACAAAGGAGATCGGTGAACCTCGCAGGTGAGGAGTCTGATATTGAGCAAACCAGGCACCCACTTCACCCTGGGGCTGCTGCCACCTTCCCTGTCCCCCCACCGTTCTCGAGAACAAAGGCCTGTGACTGTCCCTGTGCCTGGGGATTTGGTGAGAAAGGAGCATGGGGCAGTCTTTGCTGCTGTTGCAGACACACGTGGGTTAGGAGGAGGGGGCATAGCCTGAAGGTGATGGTAGCGAAGGGGCTTTGCCCAGGGAAAAGAGGCGATTGTCAGTCCAAGTTCAACAAGATGGACAGAAAAGCAGGCCGCGGAGCTCCCCAGACCTGCTTCTTGATCCCAGCTTTGCCACTTAGGCAAGTCAGTTAACTTCTTTAAGCTGATTCCTTTCATTCATAGAACGAGGGTGATAATGCTCGCCTGTCAAGGATGCAAAAGAATTGAAAGACATAACATGTAATTAAGCACCTGTTGCAGAGTCTGCCAGGGACCCTGACAAATCAGTCCTCGTCCTGTTATCGTCTGTTCTTTCTAGTTTTCCATCATCATATGGTCCATCAACATTCACCCTGCCCCCATCCCACGTCCAATACCAAACAGCAGAGAAACTCCTCCCCACCTCGAAGTTATAATTTGAAACTTCAACCCAAAGCAACTACTGTTAGGATCTCTAGAAACTTTCCAGGGGAAAAAAAAAAAAAAAAGAGGTCTGAACAAGACCGTAAGAAGCTCCATTGACAGCCAGTGTGGGGCGATTTAATAAAGTCACCATGGAAGCTCAAGAAGGGATAAGACAAAACCGTGCTGGAAACTCCAGCATGCCATCTCTCCTCCTTTAGCTTGAAAATCGAGATGCCTAGCAAATGATGGCATTTACACCTGGTTGGAACACCAGGAGTTCAAACCTTTCCCAGAGGGTAAGGTATGGTCAAGGGATACGGTCCTGCCATGAGGACATGAGATGTTGAGCAGCTCAGATCACAAGACCGAAATACTCAAAACTCAGGGACACCACAGACAAATTAGCCACCTCAGGACTCTCCCCAGTGAGGGGTCTGAGGTGGAAGGTTTGAATGTACAGAGTTACATTAGAACTTAGTGAGCTCTTTCCACATGGGGTGGAGCCTTGGAAAACAGATGTCACAAACCCTCCTTAAATTGTCAGACACTTTCCCAGCATTTCCCTCCTATCATAGCTGATTATCAATGTAGACACATACTCACACACACACACACACACACACACATCTTGATAGGTTACTAGGAACAGCAGAAAAATGTCTGACAGTTTAATGAGATTTGGGTGAAAGAAAATTTTGTATTTTAATGTTTTCTAGGCAATAGAAATAATTCATCAAAGTTCCTGAGACTCATTCAGCGTGGCTATGTTTCTTAAAATACTTCCATAAATTTTGAAGAACAAATATGATTATCGGGCACTAAAAAGGTTGTAGTCTAATAGATCAGCCACTTCGCCTCCATTCACTCAGCTCAGGGTTCATTCAGCTGGGTCTTCCTGGGAGCTGCCCACTCACTGAGCACTGTGCCCCATGGCTGGCAGTCCTCCATGGAGGTGCTGTTTTCTCCACACACAAGGCTGGCTTTCCAGTACAATCAGATGACAGCAGGCAGCCAACAGAGTGGTGATTGTAGCATGTCCTATCAAAAGACACCTGAAGAAGCATGGATCAACTCACTGATGTTGTGCAGTGTTGGGAACAAGCTCTTGACAGAGACAGTGCTAAAGTAGGATGAGTTCCTAGTCACGGACTGGACACATCGATTCGCAGGGGATCTTAGAGAAAAAACACTGGATAAGTAAATTGTTGTAATTTCTAAGGTCATCCCAAATACTGAGACTCTAGGATTCTGAAGGGAAGAAAGAAATAAAGTGTTCTGCAATGCGACTTGTTTTGAGCCCTGAATCCAATGAGCCTGAGGGATACGAAGAGCAACTCCCAATGTGTGCATGGCACAGGTGTTCGAGAAATATCTTTCACGTATGTTTGGAGATGTGATACAATTGAAACATGAAATAGGCATTAAAATAAGTTCGGCATTTCAGAGGAGGTTCAAGATCAAAGGCTGAAGAATTATCCTCACCCAGTCAGCTCATAAATTTCAGAGCTAGGGTAGCTCATTGGACTCTGGATCCTGTGATCTTCCTGTTGACTTCTCCTGGAGCGATTAGAAAGGCGAAACATCAATAGACATAATGACAAACTGGACATGGGTGACCACTGAGAGGGATCAAAGACACCCCAAAGTTCTGAGCAGGTTTAAAAGGGAGAATGATCACAGCATTGATAGAAATAGGAAAGGCAGTAGAGGAACTTGTTTCATTTGGAGATCGTTAATATTTGGGTTAATTATATTTGAAGATGACTGTGGTCACTGGGAGAACAAAATCCAAAAAAAAAAACAATTATGAAGTAATAACGACTAAGATTTAATACTTGCCAGAAAACTATTATGCTTTTAAAAAGCAGCTATCTGCTTGTTGCATGTTAACTCATTCAATGACCCTAAAAGTCCTATGAATAGGCACTATTAATGGGGAAACTGAGACAGAGAGGTTAAACAACTGTGGTCTGAGCCGACACAGCTAATTAATGGAAGACCAGGAATTGAACACAGGAGTCTGGCTCCAGAGTCCACACTTTTAGTCGTTACACTCTGCTGGAAGGAGATTTGGAAGAAATCTATAGGCACCCAGATTAGGGGTCCCCACTCCTAGGTAAGTAAGGGAAGGCTTTTCAGAAGCAATGAAGCTTGAGTGGGAAAAGCTAAACTACTTTTCACATACTGGTATATAATCTCTCTTGACCATTGAATTTTCTTCTCATAGAAAAATAAGATGAAAGAAAAGAAAGATAAAAAACTAGCTCTGTAAAAGTGTGTGCCAGAGTTCAGGTCCCAGGAGATTCTCTTGGTAGTTGTGTTAATTTTTTTCTGTTTACAGGACTGGTTTGATTATTTTGGGCTTATAGACCAATCATTTCAACCCAGTAACACAACAATCCTGTGTGTTTGTTCTTTTCATCTTTCAAATTAGTTTTCTAACAGCACAGAAATTGTATTTAATAGAACGAAACCATCAGCAAAGACACAAGCAAAGCTGTGGTTGTGTTTGCAGACACAATCTGGTCTAAAGAACAAGAATATCCCAGTGTCATTTATGGAACCCATATTCAGCCCAGAACTATGTACAGGAAAATTCTTAATGATGTCTGCTGAGGATGATGTACTGAGGCATTTGCTACAAAAATGTGTAACAGTGACTTACAATAGGGAGAGTTGGATTGAGGCAGAGTTATGTGGATGGAACCTTCCTGAAGGCATGGTGGGAAACATCTTTGGGATATAATACTTGGACAAGGAGTTGATTTATTAGTATTGGAAGTGTACATGGGAGAAAGGAAGTGAGAGGTTATGAGAGAATGACCCTCCTGTAATGGTGGGTGGGAAAATTCTTGCAGTGTGTATGACAGCATTGCTGTGTAGTGAAGGCCTTTGGATTTCCTGGGTCTGCACTGTCCAACATGGTAGTCACTGGCCATATGTGGCTATTGAGCACGTGAAATGTGGCTAGTCTGAACGGACATGTGCTGCAACTGTAAAACACAAACTGGATTTCAGACTTAGTTTGAAAAAATAATGCAAAATATCTCATTGATACTTAATATTTGATGGCATATTCAAATGGCAAAAATGTTGATATATTAATGTAAGTAAAACACATTTTATTGCAGTTTTTTAAGGGTTAAAATTAATTTTTACCCATGTCTCTTTACCTTTTTTAATGTGGCAACTAGAAAATTTGAAAATCATATGTGGCTCCCATTATATTCCTGTTGGGAAGCACCATCTTGAACTTTTCAGTGCATTGGACACATGCCTGCTGGAATGCAGAAGTCGCGCTTAGCAGTTGATTTGAGAATATATGGGGCTGACGACCCAGGTGGGGAGGTCATTGGGATTCAGAGAACGTATGGCAGCACTTCTCCCTGACTGCAGAAAATCCATCCCGGGGGAAAACAAGTTAGGAAAAGGTTTTGCATTCATGGGAGGAGAAGTATTTTGTATCTAGCTACAGCAGGGCAAAAAGAGTCAATGGTTAGCCTCATGGATGCCAGAAGTCTGAGAAGGAACCAGGGATCAAGAAACAAGATGTCTAAGAAACAAGTTGGTATTTTAGAGACCAAGACTTGGATGGTTTTCTTCAATACAACACCTGCTCCTTGAAAAGTTATCTAGCTGGACACTGCTTGTACTTTCTGCCTTCAATTCTTTTATGCTCTTCCTTTGTAAATGTTTTTCTTAACTTCATTGGGCCTCGTGTTTGCCCTGGGAACACAGAGAAATTTTGCACGAGCTTAGCCAGGCTTTTAAAGGGAGCATGGCATGACTCCAAGAAACAGACGTGCTGATATGTACTAGGGAATTTTGTAAATGTTTAGTGGGATGAGACTTCCAAGACACCAGGGACTGTGTCTTTATTGTTTCCTGAACCCTTGGCACTAAGCAAAGTGCTGGAACATAGTAGGTATCCAACAGTTGTTTGATGAATGAATTAATGACTCAAGAGTAAAGTGATACTCGAGAGGGTGTAGTGAGATCAGCTGCCTTTCCCTGTACAAGGCTACTTGGCGTAATTCTTGGAGGATTTTGCCTTGGTGGAATTCTTAGAGAAATCAAAGCACATTGTGAAGTGAAAACTGGATCTTCCACAAGTAATGCTACAAGCAAGTCTAATAAAACAACAATCATAGCTACCATCAGTGGAGGAGTTCTCATGAGCCAGGGCTAACAGCTTTACACGTATTATCCCATTATGTCTACATCAAAGAATTAACTATGGTCTCTGTAACATTAAATCTCATTTTATAGATGAGGCAACTGGGATGTAAAAAAGTCAGAGAATCAGCCAAAAATTTACAGAGTTAGCAAGGGTGGGGCTGGAATTGGAATTCAGACAGTCTGACTCCATTCTCCTAATCATTATGCCATAATTGTATTTCAATTAAGTATCATCCATAAATGGAAATATGAGGCACCATGTCTCTTTTTGTTGAAGGCGTTGCTCTTTGTGTGGGTGACTGTGTGTACAGGTAACTGTGAACATGAATGCTATTTCTAGGAGAGAGGACGTGTCTTTCTTTTAGTCCATCATAGTAAGCTCTGAGTATTTGATTGGGTTCCGCGGTTGGAATATATTTTTTCACAAATGTATCTATTTGTTTTAATCACATTAAAAATTAGATACTTTATTATGTTTGTATACATAATTGTTTGGTATGCTGAGACCTTTTAGATTATCAAATTCTGTAACCAGAGCTAACATTCCTGGCTCCAAATTATTGATTTACTCTCACTACCACCAGATGCACGGACACACATACGTGAATGCACACATCCTTAAGTTCAAAGAGCTTTCTCAGGACGACATACCTTACACCTACAACCAGTCATCCAGAAATGTGTCAAACCTATTCAAATATCAACAAAATAGAGACACTAGACTGCTTTTATCTTTCACTGTTTTGTTGTTGTTGTTGTTGTTGTTATATGCAAAACCCTTTCAGTGCTACATGTTTATTTTAAAAAGGTGTGAAAACAACTTTAAGGTCAAGAAAGGAGTATAGGTAAGTAAATTACGGTACATCCATAAGATAGCACATTGCACACTTTAAAAATTTTAAGTACAAAGAGGTTGTTGATGAGTACAAAGAAGTCATGATCAAAAGTTAAGTGAAAAAAGGCGTAGTAATATTTGAATGAGAATGTCCATTCTGGGCGCCCCTGGGTAGCTCAGTCAGTTAAGTGCTCAACTCTTAATCTCACCTCAGGTCTTGATCTCAGGGTCCTGAGTTCAAGCCCTATGTTGGGCTCTGTGCTTGGTGTGAAGCCGACTTAAAAAAAAGAAAAACAAAGAATACTCATTCTGTATAGCAGTATGTAGAAGAAAGGACATATACCAAAGTACTAATATTATATTTATCTCGATGGTGGAATTAGAAGTCTCTTCTCTCTGTATGCATTTATACTTCACAAATTTTCTACTCTACGCTCACATACATGTTTATATACATATGCATGTATATATATATACATACAGTCACGTATATAATTTTTATGATTACAAAACAATGTGGACAAGGCTCTCTGTCTGCTTTAGATGGTGTGATCTGACAAGGCCATTCTGAAAAAGTGACATTTGCATTGAAATTACATGGAGGAAAATGTCCCAGTCATCAAAAGAACATTCCAGATAGAAAAAGAGCAAACCCAAAGGTCTTGTTCAGCAAAGACCAATATGTTGATGAGGTGACTGGACCACAGGGGCTGAGTGGGAAAGTGGCGTGAGAGGAGCATGCAGAGGCTGGAAGGCCAGACCATGCAGGCATCAGGAGAGCCTCATGGCTGACGGGACGTTTGAGAGCAGGCATGTTGCTGATATTAGTGTTTTAAAGACTTCTCCAAAATGAAGTGAATGGAATTTCCAGCAGTAATTCCACCCTTTCCAAGAGAAGTGTAATGATCATGCTTACGGAGGGTATGCTGTCTAATGTGGAGCCAAAGATAAACTCTAGCATGTTCTAGCACTAATCCTATGTTTAGCCATTGTCTCAGAAGCAAAACTAAAATGTATGAAGGACACATACAATCAAGCTAAAGGGTAGTTACACACACACACACACACACACACACACACACAAGGAGTTGATAATAGCACAAACATTTATCCGTGACTTTTGGTTAGCAGGTTTCTCATTATGCATTTGGGTTACTCTGTAAAGGCAGAGCCATTGATCCAAGTTTGTGCTGGGTTCAGAAGCACAGTACTGAGATCAAAACCCCCCAAAAGAGGGAAACACATCTTTGGGTCTCACCTACCCTACAAGACTTCTAAAAGTAAATGTTGTAAGTGTAAACATTATGGTAATCAGATAAATTATTTAGACAAGGATAGAGTCCTGGGGGACAGACTGAGCATGGGATTGTCTGTGTTGATCTTTGGGCAACATGGAAAGGAGAACTCTGCCTAAGTCCTGAGAGAAGGAGATGAGGAAGCAAAGACTACAAAGTCCAAGGGAGAGATTCGAGAAGACATGAAGAAGGGGGTCCAAGGGCAGGACCAAGGTCAGAGAGCAGGGAAGACAGATCTAGGCTGTCTGGGGAGTGGAGTGAGGAGAGATGCCCGGGGATGGGATTCACACCACACACATGGACAAAAAGGGGTCTGTGGTGGGGGCCCATGATGGAGCTGATTTGGAGAGGAGGACGATTAATAATATAGTAGAATTAAGTTCATAGTTCATTCATGGAGCAAAGGAGGGACTTAAGAGCTCGGTCAGGCTGTATCTTATGTCCACATGCCCTTAAGACCTTCATTCACTGTGTTTTAGGTAAACAGTGTGCAATAAATATTCTTTAATTTGAATTGGTGAAAAGGCCATAGACTGAGAGCCAGCACTTCTCCAAGGCTTTAAACTAGATCTCAAGAAGCCCAAAGGCACCTCAGAGGTCCCCCCCAGAGAGGGCAGTGTAAGTAATAAGACAGAGCCCTGAACTTCTCCCCGACCTAAGTCAGGCAGCCCTGCTCTTCTCAGAGTTACATGCAGAAATATCACAGAAGATATGGAAATAGGGTTCTAATTGGAAACAGCATTTGAAAGCCACTGTATTGATGAACATAAGGGAAGGGAAGCAAAAATAATATAAAAACAGGGAGGGGGACAAAACATAAGAGACTCTTAAATATGGAGAACAAACAGAGGGTTACTGGAAGGGTTGTGGGAGGGGAGATGTGCTAAATGGGTAAGGGGCGTTAAGGAATCTACTCCTAAAATCAGTGTTGCACTATATGCTAACTAACTTGGATGTAAATTGAAAAATTAAATTCAATAAAAATTTTTAAAAAAAGAAAGAAAGAAAGCTGCTGTATTAAGGAAGGGAGGAATACCTCCTGTTATCCCCTTCCTTAGCCAAGACATTTGGGAGCTAGGAAAAAGCAAGACATGATTCCTAGGGAGGTGCTTCAGATGCAGCCTAAATATAGAAGATCGATGTCCTGGGGAAGAGCAGTGTCCTCCCAGTAATCACCTTGGTCACCAACCAGTCAGTGTGGGTCTCCTGGGGAGCTGGGGTGACCACAGGAAGTGATGTCTCCTATGGTGTAGCCAAAGGAATCCTCATGCCATTTTCTCCATTCTCTTCTGTTCCAACATAGGCTATCATAGACGTATCCAAAATTCGTGAAGTGAAATTCCCATCTGGCAGCTGCTCACAACAAAGATCGACCAGAAGCTTCTGTGTCTCAGGAAGTTCTCTGGGCAAGCCCTATATTTGGTTGAGTTTCTTTACCTTGTGCTTTGTGATGTTTCCCATAAAGATTTAGGGAGCAATGGAGAGGAACCATCTGACTTGATTGTTTTTAGGTGCTTAAAGATGGGGAATGAGGGTGTCAAGCTTTTCATGTAGCAGAAAAGATCCCTTGACTCTAGAATTACTTTAATTAAAACATCATGATCAGTGATGCTCTCTCAATGCATAACATTCTCTCTTTTTTTTTTTTTTTTCAATGCATAACATTCTCAAGAATGGTAGAAAAATGAAACAAATCCACAGTTAATATCCTGGCAAATTGTCGTCACTTTTGGGTACCTTTTTTCCAAACTCCAATATAAAAACAGTTCTGGACTTTTAATTTTTATTTTATGTTTAAGTGACAAAGAAATTGTCAAGTGGTACTTCATCACAGTTTTCTCACGTCTTGTTAGAAATATAAATTGCTGGAGGGGGGAGTGCTATAATTTTAGACCAGAAAATACATGCCAGATGTCTTATATGAAGCTGACCTGCCCTAGGATATATGCCTTAGCCATTAGGAGGTGTCCTAAATATTACCGCAAAGCCCTTAGAATGATGCGTCTGAACCCTCACTTATACTTAACTGTTGTCATGTTGCTTTGTCTCTCTGTCTCATGCTCTTACACCCATTGATGTAAAGGAAGCACCAATTAGATAACACTCCATTATTAGACAACCAAGCACAAGCCAGCTGAGGCAGGAGACCCGCCTTCTCGCCCAGAAACAATGTAAAAGCCTGCCTGGCTGAGGGTCCCTGGGCCTCACTCCTGCTTTGCTTTTGATATTCTCCAGCACGCACTATAAACATGTCTCAGGCAGTCCTGTTCAGTTTGTTTATTCAAAGTATATTGTCCAGTGTAAAGAGAAGGGAAATCTAGCAGGACTCTGGAGATGACAGCAGGGAGAGAGAGAGAAAGAGGCAAAAAGGAAAGAAAAAAAAAAAAAAGGCAAAATGGGGAAAACAGGAAACAGACCAGTGAGAAAGAGTCAAAAATGCCGAGAGTCAGGAAGTAGGGTCTCTAAATGCTCTAATCTCCACTGTGCACCTGGTGTGTGGAGTGGTTTGTGCAAATCCAGGGGGTTTCTGTGCACCCAGGTACCACCTGTTAAATAAGGGCTCATCCTCATTTACAAGAGATATGGATACTGTTTACTTACTCTTCTCCTGCATGACTGACTCCTTTTCCTCCTTAGGGTTTCAGTCTTCAAGCCTCCTCCTAATCCTGACCTCCCCAGCTAAAACGAAGCACACGCCAGGCCCATTACTCTCTGTTTACATCCTGTGTAGATCTGATCTGTAATGGTTTTGTAACAGTTTGTTGTGTTGTGGCTGTTTTTCTGGCCTCTCTCCCCAGAGGCTGTAAACCCCAAGAAAATGGGAATACTCTTCTCTTATCACTACCCGATCACTGGGTATTTAGCACATGCCTGCCTGTAAGAGATATCCAAAAAAAGTTATTAATTGAGTAAGTAGCTAAATCAATGAATGAGTCTACCAGACAGTGTAGATAGCATGTGAAAGGAATGGGAATTCAATAAAGTGTCCTGGTCACTGAAGAGATATCTATTTGGGGGGACTTTCAAAAGTATATAACCAAGCATGAAGCTGAAGTCATAGCAACTGATAAATACTTAAGTAAAATAAAATATGTGCAAAGTCAGGAATCCCAGGGATTATATTTCAAAGAACTTCTAGTATATTGATTCCATAGAAAGTTTTTTTTAATGTTTATTTACTTTTGAGAGAGAGAGAGAGAGAGAGAGAGAGAGAGAGAGAGAAAGTGGGGGAGGGGCAGAGAGAGATAGAGAAACAGAATCCGAAGCAGGCTTCAGGCTCCAAGCTATCAGCACAGAGTCCAATGTGGGGCTAGAACTTACCAACCGCGAGATCATGACCTGAGCGGAAGTTGGACACCTAACCAACTGAGCCAACTAGGCGCCCCCAGAAATGTTTTTAATATTATATTATTTTGAATTTTAAGAAATTGGGATCTTCTCACTGCCTATGACATCATTCCTAACATACCCACTAACCTGATGCCATTTTGTAGGATAAATCCAGCAGAATGTTGCAATTCTGGGGGAGGCTACAAAAAGGCTTCTCTCTATCCCTTTACAAATATACAATTAACAAAGAGTTAATTATTCTCAGGGAGTAGCGCATTTCTTCCACCTTGCCATTTAGGAGACAGCCATTTGTAACAGTCAGAAAAAGAGGAAATGGTGTATGGGCGAGGAGGAAATTTGGAAAGGAAATGTGACTGGAGAAATCATTTTGAAAGATGAAATGAAGAACACAAAGGAAAAGAAAAATTAAAACTTGGAGGTGAAGTTATTCCAGACCCTTTTCAATAACCTCTGCTCCTTGGAGCTGTGGAAGTAGAAATTGACAGAGGAGCCCATAGACTGGCAAACAGCATGCTTACTAGATCCTTCTGGTGGGTCAAAGGTCATGGGACTCAGTCTTCACCCAGAAGCGGTCACGTCTGGGGTCTTCTCCTTCCCCATCTGGAAAAAGGGAATAGTAAAATCTTAAAAGGGCAATTGTGAGATGCAGTAAGGTCATGCACATGAATGACCACCTCTAGCTCAGTTAATCTCAGTTTCCTCCAGTTTCTCCCCGACTTACCAGACTCACAGCCACAGAAAGTCAGGCAACAACTCCTCCTCTGCACAGAAATAAACACTGTTGACTCCAATATTTGGGCTTGCACTAGAAATCCCAAACTCTTTTTATTCCATTCCTTGAAATCACAGGCCTTTTTTATGTGAGCGATTATGCTTTCCAACTTCATTAGACCCACTGTTGAAGATCGTTCCCTCTTGATTATTGTGGCCCTTAAAAATCGTCAGGTTGTAATTTTCATTATTTAGTTATTCTTTACCTTACGTAATACAATAAAGTAGGCTGAACCTATATTGAGCCATGTAAGTATGTACGTGTATGTGTGTGTATGTATGTATGTATGTATGTGTGTATGTATACTTTTATATTCTAAGCCCTACCTGCCAACTTGTTTCCTTGTCAAGAACAGCTAATCCTGGCTACTTGGGGATTGGAGATGTGGAGTCCACATATTTCTGAAGTCCAAAGATTCTAATTACTTGAGATAGTGTAGTGCAACATGCATCAGGGGTGCAGAGTATTTGGTCTGATTTCCCAGACTGACATACCAGAGCGTTTCCTGATGACACAATCAAGCACTCAAGGATTAGATACGTAAGGCAAGACTCTTCTGAGCCTTGATGGATGGTGTACGTGTGACCATAGCATGTTGATATTGCCAAATGTTCAGTTCTTAGGCCGCATTAATAAAGATCTTCGGTTCAAAACAAGACAGGTGTTAATCCCCAAGGCATTTGGCAGGGGTCAGGCCACTCTCTTCAGATGCCACCTCTTAAAAGACAGTGGAGAAAGAGTGGTTTTACCACGGTGGTCAGGATCTTCACAACTAGCCCCTGAGGAATGATAAAGGAAGCTGGGGCTGCTTCTCGTGAGCGAAAGAGAACTGAATGAAGGAAATGTTGGCATGCTCTTCAAATATTTGACAGACAGTTTGAAGGAAGAGGGACTAGCTTCATCCTGCCTGTTTAACAAAAGCAACACCAGCCCCAACCTCCAGGAGCTACGATAAGCTAAAGTAAGATTTGCATTTTTGTAAGGGGAAGGGATTTTCTAGCAGCTAGACCTGTCTGAGAATTAAGTGATAGTGAGTTTTCTGCCGCTGAAAGCATCCAAGGTGGAATGGGGCTCAACGAACAGGTGCCTGGGATATCAGATTTTGTCATGGATGTTCCTGTGGAGCACAAAAGGAGAGTCAGGGAAGCCTTTCCCTACTAATTCCTGTCTGGAGCAGAGGTCCCAGAGGTCCCAGAGAGAGGTCCCAGAGAGAGAGAGAGAGAGAGAGAAGAAAGGACAGAATCTTAGAGCCCCTAAGACCTGTGGTTGAACCCCGAGTGTTGCCTGTGTAACACTCAAGCCACTGAGATCTTTTCATTTCTTGATCATGACAGGCTCATTCCAGCCACAGGGCCTTTGCATTGCCTTGACACTGGCTATGCCTGGTATGCTCTGGCCTGTTATCTCTCTGCCTGGTATGCTCTTCTTTTCATCAAATTATTCGGGTCTCAGCTCAAAGTCATCTCTTTACAGAGGTTGTCCTCTCTAGCTAAAGTATTCATTCACTCATTTCCTAATATTCTTTATCTCAAGATTTAATTTAATGTTTATCACTGTCTTTAATTTTCTTCTTCATTTGCTCACGTATTTTTATCTTCCCTACTTAACGTAAGCTCCACCATAACAGGACTTTGTCTTAGTCACCATAATTTTCAGTGCTTAGAGCTGAGTTGGCCGAAATAAGTTCCCCTGAATGTAACTTTCAAGCAAAATAATGACACTAGCATTCAGCAAAAATGACGTTTAGTTAGATAATTCACTCCTTAGTTATATATGAAGTATTCCGTTTTTGATGTGCTTTTGCTAAGTAACTCCAACCCTCTCTCTCTTACTCAAGAAAGCATCGTGACAAAATGCATGCCTCTATCAATGCATCCATATCCTGTCTCATTCTCCGATCTCAGTGGATTGGGCCATGAGTCAGTACCTGACCCAAGACTGGCCAGTTAGAGAACTTCCCAGGAATTGTTGCAACTGGAATGCAGAAAGGATATGTAGACTATGTATGATCATAGAAAGTATGGCATATAAAGCTCAGAATTTGGTGCCCTTATCCCCACCCTGTTGGAATCTAATCTGGTGTAGAGGGGAATGAGTTGGCCCTCAGAGAAACAGAGACAAGAGATGTACAGCTCAAATCACAAGTCCATTGGACCCTGAGGCCATGTCCAGACTGTGGTTATGTGAGATTTCCCCAGTATTCTTCTCATAAATATCCTGTTTTGCCTAAATCAATTCAAGTAGCTTGTAACATGAGTCATAAAGAGAGGGCAGTTCAATATAGAAGTCAACTGAGTGAGTGATATACAAATAACCTGATGTGTGGACACACAGTAGGCACTCAGTAGTATCCACTGACTTCTTTAATAAATGAAAAATAGTGCTTATGGTATATAAATAACACATGACAATGCAGTTGAAAGTAGCTGTGTCTGCCCCTTGAAATTTTTTTCTCATAAGTTATGTTCTCTCCCAATGGCAAGTAAACCATATGGCCCCTGAAATGGAGATGGGGGCCCAGCTTGAAACAAGAGCCAACGTAACATGGGCCTTGGACAAGACCGAATGCTCGTAGAATGTATTTGGAGGAGATATTTGGCAGCTGAAGAGGCAAATTGGCATTTTCCAAAATGCAAACAACAGTAGAGAGGCCTCAGGCTAAAGTGTCAGAGTTTCCTTAGGGTCTCAGCAGTGCTGGATCTGAGAGTATGTTGTATATCCAAGGAGTTCTTGAGGAAACCACAGGCAGACCCTGACGTGGGGGAGCATGTCCTGAATGAGTATGAGCCAGAGCATTTGAAACAGAATGTACAGCAACATCCCACCCAATCGCAAGGGATGCCACCCCACACACAGAGGTTAAGAAAGCTGCCCAGATTGAGACACTGCATCCAACCGGGCCCCTCCCGGTAGGAGTCAGTGGAGACAGAACTGCATTTTGGGGAGCAACTTCATGCAATCACTTGGTAAGAGAACAAACTGAGCCGAGAAGCCAGATTTCCCCTCATGGGTGACATCATTAGGAGGCACATAACTCAACCTTGCAACACTTATTCAAGAGAGAACAGCTACATATGGTGGAGACCTTCATAGGAAAGTGAAAGGACCCAAGGGTTTAGTAAAGCCAGCTGTTTCCACTTCTGAAAATAAAATAACAAAATATAAAATGATACAAAGTTCAAAGTTTAACAAATACATCTAAAGCCACTTGAAGGCTCTGTATAGTGTGGGGTCTTTGTGGTGGGAATGGTGTTCTTGGTGTAGCGTTGCCTATATTGAGCCAATGGTATTTTGAGATAGCATGATGTGGTTAGAAGTGAACTAGGCTTGGGCGTTTGAAGATCTGTATTTAAGCGCTGGTTCTGCCCCTCACCACTTGGGTGAACTTGTAGAAGTTCTGACATCTCTCTGAACACCATGGAAAAAATAGGTTAGGAATTATATGTACCCTACCACCCAACAATAGAGAGATTGCTGATACAAGAAAATGCTTCTAGTAACTGCAAAATTCCGAAATATGAGTGTCAGTATAGGATCCTGAGCTTATGGGGGACAACGTGAACCCTAGAAGAGAGGAAGGACAGTGATAGAGAGTAGAAGACTATTGAAGATTCAGGAAAACCAGAAGTGGTAGAAATATGTTAGCCGCCAAGGTGTAGTCCTTTGTTTTGGCATGGAGGGAAAGGAAGTGATTGTAGTTTGAGCTAAATAACTTAGACGTTTTCTGGGAGGAGGAAGGCAAAGATAGAAGCTAATGGAGTCAGGGCGGGATGAGGACTTGAACATGGAGAAAGGAAGGGAGAGGAAGAGGAAAGAAGGAAAGGAATGTTAGCTTCCTACTGTGTGTTACCCTCTGTTTCCAAAGTTTCATGCTTTCCCTTGACTTAGATGCTCTTCCGTAACTTTCTCTGGCTCAGTCCTGTTCATCCTGAAAGACTTACTTCAAGTGTCTGTCTCCACATCTTGGAAGGCTGTTGCTGGTTCCTCTAGACTTTCAGATGGCCTGGTATTATTTATGTTGAAATGGAACTAACTCTGCCTCTTCCTTTCCTCAACTGATGCTGAAGGAGAAGCAGGTATGGTCGGAGACGCCTGTGGGGTCACGAGGCATCTTACCATCCTTTTAAAGTAATGCCCCTTTCTCCACATCCTGCCACTCAAATGCAAGCTCCTGGTTTACGTGTCTATTGGCCTTGACCCCTTTTGCCTGTTCCTTGATTAGCCCTTAATCCTTAAGCCCAGCACTGCAATATCTGACTGGCATATTTCATAGGCAACTCACCTAATGTCCCTGTGGGAGCCCATCTTGCTGATATTGTCACTGACAGATTTACTTCCAGTGTGATTGTTGTAAGAATTTGTTTAACAGAATGAATGATCAACCCTGAGTAAAGGGATTATGAAAACCTTAATAGCATTGTACCAATGTGGTTGTTAATGAAATACAGTTGGCTGCTCCCGCCATTTGGCACCAGCCGACCCAACACTGTCAACATCACAATACGATATTTGTTCCCAATTATTTTACAGCAACAACTGAAATACAATATGGTATTAATCATATTTATTATAAGTATCAATTTGAGAAATTTCTGACATGCCAGAAGATGAATAGGTTTATTATGAAAAGCAATTCTGTTTGGTGCATGCTGACTGCTGCAGTGTAATAAATAGCCTCTGTAGGAAATTTTTTTTTAAAGAAGTAAAGTGAAAAACCATAGTGAAAGCAAAAGCAAAGCCTTGAGTCCCTTCACATGCTTGGTGTTTCTAAGGGCCAAGCACAACCTTGTGCCTTTAGGATTCCAGCAAGTTAAAAATAAGTCAGTAGAATATTCCAGACCCTCAGGAAAGAGAACAAGGATGGTTTCCTGACTAGACCCAAAGGAAAAGGTACTACAGAAGGGAAGCAAATGACCTCTTCTGAAAATGCATTACCCTCCAACATATGGCTCCTCTGACAACACTACCTTAAATTAAGCATGCACTTCTTCAGCGAACGCAATTATGCTCTCACCTCTGTCCAGAAAACTCGCCCGACCTACATACAGGGCTCATTTATTTACTTCCTTAAGATGCCTTTTCAACTATCTCTTCAGAAAGATCTTCCTGACAATCCCACTTTAGCAACACACCCCCAAATTATGTAGTCTTCTTTGTAATAACTCTTTAACTCTACCTGTGTTTGCTTCTTATAATCTTCCCCACTCTCACCAGGCTGTAAACCAGGTGAGACTGGCACATCCATTTTGTTCACTGCCCTGAACAGGCATGCCTGGAGTATGGCAGCCACAAATATTCGTGGAATAAATGAATGAGCAAACAAATGGATGAATGAATGGATGCACGGGAACAGATGAATGCACCAGTTCAGTCCCCCATGTCTTTATGAACTAAATTTGGACAATTTCTTCTCTTTAAAATGTTTCTTCATTTCCTGCTTGTTCTTGGCCTCTTATATGCCAGCTCCTATTTCGTTCCTCCTTGGTAAGCCTGTTTCAACAGCTTCCAAACCTTTTGTTGTTTCTTTTTGAGCCCCTCCAACCCATTCTCACCATTGCCACCCAAGTGACTTTAAGAAAAAACTTGTTAGCCCCTTGCTCTCCTGATGTGGTTCAAATCTAATCTTCAGCATGGTGTAAAAATACTTCATAATCTGGCTCTTACCTGGGTTCTCAGTTTCATCTCCTGCACATCTCCTCCCTATGCACATTTTTCATCCAGTAGGTGTGCCTTCTAACTAAGTGTCCTCCCATGCCACTTTTTTAAGTTTATTTAGTCATTTAGAGAGGGGGTGGGCAGAGAGGGAGAAAGAGGGAGAATCCCAAGTAGCCTTTGTTCTGTCAGCACAGCGTCCCATGCGGGGCTCGATCTCATGAACCATGAGATCATGACCTGAGCCGAAATCAAGAGTTGGGTGCTTAACCAACTGAGCCATCCAGGTGCCCCCCACCCCCGCAAATGCACCAATTTTTGCCTCCATTTATATCAGAAAAATTCTTCCTTCCTCTTTTGTGTTTCTTTCTTTCACACCTTTTTTGCTGTTCAGCTGCATTTAATTCCTTAATTCTGTCATGTGACTGGAGAGGAAAGAGAAAAAAACGTTGAGCTCATAGAAGGATGTTGAGGAATCCAGAGTTGTATAGAACTACTGTACCAGGATGGCATCTGTCAAGGCAGGCAAACAACAAGGAGATCTATTTCCAAAGAGACCCAGTGGCACTCACTGGAGAAGTAATAAAGACATATATTGTGGGACTTTCAAATAAATCATGATACAAATTCACCTACAATCTCTAGGATGGTGTCACAAGCAGGCATAAATATTTCCTGGAAGGTAAGGAGTTTTGTCCTTAGTCTAGTTTTAGAACACTAGTAAGTTGTCATTGAGTAAGAACTTTGGGGTGGAAGAAGATGTATTTGAATGTCTTTCAAGTCTGAGGCAGGAGGTGGAGGTCAGAATTTATATTCTTGAAAGAAAGAGCTATCAGAAATAGTGGAACTGATCTCACAAAAGGGGTAATAACATTCCTGTTTTCTTACAAGATTCAAATCAAGTTCACTTCTGGGAAGATTGTCATCCACAATGAAGCCGTTAAATTCTTCCCGACTCCCCGGTGACTCTTGCCTATTATTGAAGTATTTGTCACAATATACGACATTTCTCTGCTCATATGTGTGTTTCTCCAGCTAGAGCAAAAGATTTTGTGTTTCACTCATCCTGTATTCCTAGTGCCTACATGTCATCAAGCCTAGGGTGGGTGCTGCATAGATACAGACTAAGGCTTGAAGAAGAGAAAGTAAGCTTACCGAGCATAACACAAAAGCAACTTTTGTGGAAATAAGGTATTCATATACTTTATTGTTGGCAGAATGAATGGAAATGAATGTAAAACCATATAAATGAATTACATACGGAGAAGTGAGGAGGCCCTTGGGATGTTGACAAGATAGCTTCATGTGAATAACGACAGAAAAGTTAAATGCTAGCGCAGCCATATTGACCCAGAAACCGGAAACTACCGTTATAGCGCCTCACACAATACCTGGCACAGAGCAGGCAATCAACTGGTCAATCAGTCCACCAGTTTGCCAAAATTTAGGATAGAAAAGGCCACAAACATTGAAATCAATATGCCTTAAGTTCTCTAAGGAGACCTTTTCAGCCATTCACCTTTTCTTTGTTAGGGTAAGTTCTTATGGAGACCATCAATAGAAATATACAACCAAAAGATATTTTTATTTCACCTTAGTTATCTTACTCATGGCCCCAGCTGGTTCTCTCATAGATGGGAGTGGCTAAGGAAGGACAGTTTCTAGTAGCACAATTCATCCCTGATGCCTTTGCAATAGTTATTCCAATTCTCACTCCAATTTTCAAAAGGTTTGTAGAAAGTCTCAGGTCGACATTATTTCTTCTGTTGAACTATTTTGTTGGGTAGAATTTATTTTGTATAGAATTATTTAAGATGACTTCTTGACTCTGGCTTTTGTCCTATGGGATTTTTACAACCTGATTTTCTGCTGATACAAATGGCTTTTGATCCTTAAAAGGGCAGGGCTGTATTTCCCTTCAAACACTTTTAAATCAGTAAAGAGAATTAGTTTTTTGTAACAGTGAGGAAGGACATTTTACTCCTAGAACTTAAGAAATACGAACCCTGAGGGCCACCTGGGTAGCTCAGCAGTTAAGCATCTGACTCTTGATTTCAGCTCAGGTCATGATCTCATGGTTTGTGGATTAGAGACCTGCATCGGGCTGTGTGCTGGCAGCATGGAGCCTGCTTGGGATTCTCTCTCTGTTCCTATCTCTCTACCCCTACCCCGCTCATGCCCTCCCTCTCTCTCTCAAAATAAATAAATAAACATTTTATTTTAAAGTTAAAAAAAAAAAAAAAGAAATAAGAGGCTTGATAACCAGATACTGGAAACCTACTGAAGTTTTTTATTCCAGTATCCAGACAGCTGGCATAAAATAAAACAGCCTGGGGGTGGGGGGATCTGAAAATCAAACAATAAAAGTGGCAACAAGACGTAATATTTTGTACAAGATATTCTACAAATGTCCACAAGTGTCATCTTTTTCAATTTAATCCTGAAATGAGTAGGAAATAAACCACTGTGGGATTTGAGGTTTAGCTTAAGATATGGGTGTGGTCATTGTAACTGGGGCAAAGGAGCATGAAGTAACCCTGGAATCATTGTAGACGAGTTAATAGCATAGGGTAGAGGAAGTTGCAATTAGCAGGAAGGACTAATGTCCTTCAACCTTCATTAATAGACAGGAAGTGGGCATTTCACAGCAAATTCCAGAACTCTTCACTCTGATCAAAAGTCAGCTCAGTATGGGGGATTCCTATAGGAAAGAGTAAAATAAGGAATAAGTGTAAGTTTTGTTCTTTTGTTACTTTGCTATTGCAAGAAAAAGGAAAAGAGGAAGATAAAACATTGTAAGAAAACAAAATACACCCAACATTTTGGAGCAAGGTTCCAGGATCCATAGGAAATTGGAGTTTGGAACTTAGAGTTTGGAAAGTGGAGTTCGTTCAATAAAGATAAGCAACCTACTTTCTTTTATCTTACTTCTCAAAAAAAAAAAATGGAATTTTAGGCCCCAGAGAGGGAAATTTCAGCTGGAGCTGATGGTACTGAGTACAAATTATCCTCAAAGGAAAGTAAGTAGGAAGTTTTCTTAGAGGACAGGTTATTTCCAAAAAAGAAAAAAAAAAAAAAAAGGAAAAAGGAAAAGAAAGAAAAGAAAATGGATTGATTGCATTTGTTGATGTGTTTGATGCCAACACTGATATTATCTTCACTCCTGGCCACAAAAACTTTCCTATCAATTCCTTTAGTGTCTTGGTTCTTACCTGCTGTGGTTGCAGAAAGTATAAATGTACCTTTAAAAGAGATTAGGGTGAGAAGTCCCTTCCACAGCTCCATGACCAGAAAGAAAAGACCGGATAGACAACAGCTACAAGGTCACTCATGGTGGACTCATGCCCAAATCTAACCAGCCTGCGCTCAATTCATTCCTGGTTCTGCATTTGAAGATGGAGTGTGTGGCCTGAATATCAACATGAACACCCAGGAAAGGGTAGCCTACGAGAGTCTAAGGAGTATTGATCAAGAGACCTCAGTTTCCTTCTCAACTGTACCACAAGTTGAAGTTAATATTGTCTCTGGGCTTCTATGTCATAATCTACAATGAAAAAAACAAAACAAAACAGGGAAATTAGTCAGGATTTGGCAAACTACAACTTGCCAGCCAAATCTGGCCCACCAGCTATTTCTGTAAATAAAGTTTTATTAAAACACAGCCATGCCTCTTTATTTACATATCAGCTATGGTTACTCCTCTGCTGCAGTGGCAGAATTGAGGATGTGCAACAGAGACTATATGGTTCAAAAATGAAAATATTTGCTTCTGGTCCTTTATAGACAAGGTTTGCTGAGCTAGTGCCAGAGAAAGCTAGGGTCTAAACTGATCCTCTAAAAGAGTGGGCATCAAAGTTTCCACCTTTGATTGCATATTGTGTAATGCATTCTTCCTAATCTAGAACACAACACATGAATCTACAGACAAAGCTATCTGTGTCAATTCTCAAATTCAAAATTCATTCACCTGAAAATACAGCAGTTGTTCATGCTTTTTATCATGTCAGGGTCTGTTATAAAGGGGGTGTAGTGGGGAAGAAAATTCCCTGAGTCTATTTTAAGTCTATTTCACTTTCATTATGAGACCACTGAGGCTTTTCCTGAGCAAGAGAGAGTGTGAAATAGAATAAGGCATCCACATCAATAGATTAAATTTATTGAAAGGATGAGTAATTGGAGTAATGTTACAGAATATCAAGCAGATTATTTAGATAGCACATGAGTTTCCAGTTTGATCGGGTCAATTTGCAGGCCATCAGAATGTACACAGAGAAATAGTGGGTTTGATCCAAAAGCCTTCTGCATTAAAATGTAGTAATTTGCTCTCTTTAGTTAATCTCCTCCTCATGTTCAGAGGAAGAAAGGAAGCAGTGGTGAGAGAGGGAAGTAATGAGATCATTCTGTAATTGCTTACTCAGATAGCAATAACAGAAACCTTTTCACACCTGCTTATATTCCAGATTGTATTTACAGCTTTTTCCTCCATACAAACTTCAAATCATGAATAGAGGGGTAAATCAGGAAAATCTTAGAGTGTGTGTAGGGAAGTGGTTGCCAAGTTAATCTGCGTATCAGAACCTCCAATGGAGCCGTGGCCCCAGATCTACTGAATCATGGTCTCTGGGGGGTAGGGACCAGGCAGTTATATCTTTAGCTGGGTGTTTAGGGGACTTGCTGTGCAGCCAGGTTTGGGAAGCTACTGTGAAGTCCCAGCCCTTCACTTTTCTGTACTGAGACTGAAATGACTTGTTGAAGATCACATCCCCCATCCATCCACCCCTTATCCCTGGTCCATCTCTCTCAGGAATTCCTAACACCGGGTACCCACACGGCCCTACAGGGATCATCTGTGATGTGACCTCTGACCAGCCACATGGACCTCCATGCTCTTCTTCAATCATGCCACACACACCCCTGCCTCGGGGACGTGGAACTTTTTGTCTCCACTTTCTGGAATGTTCCTCCCCAATAGCCACATAAATCACTTCCCCCACATTATCCAAGTCTCTGTTCCAAAGTCACCTTAACAGCGAAGCTTTCTTCAGCTTTACTTTTATTTTCTTCCTGGCACTTAACATTTATCTGGCACTTTGTATATTTATGTGTTTGTTTATTGTCCGTTTCCCACTTGATTCAATTAAAAGCTCTGTGTCAAAACAGAAAAGTTGCATTTTTTTCCCACTGCTGTATGCCCACCGTCTCTATCTGGCACATCATAGATTCTCAATAAACATTTGTAAATGAATGAATGAATGGTTCTTCTAAATATAGTCACCTGGACTTCCAGTCAGGTATAATAATGGAAAGTGGAGGAGGGAAAGGGCTTTGAAGTCAAACAGATTTGGTTTGAATCCTTCATGCATGCCTTTGAGTGACTGAGTCTTGCTGAGTCCTAGTTTCCTGTGTGTAAAGTTGGGGGCTGACATCGGGGGACCACTGTGAGAATTCATGAAGCAGGCCTAATAACAACTCCCTGGAGAGTAAGGCTACAGAGGGCTCCAGTTTAGATTTTCCCACCGGGAATTCCAAGGGCCTGAGTAGTTGATTGGATTCCCCAACTGGGCTGCAGAGGAGCCAAAGGATGCTTTCCTTTCTTAATCCTGAAGGAGTGGGGGGTTGTGTAACTCTCAGTTGGTGCCCTTTTGAACCACATTTCATCCAGATGTTGTGAAACAGGGAGCAAGAGGGAGCTTCCTCTGGCCAACACGCATCGGGCTGTGGGCTAAGCAGGATGTGCTGAGAGGACAAAGAGTGACTTGGAAGTTTGCATGGTCTCTTCCAAGCTTTTGCTCTCATGGGGCTGTCTGGGAATGGGCAAGTCAGCCCTGCGGAACTCCTAGGCCAAATCACCAACCAGTCCTCAGTGGCCATGGAGAAGGGCAATGTCTTGTGTCCAGTGTCTCTCGAGGTGAGATTTCAGGTTTATAGTGTCCAGAAGAGAGAAGGAGTAGAGAGAAGAGCACTGACAATCATGTTGAAAACCTATGTTCTGGATAACTGGCTAGTTACATTCACAGTCCAGCACAATTGTTTATAATTCTATTAATTTGTAAGTAGGAGTTTTGGCCTCATTTTCTAGATGAGGAAACAAGGCTTGGCAGAGTGTAGTTATTTACAGTATTATGTAGTTGTTCAGCACATGAGTTGCAAGCCTTGCCCTAAGACTTGATTCTTTTCTTTACAGAGTCTGTAACCTTAGGAGCCATACCTTAACTTGTGTAATATGTGTTCTAGTTTGTAAAATAATAATGATAATAATAATCATAGTATCTACTCATGGAACTGTTATTGAGATAAAATATATTGTTAAGAGTAAAACACTCATCACAGTGCCTTGCCCATAGTATGTGCTCAGCAAATGCCTGCCAATATTATTAATATTAGCCTAAGTAACCCCATCAGGGGCAGAGCTAAGATTCTGACATCAGTTGATCTAAGATGCGTCTCTACTATAGCATCATATTGGTTCCAGTGATTTGGACCAAAGTCTGAACCTTATAGCCCAAATTCACACTGTTGAAGAGCTTGAGCTGCATGGCTACTATAGCTCCTTTCCAAACATAAGATTCAGTAATTCTAGTGGAAGAGTTGAGCATTGCATTCTGAGAGTTCTCAAGAAAAGGAAGTCTGGAATCTTCCCTGGAATCCAATCCTCTTATGGCACCTCCCTTCTCTTCAGGATGCCGAGGACCTCTGGCCTCCATGGACTTCATCCTTCTGTACAATTGGTTCCCCTCACAATTAGTTCCTGGCACGGTTATCAAAGTGAGCTCTCTCCAAGGACATGGAACAGGATGAAAAACAAATCTTATACTGTAAACTCAAAGTGCAATCAGGACAGGCCCAGCAAAGGAGGAAGCTTACGCTGTGGGAATTGGGGGTCAACAATGAAAGACAGCCTGCTCCCTGCCTCCCCCAGGTGATCTGTGGGACGGGACATATGCCTGCTCATGCCCAAAATATGTCCATGGCAGAGCAATGCTTAAGGAACAGAATCTCTGAAGATTTCATCTAACCTTAGAATCCTTTTTCTGTCTTGTTCCCAATCATAGCAGGGAAGAAGACTGGCTCCTCATATCCAGAAAGTATCAGGTTTATCCCTTAAAATCCTTAGGGCAAGTGTGGTTTGCCTTCATCTCCTGACAGCATGGACAAGGAGAGGGAGCCAAAAGACACAACATTTCTCTTCCAATGAAAACTCAGCTTCAAAGAAGAAAGTGACCGCTGTTGAGGAGGTGAAGTCACAGCCTTGGCAAACCTTTGAAGCTGGAGGAGAAGATGTAAATTAAGTGCAGACAAGCAGGGTATAAAAATAAAATCCTTGAAGGATAAGCAAAACTCATCTGCAATTGGTGTGAATGTGAAGGAAGTTGGCCAAGGCAATGAGGAGATAAACAGGATTGCATGATGTAATCACACTATGAAAAGGCAAATTAGATGAGAAATACAAGGAAAATACATGGAAGCTGCAAATTGTCTTTTATCGGAGAACTTGTGAGAATCAAACTGGAAGCAATGTCAATTTTCTCGATATTCAATTCATTATAAACCTGCCTGGGGGACAGGGAACATGATTTTGTTTGCTGTTTCTGCAATAGTGTTACTCTAGTATATGACAGGGCCATGGGGCTCTGTAATCTTTGTGTAAGGCTACATGCCAAGTGTCATTATGGAGTTCCTGGTTGTTGTTGTTTTTTCTCATGTCTCCTATTAGCTATGTATTCATTTATATATTCATTCAATAAGCTGATTCTGTGCCTGCAATGTACAAGCACTCATCTACATAAGGAGTAAACAAATATGAGCATGACATTGTCCATACTCTTAAAGGCTCATAGATCCATAGAAAGACACATTTAAGTCAACAATTAGAAGTCAGTGTAAGGGGAATACTTTCGCACTGCTGGTGGGAATGCAAACTGGTGCAGCCACTCTGGAAAACAGTATGAAGGTTTCTCAAAAGGTTAAAAATAGAACTATCCAAGCCCCAGCAATCACACTACTAGGTATTTATCCAAAAGATACAAAAATGCTGATTTGAAGGGACACATGCACCCCAATGTTTATAGAAGTGCTATCAATAATAGATGAATTATGGAAAGACCCAAATGTCCACTGACTGATGAATGGATAAAAAAGATGTGATACACACACACACACACACACACACTGGAATATTACTCAATGATTAAAAAGAATGAAATCTGGCCATTTAGAACAACATGGTTGGAACTAGAGTGTATTACACTAAGCGACAAGTCAGTCAGAGAATGGCAAATATCATATGATTTCACTCATATGTGGAATTTAAGAAACAAAACCGATAAATATAGTGGAAGGGAAGGAAAAATAAAATAAAAATAGGGAGGAAAATCATAAGAGACTCTTAAATACAGAGAATAAACAGGGGGATTGCTGGAGGGGAGGTGGGTGGGGGGAGGGGCGAGATGGGGGATGGGCATTAAGGAGGGCATGTGTTGGAATGAGCCCTGGGTGTTATATGTAAGTGATGAAGAACTGGGTCCTACTCCTGAAACCGTTACTACACTGTATGTTAATTAACCTGAATCTAATTAAATACAAATGTTTAAAAAGTCAGTGTAGGTGGTTTCTGATAGAAAGAAGCAAATGGGAGGCACCTGGGTGGCTCAGTCACGTAAGTGTCCAGCTATTGGTTTCGGCTAGGGTCATGATCTCACGGTTCGTAGGGTCGAGCCCCACATCAGTCTCCACGTTGGCAGCACTGAGCCTGCTTGGGATTCTCTCTCCCTGCCCCATCCCCACTCCCACTTTCTCCCTCTCTCTCCAAGTAAATAGGTAAATGTTAAAAAAAGAAAAAAGAAAGATGCAAATGGTTTCAGAGAGACAGGGTGTAGTAGGTCATGGCACCCCCGAATTCACAGAAACCTAGAACCTCACTGTGTAATCTTATTTGGAACTAAGTTCTTGGCAGATGTAATTTGTTAAGTTTTGATGAGGTCATACTGGGTTAGGGTGGGCACTAAACTCAATAACTAGCACCTTTATAAGAAGAGTAGAGCCCACAAAGACACACAGAGAAAAGGCTATGTGACTACGGATTTGGAGGTTGGAGTGATACGCTGACAAGAATTGGTTAAGCCACCAGAAATGAGGAAGAGTCATGTTCTTCAGGGCCATTAGAGGGAGAATGGTCTAAGGACACCTTAATTTCAGATATCTAGTCTCCAAAATTTTGATAGAAAAAGATCTATTGTTTTAAAGTAATTGGTTTGCAGCATTTTGTTATGGCATCCCTAAGAAACTAATATATAGGGGAAAGGCATCAAAGCCATAGTGGTGATAATTAAAGGCAATTGGTGTTTTTGGTGACATCATATAGTTTTTAAAGTAGCTTTTGCTCTGGGAAACTACCTTCTTTGCTCTTGGATATATGAACCCATATCCAGGCTGGACCTTTCAGATACTCCCTTCTTGCAGTTTGGGTCTTTATGCTGACAGAAGCTTCCAGAAGAAACCGTCAGCATTTGCTTCCTTCATTCCAGGACCTGCCTGGATTCTTGCGCTTCCTGAAGCCTAATTCTTTGGCATTTCCTTCCTCATTTGCTTTAGTTAACCAAAAGTAGTTATTGTTGCTTGCAACCAAGAACTCCGATAGAGGGCCCACGATTTTCCGTCTATTCTTTTACAGAGAACATGATAATCTTCTCTGTTTAACTTCATCATTTTTTTTCTCTTTTCTTTCTTTGTTCTTCTACTAAAAAGTTTGGGTTGTTTTTTGGCTACCTTTGGTCATGATGGAAGATTCTGTGGTGCTCTATCCCTGGCTAAAAGAATACCTTAATTCACGTCAGTCTCTCCATTTGAAATCTCCTCTCCTTTAAACAACCTCACATATCAAAAAAGAGCTATTTTATCAGACCTAAGATATGTGTTGAAGAATAAATAGAAGAAATAAGAGTCATGGGAGTTTAGCTACACTGGGCTTTCAATGAGGCCCCACCAATGTATGTGGCCTACATGCGGACCAACCACTGAAGCTTCCTAAACCACAGGTTTCCATAGTCAAATCTATCCCTGGATCATTATTGAAGCAAGGAGACATTATATGTAAAGCCCTCAGCCCAGTGCCTGGCATGTAGAAGTGCTAATGTCTTTCTCTTTTGCTTCTTTCTTCCAATCCTCACCCTTCAAAAGCCCTTCTCAGAGCCTATCCTTCTTCCTTTTCACTGGACCTATAGCTACAGAGTTGAGAATAACAAATAGATAAATGACAGATGTCTCTTCAGGCCCCCCCCCCACCTTTGGCTTGCTAAGGTCTCCTGACTGGATGACACTGAACTCGAAGAACCCTTCCCCCAACCTCATGCATACAAGAAAAGAGATCATTTTTACTCAGTGAATTGTTTGACTGAATTGTCCATTCTCAAAGCATGTTTTGCATTTTGAGTTTAAGTGCATGTGTTTCTTCCTCTAAGGTGTATGAATTTATTTACAGGGGGAAAAAATACCTCAATGATTAAACGTGCATCCTTATCTTTCCAAATATGCCTAAACATTTTACTTGAACCTGCAAGAAATTCTTGGATATATTTTCATTTGGGAGACTGGAGGATTCATTTCAATAGCCTTCCAACTGCTTAATCTTGTGAAGCAATTGATATTGTTACCCCTCCAAACATCTCTCTTAATTGCACAGGAGAGAAACTGACTCGTCATGCACACAATTTGATGTTTCGTTGACATCTTTCTTTCCAAACAAGCAGAACAGAGTTATCAACACTTGGTTGGACCAAGCTATTAAAACATCTACCTGGATACTTTTTTCCAGTGTTTCTTACCGGATAAAGAGTTTACCTCATCACTATCTTTGGCAAATTTCTAGAATTTTGCTAGAAACTGACTAGGTTAGGAGCTTGTTTTTGGTGTTCTTCTCTCAAAGCTCCAATCACGCTCTATACTATCTCTAGGGGAGCTATTATCATGTTGTCCCATGACAAGGATTACCATATAAAATTTCATTATTCAATCCAGGACACTCTTTAAAAAAATTTTTTTTTAATGTTTTTATTTATTTTTGAGAGAGAGAGAGAGAGAGAGAGAGAGAGCGTGAATGGGGGAGGGGCAGAGAAAGAGGAAGACACAGAATCCTAAGCAGCCTCCAGGCTCCCAGCCATCAGCACAGAGCCTGACGCAGGGCTCGAACCCATGAACCGTGAGATCATGACCTGAGCTGAAGTCGGACGCTTAACCGAGTGAGCCACCCAGGTGCCCCCAAACCAGGACACTGTTGATAGTGTGAGGGAGCATAGTTAATAATTAAGCAAGGATAAATGAAATTAACAAGACTATTCTAAGGAGAGCTAGGTCACTTCAATTCTAACTATCAACTTACTTGTCTGTTTCCTCCTCTAGACATCCAGCTCCCTGCCATGTGTAATTTGTTCTCTGCTCTAACCTTAGCACCTACCATAGCCCCTGACACAGGAAAGGCTCTCCACTTCCGTCGTGGTCTTGTGTCATGGCAAGGGCATAAATAAAGTGATCTCCTTCAATCCTATAACCCTTTAGTTATAACTAATTTTTAGTATATATTAGTATTACCTAGTATAGCGATTGCCCAACCCTCCTCTCTTTTGCCTGGTTACTGCTTGTCTATCGAGACACCTGAACTCAATTGCATTAGAGGACATTTGTGTTCCTATAGCTTGCTGTATTGATACCTTTGCATTGGCTATGCTCTATTATGGTTGCTGGTTATAGGATGTTGGCCCTTGAAGCTATGAGTTGTCTGGATTCTCTTTTATCACTACACTAGCATTTAGCACAGAGCCTGTCACAGAGTAAAGAAATAACACATGCTAGTTGAATGAATTGATGGATAGATTCACGAGTGGAAAAATGAAATATCCAGATTGAGAATGAGAAAATCCCATATGCCAACTTGCCTTTTGGTTTCCTTGATATTAATTATCTAGATACTTGGCAAAATAGAAATAGCTAGCATCAGGGACCCACAGATTAATATCAACTTAGAGGTAATTCTAGACATTAGTAAGATAGAAAAGTATTCTAGTATATTATAAAAGACAAAATCTGACACTAGGGTCACCAATGGCATGATGTATTTAAAAGTGAGCATAAGGCTAGTGTTCATGTAAAAATCATTCTATGATATTTGTTGCTGGTTAACACTTTTATTCAGTCTCATGGGAGAACAAAGAGAGTGATTAAGAGCCAAGAAAATACAATTCATGAGAAAAGGTTAGAGGAATTGGAATTATTTAGCCCAGAGAAAAAAGTACATGTAGTCATTCAGTGAAACCTCATTATCCAATATCAATTTATTCAAACGAGGGCATAACTTAAACTGACAGCTATATTTCCAATGAACAAATGACCTGCTTTTCTTTAAAAAAGGGAAAAATGATAATCAGAAACCATTTAACTCAAATATCATTTTTTTTTCTTTCTGACCTCTTCTATTTTAGATTATCAAAGATTTATTTCATATGAAAACTTCGGGTCACATTCTGCATGGCACTAGAGATAGCATTTTAGCATATATGACTAAAGGGGATTATGTCCCACTCATTGTCGGTCCTTAATTTCCTAGTCTTTAAAATGAGGGTGTTTGTTCATTCAATATATGTTTATAGGGGACCTATTGCATACTAGGCTCTGTGCTAAGTACTAGGACTACAGAAGTTATAACAGGCAGACTGTTTGCATTATTGCAAGAGATTTCCATTTAAATCCCTCCCCTACAATGCTTAAAGATGTCTGCCAATCCATTAGAAAGTCATATCCCTAGGTTAAGACACCTCCAGAGTGCACACATTCAGGTGTTGGGAAAAGGGAGGCAGAAATTTAAGCTATTATCTATTATCTATCTAAATATTATCTATTTCTTTTCCTCTAGTTACTTTTCAGATGGGCACCTGTCCAAAAAGAATGGACTCCTGAATAAATGAGTTTTGAAAGATTAAAAAAGGAAGGATATTTTAAAAATTGAGGACAAGAAAATCTTAGAACTTGGAAGAACCTAATGGGTAGCTGAGAAATATGAAGTTCATAAAGATCAAGTGGCATGCTTACGTTAACGTGGCAAATTAGTAGTAAAATGAAGACTACAATTAAAGTCTCCCAGTTATCTTGGAGCTCTGCTATCTAGTGCTCTCTCCCTCATCCCTACTAGTAATCGCATTCAGTTACTAATAACAACTACGGTTGCTAATAACAGAGTCCAATATAATGGCACAAACACATAAAGGCTTATCCACTCACATAACATCCAGAGATAGACAGACCATGGTTGCTCTCAGGGACCCAGACTCCTTCTGTTATGGCACTTACCCTTTCTGGTATGTAGCTACATCCTTCATGGTCACAATATCGCTGCTAGGGCTCCGGCTATCACATAGTCTTTAATTAGGTACGTTGCTGCCTGGCAGATACCCAATTTTCTATAACAAGGTGGAAGAAAATGAATATTGGGTAGGAAATGCATAATCTATACTACATGATTGTTAGGAGACAATTTCCCACGGGTCTCTTGTGTTTTTACGCATGTTGCAAGCAGAGACACTCCCTCCCTTGTTCAAGGATGTTTGTTTAGCCAACAACTTAGGAAACTATAGATAGTGTCTTCCTCCAGAGCAGAATGTAGGTTTGTTTACTGTCCACTATGATAGAGTTAAAGTCTCTCTGTAGAGCACAGGTTAGGTGTGCTTACTGCCCATTATAAATGATTCTAATTCCCTAAACTCAGTATTCCTCCCCTGTCACACTGCCTACTGTATGTGCGGGCATCACATGGCTCTGTTGGTGGCACCCTTTGGGAATTAAGACTCAGGGAAGTGGCTTAAGAAAATATTACTCGAATTACTCTAGTTACTATTATTGCTATAAGTAGTTAACTGTCCTCTGTCTCTGACCCAGGAGTCGCCTGTCTTCTGCCCGCATCCATTAAACTGTGGCAGGCTAACTTGTTAGTTTGCAAGTACAGTAAAATCTCAGGCCCTTCAGTCTTCTTGATAATCACCCATAACTTGCTTTGTATGATGTATTATCTAAGGGGCCTAACTCCCAGATGTCTCAAAGAGAGCAGGTGATCAATACATACTTAAATAAAGGAATGAATAAGTGAGAGAAAGCCCCCAAAGGACATTTTAATATATCAGGTCATTTGATCTAAATGTCCTGGTATTACCACTTAGAAGCCTTATGACCTTCAGCAAAGTCGCTTACCCTCCCTTTCCTCAGCTTCATAAACCCGTGGTCTGCATTTACTCCCAACACTTGCTCAACCTTCATTTACTCCCTAACCCACTACTGCTTTTTGGCTCTGGGCCTCACCGCTTCACAAAACTTCTCTTCCAGGGGCTCTATGACCTACTAACTGCTCTAGCCAGCTGACCCTTTTCACTCCTTATCTTATTCCCTGCTGCTCCGATGACATTTAACTCCTTCAAATTCTTTCTTCCCTTGTCTTTAGTGAAAGCTTTCTCTCCAGGTTTCCCTCAAACCTCCGGGAAGCTATTTCTCTCTCTCCTCATCCTTTCTTCACCCTGAAATATCTGCATGCCGTAAGTTTCTATCCTATAGCTAGCTTTCTTTTACTTTGTAGAATGAAGTCTCTCCCCGCCTGCCACCTGTTTTTGTTTTTTATAAAAACCATCTCTAATCACCACTTGGGTGCTGAAAACTTTCCAATCTCTATGTCTAGATTGCTCTCCTAAGCACTAGTTTGCTTAAGCACTGTATTTTTAACTCCCCATTCACTCTCTCTCCCTGGATGTCCTATGAGAACTTCAAATGAAAACACATTCAAAGACAAACTTACTTATTTTCCCCCTTTGTCAAACCTGGTGGACCTGAAATCCCTCTCTTGCTTAAAGGTATCAACATCCGTGATATTTTTTCATGTCAGAATCCTTAGCAACCCTTTGGTCAACATTCCTATCCTTCTCATGATTTTCTCATGAATGATTCTCAGAACCCTTGTCTTCCTTTTCCACGGCATCGACATTAATTTGGGCCTTCATTATCTCTACCTTTGGCTCAACCTTCAAGCTGCGTCTCCAGAATCTTCCCCGTGGATCTTAATTCCCAACTACCCATTGGAACAAACCTACAGAACAAAAAAATCTCATTATGCTGCCGCCCTGATTAAAATTCTTTGTTGGCTTTACTTGGTCGGAGCAAGAAAAGTGCAAACGGTTTAGATGAGGTGCAAGTCCTCTGCACTGTGTCTGTGGCTTGCCTCTCCAGCTTCGTGTCCCATTCCTTTTCATTCCACAGAGTTTGCCTCAGACATAAGGAAATTGTGGACCACTCACAATTTCCAGCATGTGCCCTGCTAACTCAGATCTGCATCTCCAGAGACTGATTGTTCTTCCTATTATTCAACCGTCCTCCAAACCCACAGAATCTTGTGTTCTCCAAAACCTAGCTCAACTTGCTCTAGCTCTGGGAGGTTTACCCAGAACTGTCAGACCCTTACTTTGGAAGTGGTTAGTCACTCCATGCCTTGTGCTTCTTTGTTACCTTGAAGAATCTTCTAGCATTTATCATGTCACACTGTTCCTACCTGTTTACAGTCTTGAGTCTACCAATAAAACATTTCTTATTTATCTTTATATGTGCAACATAGAGCACAGATCCAGGCACACAAAAGAGATTCAATGAAGGTATTTTAGGTGGTAATAAAGCTGGAGAGTTTGAGTCAGATCAACAAAAATCAGTTACTCAAGTAGAATAAAGGAAGACAGGACAAAATTTACCTTCTTCAGAGTTTGCCTCAAATAAACCCTGGAATGTTCTTGGGCAATATTCACCCTCCTGGGCCCCAAAATAAGAAATCAAGTTCACCAAGGAGGAATGAGTTGGGAATTGTACATGCAAGCAGAGGGTCCACCTCCCAGTCAGTCCCAAGATAAGTCAATAGGGGAAAGGGCAGCCACGGGGCAATGGTTTGTCTTGAACAGCACACATAAAGAACAGTTTGTGCACATTGGGAAACTTCCCAGCTCGGAAGCACAATCTGGCTTAGACGAGGCTGCATGTGAAGAGTAGGAGAGAGAGGATGAGGGCCCAGAAGGCTAGGATGGAGGTTCCATTCCAAAACCTGCTCCTTGGGTCCTCAGACAGCTCCCACACCCCTCTGAGCCTCAGCTTCCCCATATGTAAAATGGGAATGACTATTATACCGAGTGCATGCGTTTGTTAAGAGGATTGAAAAAGAAAGTAAGACATGGAATGCTTTCAAAGTGCCCAGAACAGGGTGAGTGTTAATTACCGTTGATGGTAAAGGCAGAATTAATAACCAGCCTTCTCTAAGCATCACGTCCTTCACTTATAAAATGGAGTTTCTCTCCCTACGTCGTGTGAAGATTAAATAAGCAGCACATGTAAAAGAACTTCCTAAATTTAAAGCATCATTCAATTGAGAAAGTATTATTGATGCTATTATCATAAGAAAGTAAGGGTCGAAAGCTAGCCAAGAGAGGCCAAAGTACTCGTGTGGGTTTAGCTCAGAAGAAAAGAGTGGTATCTTTGTGTAGGAGCAGCCTGAAAACAAAATACACACTGGAGAAGTAAGTACTATTGTTATTTATTTAGTATATTCTAAGGAGCCTTTGTACTTTTTATTAATGTGTTTACTGATTTCTCCCAACAATACATTTTTCAGTTGGTATTACGGCCCTTGTTTTAGACTAACTGGTAGACAGAATATTACATGTGACTTACCAAATGTTCAAGGGGGACTCGACCTTGTTCCAATTATTCTGTAAGAGTTATTCTCCAGTTATTTCTGCTAAAACTGTGACTACAATTGCTGTTTACGTGGTTCGAGTACCTCTCTCCTCTTACAAAATGCAGGAGGATTCCTTTAATTGCAAGAGTTAATTTTAAGTGGCCACAATTTTAAATGACCATTATACACCATGTGTAATGAAAATCCTAAGCAGTCACAGTAATATTAAATAATTACTGTAGTATTAATTGCCAAAAAAAAAAATTACATAGAGAACGACTCACGTGTGTGATATGCTATAGCTCTGCTGATAGTTTCAGGCCCTCTCTTATTGGGATCAGTGGCCCCCCTAGCTAAATATGACTAAGGGAAGCGTCCCCGTCTTCACTCCATTTCAACCCCTCTGCTCCTTCCTTACGCACATCCTGTAACGTCCACTCCTATCTTTCGGGCTGCACAAAATTTGTATTTTGGATTGCCTACACACACATGGCTGCATCCTGTATTAGCATTTTGACACTAACTACAACGAGCCCAGTCTTTCTGTGGCCACTTTCTCGAGAGTTTACACTGTAGGTGCGGTCTTCACCAAGTTGACTGCAAATACCCACCTGCCTCCTGATATTTCTGCTTGCATGTTCCGCAGGCAACTTAAATTTCACAAGTCTGAATGTCAGCTCATTTTCTTCTTCCCAATGCAGATTCTCTGACTATGTCTTATAACAGCAGATAAAAACCTCATACCCTGGGTAGCACAGACTCCAAATATAGACTGTTTAACTTCTGGCTCCAATAGTAACTTGCTCTGTCACTTGTGATAAACTATTAACCCTTCTGTGCCTCACTTTCCTCATCTCACATTTATGAGTTAACTCATAGAGTTTTTACAAAGATCAAATAACTGAACATGTAAAACACTCATAACAGTCCTTGGTTCATGGCAATTGCTCTATATACAAGTAGCAACTTAACATGTGAAATTACCGTGGAAGTCCTCCCTACTTGGCCATACCCAGTCCATCACTTGCTAACTCAGTCTCACAACTATATCCATGTCAGCTACCTTTCATTAGCTTTGCTTAAGTCCCATCATCTTTCATCTGAGCCAGTATAACAGGCTCTTAATGGTCCCACCCATTTGTTCATCCATCAGGCAATGAATATATATGTAGTCCTTGTTTTGGAGCTGGCATTGTGCTAGAGAGTGGGAAGAATAATGGATCAGAAAGGCATAACCTCCTCCTTCTGGTTTTGCCTTCTATAAACCAGAGCAATCCGACAATTTGTTATTGTGCTTTGGTCCCCCACCACCCGTCTTCCTGTCAAAGTCAAAACTTCCAACATGCCATCATCTGTCCCTATTTACCATCCTATTCTGTCTACTCCTCATTCCTTGCTTGAACTTCAGCTGTAAGCACTGAACTCTATTTCTTACAGAAGATGTCATGTTCCTTCTTTCCTCTGGACCCTTGCACCTGCCATTCCCTCTGACCCCTCCGACTTCACACTGTTCATAGCCTTTCCCATAGCTAATTCCTACGGGCTGTTCCATGTCCAGGAGGAAGTTTTCCCTGATCCCCAGATCTGTATTCCCATAGCACATAAAACTGACTCCTATCATGACACAAATTAAGTGGCTTATAAATTCTGGTTTGCTCATCTTCTGTGAATATTTTGGGTATATCTGTTAAGGAAACCTAACTGATTTGACAAATAAACTGAAACTTCAGTGGCTTTTGGTCTTACTTATAATGAAAGTGTATTTTCTGCTGATGTTAGGAGGTAGATGCAGGTGTTAGTTGTCAGCAGTTAGCTTTCCACATGTGATTCAGGGAATCATGTCCCCAAGTCCTCCAGGGGAGTGTGTTCAACCAGCAAATGAGAGAGAGTGGAGAAGACACTATGCTCCGTAGGCAGTTGGCCCTAGAAGTCATACTCATCCCTTCCATTCATTCTATTGGCAAGAATTCATTCTGAGACTGAGGAAAGGCTCTGCCAGGACAGCCCCTATCCACCAACAACCCCCATCTCCAGAAGGGAAGCGTATATTTCTGATGGACAGCCAGGCATCTCTGCTAAAGTTGGTAAGTTCCACAAATCCAGAATGATGCCTTGTTTATGTTATTGTTTATTTTCTCTGCCTAAAATAGTGCATAACACAGAGGGGGTCTCAATAAATGTGTGTGAAATGAAGCAATATTTTACTTCTTTGGCTCTGTCTTGCCCTATTCCTAATTAGATGGGTATGTGGAGATTGCCTAGACCCCAAAGAAATTTTATAATGAGATGTTACCTTTTTAAACCATATAACAGCATCTTCCAAGTCCCGTGACATGTCAGTTTCCCTCTGCCTCCCTGCCATAAGCATTTGTGGATCACTCCAGGCTATAACAAAAGAGGGGCCATCATGTTCCCTCTGGTTGGTGGTTTAGAGGATGCTTCTTCCCTGGGAAAAATACTGGATTTTCTATTTCCTGAGAGTCACCACCAAAGATCTTTCCCACAGACTGCAGGTTTCTGGAGTGGAGGGAAGGGGTACCTCACCAATTAGTATTTCATTGCAATTCTAGGAGGACTTCATTAGAACTTGAAGGGAGCTCAAAGGGATACTCAAAGACCCTCTGGTCTATGGATGGCAAATCCTTTTCATATTATAATACCAACCTCTTAATACACCTACAATAACTATCACTGATCATCCACACTCCCCTACCAAGCCTGTCTGTGGCTTCAGAATGTTTGGTTCCACTCCACCTTCTTTTCTTGAAGGTTAAAGAAATTGAAGGGAAAAGAGGTGAAGGGACTTTATAAAGATCACATAGAGGAAGTTGGTAGGAGAGCTAAAACCAAAATTTAAGGATTTAAAAAAGCACAAGGTCAGTGCTTTTTTAAAAATTCTTACCACTTAGAAACAGAACATCTAAAGCAAAAGGAGCCACTCCGGAAGCCTTGAAGTGGGTTGGGTGAATGGATGTGGCCAAGTGCCTGAAGACAAATTTTGTGTCTCATAATTTGACCAAGGGCATGCTCTGGGATTTAAGAAGGTCTTGAATTTTGGATTTACAACATGCTCATTCATTTCCCCATGGCACCAGATTGCCATGGAATGTGGTTAAGATCCTGAGCCCCAGAAACAGGCAAGTAGGTATTTCAGAGTCTAATCAGACATTGAGTGGCTGGGTGACCTTGGCAGGTTGGCACCCTATCCCAAGCCTCAGTTGTTTTCTCTGCATGATAGAGAATAGAGCCTTTGAGGTAAGATTAGACAACTCATGTAAAGTGTCAAACTCAGTACATGGTGGGTGGGGTGTTATAGCTATTGCCTTTATGCCCCACCTGGGGTATCTACACATTGTCAGAAAAAAAAAAAAAGTTGTATTAGCAGCTTAAGATGATGAGAAGAGTACCTCTAGGGTCTCCAGCAACTTAACTCTAATCCTGCCTATTCTGCTGTCAATTGTTTTGATCTTGCCGAGTCACTTTGCTCTCTGGTCCTGAGTTTTCTCACCTATCAAGTGGAAAGATTGGAGAAAATTCTCAAAGTTCTCTTTCATCTCTGAACTCCTATGATTCTATGTCCTCTCGCTATCAGAGTCCCCCAGAATTACGTTCCTTGAGCAGTTCTCCTCCGTTGAGAAAACATTATGAGGGCTACTGCCCAGGTTTATTTTGGGTGCATGGCCAGTCACCCTTGCACTTGGCATTTGAGATGAATCTCCATGAGCAAAGTGTGCTCCAAGTATGACTTCAGCTTGCTGGCCCAACAAAGCCGCTGGATACTGCCAACAGGAATGGAGAACTGTTCCAGCCATGAGACAACTGTTTTGTTATAATTCATGGACTTAGGGATGAGGGGCGTGTCCCTGGGACGTATCCTTGTGCCCACCCCAGGGAGGTCATCCTAGGTAAAGGCACTCTAAAGAGAAACATTGTGAGAAATACGTGGCAGAACCGTAGTCTCCAACTCCAGGCAAATCACCACCACAAACAGGGTGAAGAAGTAGCAAAGTACCGTTAGATGTGTAATGGAAGGTAAATACTTTTGTCATTCCTTTCTGGATCACAAATCACTCTGTGCCAAGAATGGTTCCTGGGTGCTGAACATACAGGCATGACAAAGATACAAAAATGGAGTCCCTGTTTTTAAGATCACAGTTCACTAGGGCAGGTATACCAGTAACTAAGAGGATCTTATCACTACAGTACACAGTCACCTGAAGATCAAAATTATAATTTTAGCAAAAAGAATTGGTGCCTACTTCAGATTATAGATGGGAACAATAAATTGTCCAGAATCGGTAAGCAGGGCCTCTCTTAGAGGGACAAAATTCAGGGGTACCTGGGCGGATCAGTGGGTTAAGCATCTGACTTCAGCTCAGGTCATGATCTCACGGTCCATGAGTTCGAGCCCCGCATCGGGCTCTATGCTGACAGCTCAGAGCCTGGAGCCTGCTTCGGATTCTGTGTCTCCCTCTATCTCTGCCCCTCCCCGGCTCGCACTCTGTGTGTCTCTCTCTCAAAAATAAATGTAAAAAAAATTTCTTTTTAATTTTTTAAACATAAAAAAAAGAAGAACAAAATTCAAATCACATTCACCTTGCCAGTGGCAACTTCCCCTCAAAGACAGATACAGGAGCCTAAGGTCTGGCTGTATTGAAAGCAAAGAGAGATAAGACCTAGAAGAGGGAGAATCACCAAGGGATAAGGCATTGTGTTGTTTCTGATTTGGTGGTGTGGAAGTTGCTAGAAACACTCCTTACTCAGGTGCCGAGATTAGTCTATGCTCCTAGCTGTGTGTGAAAACTGACAGACCTAACTGCTAGAGCTGTATTACTTTTAGCTCTAACCTAGTGGGTATTTCCCTCCTAGACTGTAGCTCCTTGGGGCTTTCTGGATCTACTTTTTTTTTTTTTATTTCTGGACCTACCTATGCACTGTGCATAGCTGTAAAAGCCAGGGAAGCTTCTTATCTCATCTTAAGTCACCTAAGCCATGCTGGAGTAATAATAAACACTAATATCTCAGGGACTTAACACAAGTTTCTCACCCACATCACAGCCCAATGGGAGTTGGGTTCCTCTCCATCATCCTGAAATTCTGCTCCTGGAACTCATGTCCTTCTACATTGCCTTGGAAAGGAAGAGAGAGCTGGAGGGTCAAGGTTTTAGAGGCCCTACCTGGAGTGGCTTACGTCACTTCCATGTACATTTATTGCCCAAAACTCAATCATATGACCCCATATACAGTGGAGGTTGGAACTTGTCTTCTGACATTCCCAAGAGGAGAAAACGGTGTGGGGGAACACATGGCATCTGTTCTCGCTATACTCCTCTGTCATATATGCTTCCCCCAAACGTTTCTCTAATCGTTTGTTACAATGTCCCAAGCCCTCTATGTTTTCTGCAGATGAGACTTGAATATGTGTGCTTCTGTTCTGATTTGAAACAGTCCATCATTACTACAGTCTCCTTGGGTATTGTTCTGCCACTTCTCCAGCCTCCACTGCCTTATGTCGCGGTTCAGCCAGAGCTTCTCTATAGGACACCAAGTTGTTATAATGTCTGTGGTGGCCATTGGAGCTGTGGTCTTCCCTGCAACTAGATTTTTGACATAAGCTTCCAAGGCCAACTCCTGTTTATCCACCAGCATTTCTATGCCATAGAGAGCACATTGAAGTAAGACCAAACCAGTAAGACCCACCTTCTACCTCAAGGCACTTAGGGTCACCTGGAGACCCCAAAGTTCACAGCAAGGAAAGCAAGGGAAACTTGGGCAGGTCTGTACTGTTGATTATCCAGCTATTATACAGGTGAAGGGTATAGGAGGCCTCCAATTTTATACATTATTGATATAGAAAGGTGTGCATTCATTGTACCACAGTCTTTACAGGGAAAAACGCCAGCTATAGTAATAGGAGCCCATTAGATGATACTGTAATGTAGGAAGGAGATGTTTTCATGAAGGCAACAATATATGAAGTTGAAATTTTAATAAAGAGTAAGATTTTGCCAAGTTGCTTCAGGAAAAGGGGAAGGGAGAAAGTATAGTCCAGGCAAAGGAATAGCTTTTATCATGGAATTATGAAAACAGATTCCTTACCCCTCAGGAATAATCTGAGGGTCAAAAGCTAAACTGTTTACCCCAACAGAATTTGATGACCTTCACAGTGGCTTATTGGAACTTCAGACTCACCAGTTCTTGAGGCACCCTTGCAAAGTGGCCATCAGTGGTCTGAAGGAAAAGGCAGAGCAGAGGAGGTGGGGATACTGACCATAAGCTGATTTGACCTCCAAAAGGTCTGATGGTAGTCTTGTGTTGAGTCACTAGAACAAGCTTTTTCTAGAGCGTCCATGAAGAGCCATAAGGAGAGCTGTTCCTCTCTCGGTGGGACAAGGTGGACACAGAGTCTTCTCCAATCATAAAAAAGAAAAGACTTTTGGGCAGTGATTCAGAACAATCATAAAGAGGAAGAAGAAGAAAATGATACCTGTTCTTCACATGCCTTTCAGAATGGGATTTTTGTTGACTCTTCTTTCAAGTAACATGAAGCAAGGGCACCATCTTTCACTGAACACAGCACTTCATGGGTTGACCCTCGCAACAACTCTCAAAGTAGGCACCAAGCTCTCTATCCTATTGATAAGGTAACTGGGACTCTGAACGCATAAAGTACTTGTCTATGATCTCACAGTTTTTCTGAGGTAAGCCAGGATCACACCCGTGATGCCTTGAGTCCAAAGCCCAGGCTGTGTTCACTAAGTGGCCAGAATGAGCTACTGTACATTCTGAGAGCCTGACAACGACCGAGAATGAAAATGGATCTCCTTGGCAGGTTTTCTGTTGCCTTAAAAGGAAGATATGGGAGAAGGATAGTTAAGGTATCAGAGAGTTAATCTAAAGTCAGGGTTTCCTTCCCTGTCAGGAAGGGACCAGGGAGCATCCTCCAGCTTTTTCTCTAGAACATATTCTAATGAACTTTCTTTCTACTTGGCTTCTAGTCTTATTTTAATTTCTGGGTGCAGTGGCTTTTCATTCTGAGCACATGGCATCATTCCAGCCTTCAGGTCACCCATTTGCCCCAGCAGAGTATCTTGAGAGCTTAAACATTCAATGTGGCAGAGGAAAGGTTAGCACCAATTTCCTTTGATACCAGAAGAATTTGCTTCCCAGATACTGAACAGGAAAGTTCATCGCATTCATATGGCAGCTTACTTGTTCCTCTTGCAAAATGGAACAAGACATAGTATTTAGTTACCAGCTGATTTCTTCTGTAAATGCATGAACACTTTGTGAATTTGACTAAACTAACATTTATTGTGAGTCCACTGTGCAATAACCATTGTGCAATATGAGGAAATACAAAAATTAATAAAACAAAGTCTTTGCACTCAAAGCTGCACAGTTTGGTTGAGTAAAGTCTGTAAGTAAGTGAATAGCAGTGAGTTCGCTTTACAGGTCATTGGGGGACTATCAGTAAGTCCTAAATTGGCTGATTGCTAAAGTAATGGAGTCTTTTTTAGGTATAGCTATTTCGTACCCATCGAGTGTGACTTTGGTGGCTACAGAGAGACGTGCCTTGTGTTAGTTTTGCTACTGCCATTGCTCTTTTCTGAGAACAGAATGGCACATAACCATCGATAATGCCAGAATTTGTTGGGTACTTGTTACAAACCAGGTGTTAGAACTGTGTCTAATAGCGAGTAAACACTCATTTGATGCCATTATTATTATAGAACTTTAGTTATTACCCCAATTTTCTGGTAAAGAAACTGAGCCCAGAGTGTTAATTGATTTGCCCGAATCACACAAGGAGATCTGTGAATCCATCTGATTATTCCTAAGCTTGTTTTTAAGCTTTATTAAGGCTGATCCAGGGATAGTTTAGCACCCGCTTAAGTATGATATTTCTGAGCTCTGTAGCAAAATCCCTGTTTTCAACAAAGTCTCTATACTCCGGCTGACATGAACTCCACCAATTCCTCAGCTCTACGTGAGCTCTGGCAGTTTTTCAACTTAGGGTTGCCTGATAATTCTTCTTTCCACAAGTTGCTCTTTGCTCAACTTCATGGAGTTTCATCCCCTGCATATAGAAATTCCTATTCACGGTGTCAAAGAGGACTCTGTGCAGATTTCTGAAGCACTTAGTCTTCTCCAGTACTTTCCCCCAGCAAATCCCAGCTACCTTTACTTCTTCCCCAAATGATCTCTTCCTTGTAACTCAGGAGACTTCCAGGCTGTTTCAGAGCCTGCCTCTTGCCCACAGTTCATACATCATCTTTAAAAGGGGAAAAGCCAGGAAGATTTTAGAGCTAACCTCATTTGTGTCCCCTATTTGGGGGATCACAGTCCTACACTGCCTATTGTCCAGCATTTGAAAATTGTTTTTCAAATATTTCATACATTTTTTTAGTGGTTTGTGATAGAAAGGTAAGCCTGAAGAGTTACTTCCTCATGGCTGACAGCAGATGGTCTCCTGTCACACAAAAATATTCCTGGTGTACTGAATGGGAAAAAAAAAGTACATTTTAATGAAACATGCACAACTAGTCCCATTATGGAAAAATATAAATATATATTAAGAAAAGATCTGAAAATATATACATGAAATGTTAATAGCAGTTTCTAGATGGGTAAGAGTGTAGACATTTTACTTTTCCTTCTTTTGGTCTCTGATCATAAACATACATCTCTGAAGTAACATAAAAAGCAGAGCTTTAGGGAAAATTAAATGATAAAATATACAGCGCTCAAAAGAAAAATTATAACTAATATATGCCATCTATATTCATCATTAGAGTTGAGTGGTGGCAATCAGAGTCAAGGATATCCTACTAGAAAACTTAATGGCACTATTTATTCATCCAAGAATTAGTTACTACTCTTTAATTTCATTCAAATTTGTCTTTTTCTCAGCCTTAAAAATTTTGACCAAAGTCATCCTTAATTATTCAACAACAGCTTCCTAAAATTTCTATGATGGCTTCTCCTTACCGAGTTTCTGTGGAAAGTTGCTCTTGACACGTTAGTCCCTTCAAGCTAAAAAATGTTTTCAGTTGTGTCAGTCATTTGTTTACAATTTGCTCTTACTTTTTCTCTCCCACTCTGTCCTGTTCTACCCTGAGAAGAAAGGAAGTTGAAATTTGCCAATATCCATCAGGTCCTTTTGTCTTCCATATACTTTGTCTTATTTGATCCTCAGAATACCCTACAAAGCATTTCTAAGTTCTTTCTTTCTTTCTTTCTTTCTTTCTTTCTTTCTTTCTTTCTTTCTGTTTCTTTTTGAGAGACAGAGAAAGACAGCTCACGAGTGGGGGAGGGGCAAAGAGAGAGAGATACACACACAGAATCTGAAGCAAACTGTCAACACAGAGCCTGATGCAGAACTCAAACTCACCGACCGTGAGATCATAACCTGAGCCGAAGTCAAATGCTTTAACCGACTGAGCCCCCCAGGCACCCCTCTAATTTCTATGTGATAGATATGGAAACTAAAGATCTCAAGAGGCTAAAGGACCCTCCCCAAACTGTACAACTAGTAAGCAATGGAGCCCGGACTAATCTCTGGACTCCAGATGTACTTTTCAATTTACTGAGAGACTACTATATAAGAATTACATAGAATTTTACCTTCCCCAGTCCCTACACCTGTTTCTGCCAGGGTTTTATAATATGCTAGCCAGTTCATTCACACACAAAAAGATGTGGCTGCATCCTCTTCAAATCAAGTGTCTGGGTACAACACTGTGTAGCATACATACCAAGATAGAGTGATTATCTTGGTCCCTGAACAAGTCTTATATTCAGATTTGTGATGTCATGTTTATTTGGGCCATTATCTCCCCTCTGCTTCTATACAACTTGGCTCATTAATGTGTATCATCTTTTCTTGGAAAACATTTACTTAGTAAATGATATGCTTGGGATCCTGGTTATACAGTGGTAATACTCAATTTCTACCCTCAAGGTGCTCAGAATCTGATGTGAAGACACACATAGCATGGAATAAATGATGTTAGAAGTAGGCACGGAGTGTCACGGGTGCACAGAGAAAGGACCCCTTATTTAATCTGGAAAGGAGATCAGAAATGCTTTTCGAAGAAGATCATGACAGAGTCAAATCTTGAGAGATAAGTAAGGCTAGGTCAGTGGCTAGATAGGGACGAGGATTATTGGGAATATCATGCAAAAATGCTTGTAAGCATGAAAAACATGATGTATTTGAAAACTCAAAAGCATGTAAATCTGGTTGAAGAAAAAGTTATGGTAGAATGGTGAGGAGGGTGGAAAATTTGGCACAATTTAGACTTTAGACAAGATAGTGTGCCTTAGTGGAAAGTTTAGACCTTAAAGACTGAGTCCTTGAAGACTTTTAGGAAACAACTGATGTGATCAGATTTCCTCTTAGCAAAATTCTTTCAGATCTTGAATGGAAAAACGATTCACAGATACCAGGGGTTAGGACTTCAACATTTCGTTTGGGGGAGGGGGGCACAATTCAACCCACAATAGAAGAAAAAAACTTGTGAACAATGTAGGATTTGATTGAAAGGGCTAGAATATAAGCACTGAGAAATATCTTTTGGATTCAACAACAAGGAAGTCATTAGTCCTTAAGAAAATCAACTTCAGTGGCACATGTTACCAGAGTGGCACCAAGAACACTATGGCACCATGCCTCATTCACGGAGCTCTGTCTAATGAAGAAGTCAAGCAAAGATTCAGAGGAAGGCAACCCTTGGAAGGTCACAGAAAGCCTTCTGGAATTAATGACAATTGAACTAGGCTTTAAAAGATGAGCAAGTGAGCTCCTGGGTGGCTCAGTCTGTTGAACGTCTGACTCTTGATTTTGGCTCAGGTCATCATCCCAGGGTTGTGGGATCAAGCCCCACATCAGTCTCTGTACTAAGCTTGGAGCTTTGCTTAAGATTTTTTCTCTCTCTTCCTCTGCCCCTCCCCTGACTTTCTCTCTCTCTCTTTCTCTCTCTCTCTCTCTCTTTCTCTCTCTCTCTCTCTCTCTCTCTCTCTCTGTCTCTCTCTCTCAGATAAAGTGGGAGGGAAAAAGATGAGCAAGAAAAACTATTCAAATTGGAGAAAAAAAATTCACTCTAGAGGATTAGGTTGGGCCAAGACACAAAAGACAGAGAAAAATAGTATATGAAGAGCTATGAAGTACACTTGATTCTTGAACAACATGGGTTTGAACTGCCTGGGCCCACTTTTATGTGTTTTTTTCCAGTACATATAGTACAGTACTGTAAATATGTTTTCATAAATTATATGAAATATGTATTAACTGTTTATGTTATCAGTAAGACTTCTGGCCAACAGTAGGCTATCCATAGGTAAGTTTTAGGGGAGTCAAAAGTCACATGTAAACTTTTAACTGTGCGAGGATTGGAGCCCCTAACCCCTGCATTGTTAAGGGTCAACAATAATTCAGTATGAATGAAAAGCAGAGAGTGAAGTGAATAGAGAGCAGAAGGCAGAATAGAGAAAGATTTATCTTGAGAAGGTGTGAGCTATCAGAATTCAAAGGCAGGACTCTGCCATATTCCTCTTTCCCACCTTTTTTGTCCTCACCCCATTTAAGAACCTGTTTGGTGGGGGTTTTATCAGGTCCAGCTTTCACTTGCTGTAAAAGCACGGACTGACACGTGCCCCAGAGCAGGTCAGCCGATGGATGTGCAAGGCCAGAAAATGACTTTCTGTTAACATCCATCCCCATTCTGTGTCCCCCACCCCCTTAGCAGTACCAAGAATCAGGATGCCTGCCCAGCTGTCCTGCTTGATGTCACTGGGTAAATTATCTTTTATTAAGGATCTGTAATTGTTCTTCACTGAGCTGTGACCTAAATTTAGTGGTGCTGAGGAGTGAGTCCCAGCCAACAGGATTTCCCTGAGAACGTGATGAAGTTCCTGTATCAATTCAATTCATTAACTAGAAAGAGAACAAGGAGCCAGGTTTTTTTTCCCCCTCATTCTTCAGTGAATCATTTGTTTAGCTTGACCAGAAATTTTCTAGGATCCAGTCTGAGACTCTGTCAGGAAAAAGAGACAACAAAGCTTATTCAAATTCTTCCTGAGGCATTAACTCTGAAGCAGAAACCAGATTACATTAAATGGATCTGACTTTCCTACTATTAAGGACTGTGGGTTTACTCACTGGATAGTTTCACCCTAAGGGGAAGAAACACCAGGGCAGGGTGATTTGGGATAAAATGAAGGGGAATCAACCTGGCTTACCAGGAGAAGGAAAAAGAATGGGAGAAAAAGAACAAATAAAAAAAGAAAATACATATCTGGAAAAAGCCCTCAGTCAAAATGCATGTGCTGTAATAAAGGTCATGAGAAGGGAACTAATATAAATGCTTAATACTTATAAAAACATCCTTTAATTGTGGCAACTGAGCTGAGGCCCAGAGAGGTGAAATAGTTTATCTTAGGGCACATAGCTCATAAAGAACAGAGCTGACATTAAAGCTATGTCTTCTTACTCCAGGTCTAGTGTTCCTTCCCCCAACACCAAGTCCTGGCTTCTGCCAGGGTGGACCGCTGACCAGTGATGGTCAGGAAGGCACTGGCACCTCCTAGACTGATGCTCACACACAGATGGAAAGCAAACAACCCTCACCTTGAATGTCTTCCCTCATTGTTTATGATAACCCCCCAGAAGAATCACTTCATGGCTGCTTTTCCTATTGCTCTGGTGGAAGCCACCAGATGACTGATATTTTGCTGTCTAATCATCCCACACACCCTTCCGTGAGGACTACAGAAACAAGTGGAATAGAGAGGACAGTCCATAATACACACTCAAGAAGTTTAGTCTTTAGTCAGGAGGCTATGAGATACACATATCCTGTTATTACTTTACACTGACATCGTGTTGTCACTGATATTACCTCAGGTGGGTTTCAGAACAAATTTGTAAGGCAGATGGAGCAGATAATATTATCTCCTTTTATAGATGAATAAACTCAGGCTTAGAGGATTGAGACACTGGCCTGTGGTCACTAAGATGGCAAGTGGCTGGGTCTAGTGTAAGGACCAGTGAACTTGGCTCCTAGTCCGGTGTTTTCCCCAGTCCACTGCAGTGACCATTAAGGTTGCTCTAAGATTATGAAAGTCCTGGGTCAAATTATAGCTCAGGTTGGGACTTTGGAGTCTGAAGATGGACCTATTTGGGAAGAAGCATCACAGGATCTTTGAGGAAGAGCCCTCCTCCATGAGTCAGATTTGGGGTCTCATCCCATCCTAGTCAGTTTGCTCTGCTGTAACAAAAATACCATCAACTGGGTGGCTTCAACAACAGAAATGTATTTATCACAGTTCTGGAGGCTGGGAAGTCCAAGATCGGGGTGCTGGCTGATTTGCCTGGTGAGGACTCTCTTCCTGCTTTGTAGTTGGCTTGCTGTGTGCTCACATGGCAGAGAGAGACCATCTCTCTCTCACCTCTTCTTATAAGGGCACACTAACCCCGTTCATGAGAGCTCCACCCACATGACCTAATCACTCTCAAAGACTCCACCTCCAAACATCATCCCATCAGAGACAGGGCTTCAACATATGAATCTGGGTGGGAAGGGCACAAACATTCAGTCCACAGCACATTCCATCTCTGCACTTACATGGCCGAACAATATTCGACAATTGCTTTAACTCATTTTGGCCTCAGTTTCTAAAGCTATAGAATGGAAGTTTCAGTTGGAGAGAGTATAAGTCTACATTGCCTACTTTAAGTACTTTCGGAACTTCAGTTTTCTTCAACTTGAAAGTACAGGCAATGAACTCACATGCGACACATTCTTGGCTCAGCACTCTACAGTCCAAAACCATGCATCTCTGGTCCACCTGCTCTGGAGATAGTTTGCTTCTTGTGCTCACATACTGAGTTGTGATCACTTGGGGATTCATTGAAAAAGCAAGACAGTGCAGTGACTATGAGCATATGTGAGAACCAAATGGTCGGGGTTCAGATCTGATGTTAACTAAGTGAATGACCTTGTGTAAGTCCCTTTATTTCCTCTATATCTCTGTTTCCCTATCTTTAAAATAGGGGGTTATAACAGAACTTACCCCCTCTTAGTGGCTGTAAATATCAGATGACTTGACATATGAAAAACATTAAAAATAATTCCTGACACATTGGAAGAGCTATGAAACATTGGTTGCTTATTAGAGCTCTCATCCTAGGATGAACATCTCCTACAAACTATCTTTCCCCATAGAACACCTTAATCACACTTACACTGTAGTTACTTTTTATATCTCATTATTACCTGTTCCTTCTGGTTAGAAGTAGCCTGAGGCTATTCTGATTATCCTGACCTTGGAAAAGACAAAGCAGCTTAAAACTTGTCCCCAGGGAGCTAACAGTTCAGCTGGGAATGATCACCCTGTCTCCCCAAACCCCAGCCAGGCTTCTCTATTTACAGCTGTGCTGAAGAGCTTCCTTCCTGGCTTGTGTCTCCTAAAAGGAGAAAACTATTGCAAGGTCTCTAAGAGGAAGGAAAGGGGACCTTTTTAATTAGCTTTCTCTTTTGAATGACGCCATCACAGACCTGATTCATTTCCATGAATTGAAGGGGAAAAAAAGTGGGGTGAGTGGTGAGCTCTCTGTGAAGGAGTGAGTGAAAACTGTCAAGATAGGACAGATTAGAGGAAAACTGGACTTGGAGAAAACAGCCACATGAACTTGGCCATCCACCATGACCCATGTTCAGGCCAGGACATGAAGTCAAAATCTAAGTTTAAAATGGCAGCAGCAAAATGTCTGTTTCATGGTTGGCAACTGGAGGCCAAAAGAGTGATAGAAATGTTGGTCTGATCCTTGGTGTTCTAGAATGTACCAAATGGTGGGGTGTCTGGATGGCTCAGTCAGTTGGGCATCTGACACTTGATTTGGGCTCATGTGGAGATCTCATGGTTGTGGGATCGAGCCCAAAGTCAGGCTTTACGCTGAGGGTGGAGCCTGCTTAAGTTTGTCTCTCTCTGCCCACCCCCCCACCCCAGCTCATGCTCTCTCTCTCTAAAATAAAAAATAATAATAATACATTAAAAACAAAATAAAAAAATTATTAAAAAATTTTTTTTAAAGAGTGAGATTCTTGAATGTACCAAATGGTATGTCTGAAATTTTTCATGTAAGGGCCTCCTGCTTGCAGACCTATTTCTGTTTGTGATATTCCACAGGAAGATCTTCTCCTTTCAGGCCATTTCTTGTAGTGTGGTGTGTGTGTGTGTGTGTGTGTGTGAGCGCTCATGCACATGTGTGGATTCATTATGCAATCCTGAGGCAGCCTACTGAATGCGTACCATGGCCTCCTGAAAAACGTTTGCACCAAGACAAACCAGTGTGTCTCTGATGAAACTGAAGAACAAGGACCTGGGTCCAGAGAGTCAGGAGGGATCACCATTTCCCTAGTACTTTCCATGTGCCAGGCCCAGTATTGATGCATTTAATACTTTGCCTGTCAATCCTCACACCATTCCTACGAAGCAGATGTCATTCGAAGTAGAGACAGACAAGTCTACTCATTTGCCATGGCCATATAGCTACTGAATGCGATTTAAGTTAGGTCCCACTTGCTAAAAAGCTATGCCCTTTTCACTGCCCAGTGTTATAACAACAACAAAACACGATCAAGATGGTTTGTCCTGTAGACTACAAGAAAGTACTTCAACTTTTCATCTGGTTTCTCACCTACAGTCATGTGTGGGTGCTCTCTCTCAGTCGCATGTGGTCTCTCCCCCCATCTCTCTCTTCCACTCTGTCCTCCACAATGTAGCCAGAATATTCTCCCCTTAAGTATATCTGCCTCAAATCTTCACTTAAAAGACCTTTCAAAAGCTTCCCATAGCCCACAAGATAAGTAGAAAATTCCTTAGCAAGACTCTTCTCACCCTGTTGCCAACTTACCTCTCTAAGCTCATCTTTACCTAAAATTCAGTCAGTATAAAAGACACACAAGACATTGATTATTCTCCAAAACACCATTCGCCTTTATGTCATTGAGTTTCTTTACTTCTATAAAACTTCTACTTCTTTCTCAAGACCTAGTAGTGCAAATAGTCTGTTTCTGGTGAAGGTTTCACTGACCTACCATTGTCCACCTCATTCTCCTAACCAGATACCATCATTTCCACTTCTGTGAGGCAGTTGATGGGAATATAAATTGGTGCAGCCACTGTGGAAAACAGTGTAGAGTTTCCTCAAAAAATTAAAAATAGAAATGCCATACAATCCAGTAATTCCATTATTGGACATTTACCCGAAGAAAATGAAAACACTAATTTGAAAAAAAATATGCACTTCTATGTTTATTGTAGCATTATTTATAAAGATTTGGAAATTTGGAAGTAACCTAAATGTCCATTTATAAATGAATGGATAAAGAGGATGTAGTATATATGCTACATATAATGGGATATTACTCAGCCATAAAAAATAATGAGCCCTAGGGGCACCTGGGTGGCTCAGTCGGTTGAGCATCTGACTTCAGCTCAGCTCATGATCTCACAACTTGTGAGTTCAAGCCCCGTGTCCAGCTCTGTGCTGACACTTCGGAGCCTGGAGTCTGCTTCAGATTCTGTGTCTCCCTCTCTCTCTGCTCCTCCCCCACTCGCATTCTGTCTCTGTCTCTCTCAAAGATAAATAAACATTTAAAAAAAAAATTTTTTTTAAATAATGAGCCATTATTATTTGCATTTGCATCACATAGATGGACCTAGAGGGTATAATGTTAAGTGAAGTAAGTTAGAGAAAGACAAATACCATATGATTTCTCTCATATGTGGAATTTAAGAAACAGAACAAATGAACAAACAAAGGAAATAATAGACAAATGAAAAAACCGACTCTTATTATAGAAAACAAACTGGTGGTTGCCAGAGGGTGGGTAGATGGGGGGATAGGTGAAATTGGTGAAGGAGATTAAGAATACACTTATCTTGATGAGAACTGAGAAATGTACAGGATTGTTGAATCATTATATTGCACGCTTGAAATTCATATATCACTGTATGTTAACTATGGCTCTCTGATAGTTGATGAATTCCATTACTTGCCAGCCACTTTGTACTCATCACTGATGTCCAGCCCAGGGTCTGACTCATGGCGTCAATAAACCTATTTCATATGTATTTGTAAAGGGGAGGAAGGAAGGAAGGAAAGAAGGAAGGAAGGAAGGAAGGAAGGAAGGAAGGAAGGAAGGAAGGAAGGAAGGAAGGAAGAAAGGAAGAACAATTCATAGATTTGACTGTGTTTTCATAAATAGACAAAACTTAAATGGAAATCACTGCTCTGAAGTAAAGTCTTCTGGATTTTGAGTCAGCAAATTGACTCTTGATTCAGTCTCCACCAGTGTATGATATATCATACAGTATATGTTTGTATATATGGGCCTCAGTTTCTCTAAACTGACCAGAGTTATTGTCCTTAAATGTTGATTAAATATTCTATAGAGACTTTCACTTGTGAATTCTGATAACATGTGGTTTTATCTTGTGAATGGTAACTTAGTTCTTGCAGCAAGTGAACCAACTCAAATAGGAGCAGATGACTTCCCTATATGTTATTTGCTTTGTTGTCCATTTGTGTTCTTGTTTGTTGTTTAGTCCCAAAGCCTGCCCCAACTGCACTTAGAATATGTATGTTTCCATTGGAGTCAACAGGTGTCACTGTTGAGTAGGACAAGTATGCCACCACACCCCATCTTTTGGGTGTTAAATACCTTAGTTGGTTACAGGAGCTACTCTTAGTTCAGTCTTGATATGACCAAACAATTTAACTCCGTGGCCACTATACAAGTTTCCTGAACAGACCTCTGGGAGCCCCAGTATTTTTTTTTTTTTTACTTAAAGGCCTACTTACTGAATATAATCGTAGACCCATTGTACCCATAAAAGGGGACAAATAAGAGGAAGAAACTACAACCATTTCCATTTGTAAGAGGTAAATGGCTTTTCAGTAAATGTTTTTGACATATAAATAAGCAATTTTTTTAATTGGTATGGAAATAATTAGCAGACTCAGGACATTGCCATCATAATTCTGGTCCAGATGATTAGAAACTTGGGGCCCTAAGAGCTTTGTGCCTTCCTTGAATTATTCCTCAAGTGGGCACCTACTTTATGATTATGGCATACAACTGGTGTTCTATAGTAACAGCAGCCAACAAGCCTGGCCCTCTGCTAAACCCCTTGTCTGTGTTATTTCTTTCAATTCTCACAGCAGTCAAACGGGGTAAGTCCTATTTTGACCTGCATTTCACAGATAGGGAAATGGAGGTACCAGAAGGTTAACCTTGCCTGAGATCACACAGCTATAAAGTAGTAGAATCAGAATTCAAACACGAGGTAGTCAGAGCTCCTGTGTGCTGACCCACTGTGCAAACTGCCTCTCACCATGTCAGGGACTCATAACCTATGACACTGCATGTAGAAATATTAGGATTGGTATAAACTGGGCTTTAGCCACTAAACATCACCTATAAAAAGACTGAAGAACTTGGCAGAGGCACTGCCCTGATACAAACATGATGAAACAGGGCATAGGGTCCCAAAGCCACTTCGTTCTTGCTACCATATTCAACACATCCAGAAATACACTGTCCCTTCCCCCTTTAGACCAGGTCTCACTGGGGGTTTCTCTCACCTATTAACCATTCCTAACTCCAGTACGCATTTGCTCAACAAACATTTCCTGAGGCCCCACTACAAACAACTCGATCATTCATTTATTCATTTACTATTTGAGCACCTATTCTGTGTTTTTGAAACCTAAGGGTTGTGGTTTTTGTTTTGTTTTTTTAAAGTAGATTCACTTCTTGTAGAAAAATTCTCAGCAAGAAAGGTGCAACTAGAAATTCAGGTAAGTAGACCTTCCTTGCTACTGAGATGCTAGAATGCTCATTCCTGAGAATGTCTAGGGCAAATACAAATAGCTGCTTTTGTTTGGTTATTTACTACTTGAGAGAGGCTGTATAATATACTGGTTGAGAGGGGCTGCCTGAATTCAAATCCTGGCTCTTTCACTACATAGTTTAGTGCCCTTGTGTGAGCTGTTAAACCTCCCTGTGCCTCAATTTCCTCATCTGTTAATTTAAGAGGATAGTTTGAAAGATGAAATGAGTTAATACACATGGAGCACTCAGAACACTGCTTATCACCAATGAAAAACTTCATAAAGTCAGCTATTATTATTGGATAGGTGTTACCTCATGTGCTTCATAGGCATTATCTTTCTAAATCCTTTTAACCATCCTCTGAAATGGGTGTTATAATTTTTGCCATTTCACAGGTGTGAAAACAGAGGTTCCAGGAAATTAGGTAATTTACCCAAAGCTACATAGTAAGTAGTACAACCGAGTTTCAAATCCAAGTTAGTCCAACTCCAAGGCTGGTGTTCTTAACCATTATTCAATGCAATATTGCCTCCTTTTCAAGCTGTTGGGAGGTCACCAGAGCATAGACAAGGACACCGGCACTTGGGCAGAAATGAAGGGTTTCAAGCAGTCCTGGAAGGGGGAGGGGTGTGGAGAAGAGTACATAGGTAGAAAGTGGTGAACTTCATGCAGAAAAATTTAAAAACCACTGGGACATCAAAGAAATGTGTTATCTCTTCCTGGAAATAGCTCAGGGCTTCCTGAAGACTCCACCCAAAAGACCACATTTAACCTTCTCTTGTACTTAATCTATACCATCCGGTCACCCCCTACCTTTTCCTACCACACTCTAATTTAGTCCTTTCTGACCTACCATTATAGCCATGCCAACAGGGCAACTGGGTTACTTAAGAAGGACCAAGACCTTGGTGTCTCCAGTATGGCCCTGTATCAGGTTTTATCTAATGTGCTACCACTCTAGTCCAAGCCATGGTCTTCTCACCTATCTCTGCAATCATCTCCTAACTAGTCTTTTTGTGTTTCCATGGGTTGTCCCCATCTATTCTCAACCTGCAGCCAAAGGGAGGTTTCCAAAGCTTTAATATGATCATCTCACTGAATTGTGTAATACCTGCTCTCCATACTCTTAGATAACATCCAAAGTTCTTAACAGGAAGTGTCTTGTGCAAAGTCTGTAAGATGAGTTAGTGGGAGAGCACTAACTAGAATGAAAGGGAGAAGGATGGAACTGAGATTGATAGGTGATGCGGTTCAGAGTCCTTCAACTATACCACTAACCTCAGCTTATAATGTTACCCTTCATTGGGAGACTGATTCATGACATCCACATTCATCCTGTGGTTCACATTAAAGTCCTGGAGTCATCTTTGACTTCTCTCTTCTTCTCATGCTCCATGTCTAACCATTCAGCAACGCTTGGTAGCTCTACCTTCAAAATACCTTCACCATCACCACTGCCAGCACCTTGGTCCATGCAACCTTCTTCTTTCTTGAAGAGTCATTACAAGGGTCAGACCAGATGACTCCTTCACTCAGAAACTTCTGGTGCATTCTCATCTCACTCAGTAAAACCCAAGTTCTCACCAGGGCATGATGGGGCTCTACACAAAACTGCCCCCCACTCCCTGCTTCTACATTCTGCCTGACCTCATCTCCACCACTTGCCTTTTCTCTTCCAGACCACTGCCCTCATTCCTGATCCTCAAGCAGTTCAAATATAGCCCTGCCTTTGGGACGCTATCCTTTCCATCCCTTCTCAGAACATGCTTCCTCCAAATATTCAGACGGTTTGCTTCCTAGCTTCATTCGGGTCTTGGTTCCAGTGTCACTTTCTCAGAAAGCATTTCTGATCACCTTGTGTAAAGTAGAACTACCTCTTGTTTGTTTTCCCAATATCCTACTTTAATTTTCTCCTTATCACTTTCTTCCACCTGGCATGTTATTATTTTGTGTCTGTTGCTCCCCTCCCCACCTCACCCCAGTACAATGTAAGCTATATGAGGGCAGAGGTTGTACCTGCTCATTCTCTACCATATCCCTCTTGCTAAGAACAATCCCTTCCAAATAATGAGTGCTTAATAAATATCTCATGTTGATAAATGAATGTCTGCCTTTGCCAAGAAGCCGTGGCTCCACAAGACTAGCGTTACTCACCACTACTAGTGTGTCCCCAACGTATAGCAGAGTCTGGCTCATAAAAGATGCTCGATAAACATTGTTGAGTTAAAGAGTGAATGGAATAAGGAATGAATGAATGGATAAATGATTAAGGTAGTTCACTGACAGTGAGATGAGATCACAGAAAGTATAGTGAAAGTGTTTGGAAATATAAAGCAGGGAGATCTGCCTGGTTAATTGTCACCTAAGAGGGGGCGCCTGGGTGGCTCAGTCGGTTGAGCGCCGACTTCGGCTCAGGTCACGATCTCGCGGTCCGTGAGTTCGAGCCCCACATCGGGCCCCTGTGCTGACAGCTCAGAGCCCGGAGCCTGTTTCAGATTCTGTGTCTCCCTCTCTCTGACCCTCCCCCATTCATGCTCTGTCTCTCTCTGTCTCAAAAATGAATAAAAACGTTAAAAAAAAATTAAAAAAAAATTGTCACCTAAGAAAGTCATGTAGGAAGAGCAAGTCAAGATCCCAACTTCCAAGGGCCTAAATTAGATTCTAGGCAAGAGAATGGGACAGGGCTGAGGGATCAATCTAGACTTTAGAAGTGAGGTACACCAATGGGGGACTTGATACTTGATCTCAGGGTGGTGAAGCCTGTGAACTTTCTCCAGCCTCTAATGAAGATTGACTCTAGAAACAGGCAGGAAGGAGTGCCCAGCGGAGTGTCAAATGGCCCCATGCAGCTGGAAAAGCTAAGCTGCAGAGGTGGGTGTGTGTGGGGCTGGGGGCAGTTCCAAGTTGACGTTTGGTTTGCCCAAGAAAGCATCACTTGGGCGGTCAGGGGGATTGTGAGTCCATGTGGGGCCTCATGGCCTGGCCCGAGTGTGAGCCCAAGCCTGCTGTAGAGAGAGTGTGAATTCCAAGATGTTTTATGACTATGCAAGCACGACTGCAGTGCCACGTTTTGCTGACCCACCTGAGATGCAAATAGGGAGAGCCCGCTTCGCTTCAGCTGTTGTCTTACCTCCAGCTCTGCAAGAAGCTGATCAATAATGATTTTAGTTAAGACACTAGGTTCCAAGGGGCTGAATCTGAGACGATGTCTCAACATAAAGAGGGAAAGTAATGGAGGGTGGAGGATATGTCATTCAGATTTCAGAGAACATAAAGGGTGAGATGTCTCTGCTACAGGTCCGTGAGGCAGGGTGATGGGGAGGCAGGGAGTGGAGTGGAACACTCAGGTCCAAGCCTCAGCCCCAGTACTTACCAACTATGGGCCTTTGAGATGATACTTAATGTCTCTGAGCCTCTTTTGTTGGAAAAATATTGTTTCCTGCAACCCTCTTAAACTTCATTAAGAGGTCCCTAACAGGAATATCTGCACGGTAGTTTATGAAGTATCTATCACCTGCATTTGTTGACTTAATCTTTTCAGTAATCCTATAGAGTGAGAATTATTATGGTTTTCGTTTTATAGATGAGAAAAGCGAAGAGTTGAAAGTACAAGTGCCTGCCTCAGGTCCCACGCACCTGTTGGAGGTGTCTGTGGTATTGCGGTGAACCAATCACTCAAACTTCCTCCCTTCAGTGTTCTTTACTGTGGGAGCCATGCTCCTGGGATCATCATCTAAACAGAAAATAAACCAACACCGTATAAATAACACACAGACTCCCAAAATCTCTCAACGTGGAACTCTCTGGTAAGGAATCGGGAATGCAGGAATGCCCCAACCCTACCACATTTTCCAGACACCCCTCTGCGCGGTTGTCAAGGAGGATGAATGCACAAGGACCCATGACGAGACTCATAAGGGCCTAGGTCATCCTGAGCTGGTGTGGTGCTCTGAACTCTTAGTGAGGTGAATGGAGGGCTTCTGAAACCCTTTACATGCCATTGCATTTTAATCCCAAATGTTACCATCAAACCACAGAAGGTAGACGCAAAAGAGCAGAGGGGGAACACAAGAAAGCGCATCTAGAAGGGCTTTTCCTAAAGAATGGAAAAGAGGGAGGAGAAAGGCTCACACTCAGGTGGGTAACCTTCATTCAGATGGTGCTGCCCTTCAGTGACCAGCCTGGACACCGAGTGGGGCCAGGCCTAAGATGAGGCAAGCAGGGCCCCATCCGCCCAGAATTGAAGGAGGCACAAACCCTCAGATTCCCACAGGTGCAGGGTCAGCACCTGACAGTGAGCACCTCTGGAAATGTTGCACTGGCTAAGCCTTCCTTGCCTCACCCTAGTCCTGATACTCAGGGTCCTGAAGCCAAACCCATGAGACCAGTAAGTTCTCTTCTTATGGAGGATCTAGGTAAGAGAAGATGGGTGGGAACCTTTATCTCCCCACAGGGCTAAAGATGGATCTTCTCGTTGCCTCTCGTTCACCATCCCTCTAGACTTTCAGCCCTTCACAAAATTAAAGCATGTGTGGATTACCTGGGGATCTTATTTAACCATATTTTGATTCAGCAGTTTGGGGATAGGGCCTAAGATTCTGAATTTCTGACAAGTTCCCAGGTGATGTTTATTTGTGTCAGTCAGGCTTACCACTCTCTGAACAGCAAGGCTTAGAAATGATGGTTCTCAAGCCCAAGCGATAACTCAGGCTAATAAATTCAGTTGCACAACCAAATCGGCCTAAAGCCAGAACAGAACAACTGCGGGAAGTGGGGCATCTGTGCAAGGCACCTGGAAACAGGAACTCGGGAGCCTGAAGCAATAATAAGAACATATGCCCATGGATATTTGCAGAAATGTGATGAGCCATAAGGTGCTTGAGGCCAGGTCTGATTCAAGTGAGGAAGGCAGGTTTGTTCAGACTGTTTCCTTTCTCACCTGCTCTCTTCCAGGTCCAACCACCCTATCCTCAAGAAGGATCTAGTTGTCTCACACTAAGACTCAAATGGCCAGTTGAACCCGTTAGGCACCTTTGCACACACAGCTCTGTATACCCCTGACAATTTATGTGTGCAGATAAGGATATATCTATATAGGATAGTATGTCTACATACAGATATACACAATGGAATTTATACAGCCAGTGAAAGTCTTTGGGCCTTGAGTAAGAAATTTAAAGTTTTAAAAACAATCTCATATTGACAAAAAATGATTGAGTGCCTACTATGGAAAAAAGATCATGTGAAATGTGATAAACTGTGCCTGATAGTATATTTTCCCACTCCAGACCCATTCATCTTTGTATCCCCAGTTTCCAATAAACTGTTTCACATATAGCAGATAGTTTAACATATGAATACATTATTAACATACAGTTAATATATAGTTTATGCAGATAAACATGGTGTTTAACATGAGAATACATTATTGAAAAAACAACAGAGAAATAAATGGAAATACCGTAGTACCAGGTACCAGGTGCTCTACTTTGGAGCAGTATTTTAGCCAGGATTGGAGGGAGGAAAGATGAGGTAAAATCCCTAAGAGTGAGAGTTGGGAAGAACTGACCAAGGAATAATTTTCTAATACAAGTGCTTGGACATGTAAGGTAAAACTCTAGTCCTCCCGGTGAAGTAAAATTCAGACAGGAAGTGGGAAAGAAGCCCAGTTATTCTGGCTGGGGTTAAAGGAAGGCTTCAGTGCACTCAACATTCCATTATTTAAGGTTGACACAGGGCACACCAGGAACTGGCCATAGGCAGGAAAACCATTCCTGACCTCATGTGTAACCAGGCTGAGGTTCTATGGAGACGGCCTGACCTAGTCAAGATGGCCTCTGGAACTGTTTATTTTCTTCCTTATCACTATCTAGCTTCCTATATATTTCACTTCGCCCATCTACTAGAACATGAACTCCATGAGGACAGGGATGTTTGTCTGTGTCACCCACTCTTAGATACTGAGCATCAAGAACGGTGCCTGTAACAGAAAAGGTACTTGATAAATATTTACTGAGTGAATGCATAATGGATGAGAGAATTAATGTAATAACAAATTAATGCAAAAGTGAAGTAGATGGACAGGGACTTCAGTAGAGGATTTCAGTACCTAACTTGGAATCGGGAAATGACTGATGTAGAATGCCATGATACGGTCATGGCCTTGGAAGAGAACACAAACTAATTGAGGAAACACGGTGGAAATATAGGAAGGGTTAAAATAATGATACAAAGATTAAATAGCAGAAAATGATAAACATTTACAGCATCTCAAATCTGGTGGTTTACTTGGCGAATGAAGGTAGAAAATGAAAGGACGGAGTTGTGTGGAGTGGCCCACAACAGAATTTTGAGAGGTGAGATTTGATGTGGTTTTGAACATTTTTCGTGGGTCTTTGGCATCTTTTCCAAAGAGTCAAACTCATGAAGATCAAAGCCACAAAAGTCCACTCTCTGACAACGCTATCTATTTTAGCTTACAGCTTGCACGTAAATGCCATGTAAAAGGCTGTCTTCAAAGTCATATGACTGGACCAGTTTAGCTGAATCCCGAGGTTCACGGATTATTTACATAGAAAACTGTTTCAAGGAACAAGGGAGCTCAACATAAAAATAGTGTCATCAGCACTCCCTGAGCCCAGTTCTCCTTACTTTGGGCCATGTAGACTTCCAAAATAACCTGGAGAGTTTCTCAGCTTTACTCCATGGGGATAACTTGGAGTTAGTGGGCCTCCAATGTCTTTGTGCCAAATTTGTGAAGGAGAGGAGATGATTAGTTTTTGTAGGCAGCAGTTGTTTGGTTGGTTGAAATCCTAGTCCATCACCTCAGAGGTAGTGAAAATAGCCCATGCTCAGCGCAGAGATGGGGCCACCTGGCCCATCCAAATTCACTGTTGCAATTTGCCATTGACTCTTACAATGTCTGCCAGCATGGGAGATGCCGAGTAGGGGGAGGGAGTATCATTAATATTCCTTTCCTCAGAAGACATCGGCATACAGATAGATACACAGGCATTGTCAGTTCCTCTTTAAGAACAACAAGATGCTCTTAAAATAATTTCTAAGTTGCTTCTTAGTAAAGCCATTATGTCCAAGATAATCTGTCAAATGCTCAAAAGGATATTAAAGTCAAGCTTATCTATAGAAGAGAACCACTGTGCATAGCTTTCAAGTCCTGCATAACTAATGGCTACATCATCAAGATAGTGCCCTCTTCCAGGGACCAGAGAGAGAAAGCTTCCTTTTTGTAGTCAAAGGAATTGGTCATGAAGACTCAGTATACCCAGAAATAATACAGAGCTATGTTACTGTCCTTGCTACTTCTCCTATATGGAAGGAGTGAAAGATAACTTACCAGGCGGTAATGCTGATAGAAATAATTTCGTTAGCAGGCTACAGAAAAGCAGCTATATTAATTGCTTAATTGGAAATACTCATTGCCGGAAAGTTTGAGTGAATTTTCATATTACGTTCATTTGAAATTCCGTTGTAGTGTTCAATCTCGTGGAGGTAAAAGAGCCAAAGTTGGCTATAGAATGCAGAAATGAGCAGTGTGAGTTAGGCTGTGACTAGTCATTAATAAGGGATAGTGAGGAAGGTACCAGCTTTTACCTTCAATTTTAATTTCTCTAAAAGCATTTATACATGTAGACCTGTGGGGTCTCCTGTACATATGCAGCAGTTTATGCCCACTCATATATACAAACTTTATAATTATTAAAACTAAAATTAACTATACACATTCAGTTATGCCACTAAAGTTTGCACTGTGAATTGTAAATGATAGTAAGTGAAAGGTATATTAACTTTTCCAAATAACTTGGAATGAATAAATGCATGAATCAACTATTATTAGTTGGTGATCACGAGTGAGGCCGTTATTGCCACCTGGTGGCAGCATACCCTAATTGAAGCATTGGTTTTTGAGTGAAATCGAGAAATCCAAATATCTAAAGTGACCGAAATCATATCACATGAGTTGATATCACACCAATGAAGTACCAAACCGTGAGAAGCCCCTGTAATTTAAGTACAATGTTTGTGTTTTTATTTTCTATCTCAAGTGAAGAGGACAGACTAACTCCTTGGTCTTTGGTACAAGGCTGGTTTCCCTTAGGCCCCAGGAGTGTTCATTTAATGAGCCACAAATCCATTTTACCCAGAAGGTGTCCCCAGGCCTATGTTGTCACCATATTGACTAAAAAGGTTTAATTATGTCATTTTTATGGTGTGGTAGAAATAACATTGGCTATAGATCTAATCCAACAGTGGATTCTAGAAATAAGTAGCACTCTTTACCCCTCAAAAAATCTGCAGTTCAGTGGATACATGCACATACTTATTTACAACAGATTATTTTATTAAGCGAATCCCAATGGCCTGGCCACAGTTCAGACAAATGACATCCTTCACTCTGGAGATGGAAATAAACATCGATATTTTTGTTAGAGCTTCCCAGGGGTTTCAATGTGCAGCCAATGTTGAGAACCACTGAACTGGAGTAAAGAGAAGGTTGAAAAATGGGCCAAGGAAAGATGATGTTCATGCTTGAAATTAGAAAAATCTGTGGCAAAGCCAAATATAAAATTCAAGTGTGAATGAAAACCACGCGGCCACAAAACAAATGCCTCTACCTCCAAAATTCTTCAGAAACTCTGAAAAATAATAGAAAGGAAGCCTGTCTTAATTGACAACTCTCTGCGCAGGCACTTTTTGTATGTGTTTCATTTAATCTTCACCCACAAGGTAGACTTTATTATCCCTGTGTCCCTTACAGTTTCGGAAACTGAGGCAAATGTAGATTAGCACAAGGTCATAGAATTTGTAAATAGCATGGCATGGATTTAAACTTCAGACTGACTCCAGATCTCATGGGTATTTCCATGACATCTTGCTGAGTTCAAATTGTTTGAGAAGGAGACTAGCCATCAGACTTCCAAGGTTCTCCTTTGATACATTGACAATTTCTTCTTGAGCCTGACAAACCACTAGGACTGAGGCTTTAACAAGTTTGGAGAGAGACTCAGCTCCGTGATTCATATGACTTTCCTTTGTCTCATCTCCCTGTTTATCAGCCAACCTAGCGAAAGGAACACTATAGTTCAAATGCAAGGAAAGCAGTGGCTTCCAGCTGATCAGAAGATGAATCAAAGGCAGATTTTCAATGGGAATTTGGTAGAAAGAATGCCTTTTTTCAACCATAGAGTGCCCCAGTGGTTTCAAACTGGTAAGGTGTGGTGTCTGATCAACTGTCTCCTCTATTTTTGGACTGTATAGAACCCTCTGGACTTGCCCAGACTCCTGGGCTATTTCACTTTATCCTACTGTGTATCCTGATGATCCAGTCAGTCAAACAGTAAAACAAGACATCCTGAGCGTCTACTGGGGACGCTCCCTATAGACCCCTGGCACGATGGGTTTGTGGTCTGGTAGAAGAAAAACGCTATGCACGTGTGCAAATCTAACCATGTCACTTCCCTGCTTAAAATCCATCTAATGGCCTTCCTTTGTGTTCAAGAAACCTGTCTTTGACAGGTCCTGAAAGAGTCTGCTTGATTTGAACCTTGTCCATTTCTCCAAAATCTTCTGTTACCCTCTTCCTCTCAGTCTCCTAAGAATGCATTCTTCCCTCAGCCAAACTTTGCCTAAACCTGTCACTCTCTGCTAATTCAGTCCCAGTCCCTAAACCAAACGTGGATTATTAGTAATTTATTGCCATATAACAAACCACCCCCAAACTCAGCATGTTAACGTCCCCGCCCTTTAACAGGCTAGTGATTCTGTGATCAGCAATTTGTGCTGGGATCCTCTGGTATCTGCTACAGCTGCTTTTGCAGCGGCAGGTATCTGGCCTCTGGACCAGGCTGAATGATCTAAGGCAGTGTTGTTCACGGCTGGAGCAAGGGGTTAGCTGGTTGGGGTCAGAGAACTCAGCAAGGGCGGCTCTTTCCAGGGGCCTCTCATCACCTGGTAGGCTAGATGGGACTTCAGTTGGTGTTCAGAAGGTTGTGCTTCAAGGGAGCAAGAGGAGAAGTGTCCACTTCAGCGTGCAACTGGTTACTTAAGTCAGAGGCTAGCCCAGATCCTGTGGGTAGGGAAACCAATTCCACCTCTTGATGGGGGCAGCTGATGGTTTTTTATCTACACCACCTGACTGACTGATGCTCCCGCTTCCTTAGATGGCAGTTCTCATTCTCCTACAGGAAAGCATTACTCTGAAGCACTGGATGGTATTAGATCCCCTGTTACAGGCTGTCAAATCACCTGCCCCTTGTTCTTGCAGTATTTATTAGTTTACAAGCAAATACTTATTTGTGTGACCGTTCCATTAAATCTGGCTTCCCTCCTCGACTATGACCTCGATGAAGTCAGGGACAGGGTCTGTGCCTTCAGCATGTACCACAAAGCCAGGCCCAGAGTCTCCATCCAGTAAGCAAGCACTTGCTGACCGAACACAGCACAGGAAAGTCAATTGGCAGTAAAACAGCTTAGGAGGTAAATGGCCACTTGGGAGTCGTCGAGGGAATTCATCAGGTTGTGTGACCGCTTCGCCTTGGGTTTTCACATCAGCGAGCGTTCACATCATGGGTGCCAATGAATGCCCTCAAAAGCAATAGGAGATCACCGATTGAATTTTTACTGAGAAATAAACAGGCATTTCATCTTCACGTATTTTTAGTGCATGAAAAGTCACGGGTAAACAAGGAATTATTAGCTCCTATATTGATTCATTAACATTAGCATATTTTAAAATACTGCCCTAACTCATCATGTGCCATTTATATATAAATAAGGAAGGGTGGATGGTAGAGAAAGACAGAAGTCTTAGGCCAACCACAGAGTCTTTGTAACCCTCAGGTGTCTTTTTTTTTTTTTTTCAGCAGGTGGGGAGAATTTCCCAGGGCTAATCTATCATGTCAAAAATACCCATGATTTGTCAGTTAAGCCCCTGATATTTTTAGTGCTGGAAAATCTGTCAGAATGACCAAAAAGGCTCACATTTACAGAGTGTAAGAAACAAAACCACGTGGGTAGACTGAAATGAAACAGTCATTAGTAGTAAGTTTGAGGTTGGTTGCTCTTTAAAAAAAGAAACAAACCAGTTTCTTCTGTTTTTCCAGTGCTGTCAGTCTTCAGGGGCCCCTTTGTACTCTCTGAGAATCAGAAATGTGCCAACCCATTTCTGGTTTCTTGCCATTGTGTTTAAAATACGGATTTTACATATTTAGGGTATTCACCTGGGTAACCTCTTCAGTGAAATTGAGCTAAGTTAAAAATAGTGTACTTTCAGAAACTCGGTGCTCTGTGGGTTACGAATGATTGCCCATCATGCTGTTCCCACCAGGGCAGATGACATCTTTGGTAAATCCCGAAACATGAGACACTATTTTTTCTCATCTCGTATTATTCTCTTTTTAATTTCCTCTATCTCAAAATATATCCAAAAGGACTTCCCCATAAACACTGTGACAGAAAGAAGTTTCAAAAAGCATGAAGAGTTGATTTTTTTTTTTTTTTAGTTTTTTTATTTAAATTCCGGTTAGTTAACATACAGTGTAAAAGAGCATGAGAGAGCTATATCAAAGAGAACTAGTTTGCACTAAAGATTTAATAGATCTCTGGGCAATAGGCTTTCAAAATTTTAGCATTATGTGGCTGGGATACGTAGTAGTTTAAGCTCGACTGTGGTAGCAAACAGATCCAGATTTGCAAGGGCTTGGCACAATAACATTTTTTTTGTCATATCAGTATGTAACACTCCAGCTAGGTGGCAAATGAAGAGAATGTTGAAGGTTTGCGGGTGGAGTGGCTCTGCTCCACACTCACTCAGGAATCCAGGCTGATAGCGATTCCGCCATCTTGAATATGTGGTTTCAGTAGTCATCTGGGGCTGCCACCACAGGCCGCCAGAAGAGGACAGGGAATAAAAAAGGATGCATGGTGATGGCTCGTATCATATTCATTCACATTCTGTTGGCCAGAGCTCAGTCTCATAGCCACAGTAAACTGCAGGAGAAGCTGGGTGAGGCCACGTCTGTAAATGAAGAAAAACACAGGAAGATGGTAAACAGTACCTGAAACAAAATATTGGCACAAGAAAAATTCAAAGCTCTTACTAAGAGAGCGCTGTTCTTCAATATTATCTCCCATTGCTTCTCAAAGTGTCCTTGATCTCACCTACTAGACCAGCTCTCACACTGTCCTCTAAAATACAGTATTTTTCCAGTCTTCTTGTCTCTAGCTTCACCATCTCTTCGGTCTGTGCTGTATATCGTGGTCAGGGCCCCTCTTCTAACCCATAAATACAATTGTCTTTGTATTTTTCTTCTTCAATAGCTCCTAGTTATTCCATGGATGAGGCGATAAGGCCATGCTCTACAGGCTCCTTCACAATCCAGCCCTTAGACTGTATGGTGTAGAGATTGGGAACACAGACCCTGCAACCAGATTGCCTGGGGGTAGCTTCTGAGCCACTCACTGGCTGTGAAACTTTGAGCCAGGCTTAACATCTCTAAGTTTCTTTCCTTATCTCTAAAATGGGGATAATACTCACATCTAACTCACTGCGTCTTTGTGAAGTTCATCGATTTCCTATATGCAAAGTACTTGGCATACCCCATGCTTGTCTGAATGGTCATTGTTCTGTGACCTCACCTTCCATGATTTTATACCACGAACGTTCCAGTTCAGGTGTACACAGCACCGGGGAAAGAAGTGTCCTCACAGAGATAGCAATCACTAATACAGTGCTTCCTATGTTCCAAGAGATGTGAGATAATAAACTTCCATTGTTTTAAGCTAACGTCTGAGGTTATTTGTCCCAAAGCAATAGACAAGGTTGTGAAAGGTCAGGTCTAATTTATTTACCCTCTTGGTATCTAAGTTTCTTACAGCCCCTGAGTCTTCATTTATAGAGGTAATACCCATTTTGCCAAACTGTTGTGAGAATCGTATTAAATTATCACCTTAGACTCAACCGCATATTAGAAAGGATATGAAAGTGTTTAACTCAATGCCCGGTACTTAGAAAGTATTTAGTTAACATTTCCATCTTCCTTCTGGAATAAATCACTGCAGGCTTCTCGTTACTACCAGCTTGGGTTTCTAGCACTCAAGATGGATTCTTTAATAGATTCTACGCATAAGTATCAGCCCCTATATAGGTCTCTATCTGAAGACTTAGGAGAAAAAAATATTTTCTAGACTGATGCTAAACATTCTTGAACAGCTCTGAGAGGAAGCTGTCTCCAGTCCTCAGTGTCTCACCCCAGGATTTTTCAATGTCCCATTTCAAACCACTACAGTGAATGTAGTGCAAATGTAGAAGGACTTGGTAGTTGTTGGTGACAAAAGAAATGCAACAAAATTTGCAAACTCAGGAAATATGCAAATTTGAAACAAAGAGGGACTTCACCCTGTCGTGAAATGCCTCAGGGCAGCGATTTTCTAAAGAGCATGTGCCGAAGGCCCAGCCCCACATGCCACTGGGACTTCTGTGGACCAGGCTTTTACAGTTGTGAGAAACTGGGTGCTGGTCGACCTTTAATTTTCTGTACTCACAGCCTAAATAATCAACATTGCAAAGGCTCAGCGGGTTCATAATTATCAGTGAAACAGTGAATCTCTTGGGGTTTTGCTGATGTGTCCTTACTCAGAGCATGTGAACAGAGTGGGCAAGAGGAAAATGAAACATGCAAAGGGGGCAGTGCCTCTCCTTCCCGGAAGGCAGTCCATTTAGGGAAAGAAGCTTTAATGCTGGCAAGGAATCTAGAGGGTTCTCCTGTTCTTTGTGTTCTTTGCCAGTGTCTTCTCTCAAGCTCATATCAGAAGTATGCTTCCAAGGGAAAGCCACAACAATGGTAATAATAATAATAGGTAAAATTTATGAAGTACGTATGTGTCAGAAGTCAACACAACTCTCAGAGAACAGTATGCATATGTGCGCACACGCACACATAGCCATTATCTATATTTTACAGAAGAGCATACAAAGGCACAGGGATGTTGGTAACTTGACCACAGTTACACAGCAAACACATGGTATGGTATCTTCAAGAGTCTAACCCAGGCATTCAGGTTCTCAGGACTGCCTTGCTGACGTTAGCCAAAATTATTATTAATGATGAATTATCAAAAAGGAAAAACACCCTAAACACTTCATACCCTTTACGGTTCACTGTGTTTTTCCACATGTCATGTCTCATTCTCTGGTGGATCCTAATCATTCCCATTTCACAGCTGAAGAAGCCCAGTCAACAAGAGCCAAAGTGTCCTCATCACTCAGTGAGTGTTGGAACCAGGAACCCCATATTTGCCATGCAAGCTTTACCACAAACATCTTCTGATAGTGAAAGAGTTGCTTTACTTCTCGAAACTTCTTTGAACCAATTTCCTATAAAATGGGAATAATAAGAGTTTCAACCTCATGCGCATACTGGAACACCAAATGGGATCAGACGTATAAAATGGCGAGCAGAATTCATGGCACGCGGAGGGTGTGTGATAAATGTGTGTTACTGTCGTCAGTAAAACCCATCTCCATTATTAGCAGACTTGATTTTTTTTATACGTTGTTGGGAAAAAAAAATAGTGGATAATCCCTCAACAGAGTTTCATCCTTTCAAATATATACCCCCTACTCTTAAAACTACTTAGAAGAAGTTCTTCTAAGTTAGACTTTGAACAAAGAAAAGTTCTGCTCTGGCAGGAAGCTGGTGAAGTAAAAAGAGGAAATTTTACTTTATAAGCACTTTTTCTTTCTCCGGGAGGTGGACACTAAATGATTTGTGTGTGCATTTGTCTATGCAGCTCTCAAAATTAAAATTCCTTTGAGGGAACCATTGAAAACCAATCATTCAAAAAGCTTAAAAAAATGACATCTTGAAGAGCTCCTTGGTGCTAATCCATCAAGGTTAGCAATGATTCAACTGTGATTCTTTATTCAGATTCATCTCTCCCACAATATTCAATGCCATCAAGCTTTGCAGCATCGTATCCCAATGAATGGAGATACTAAGAAGAAAGTAAGGTGGGCAAGTCGGAGGAGAACACTCAGATGAGCCCACCCTAGCTACTCTTGAAGGAGAAAAAGAAAAAGAAAAAAAAAGAAAACTCTCTGGAAAGAGTGATCACTTAACCTTGACAATTTCTTCACTTAATAGTGTACTGATAGGATCACTTATCTCAAACAGCTGAAAACTGGATGAAGTTTACAATCAGCCTTTCTAAATTACTTGGAAACCATTTTCAGCAATATTCCTCATGTAGCCCTTGGACTAACCCTGCAGTTGGAGGAGTATCACGTTCCCATTTCAAAGAGGAGAGGACTGAGTCACAGAGAGGTTATTTACTCCAGATCAAGTCAGTAAGACCAAGAATCAGGAATGATAGTGTCTTCTCCAAATCTCCTGTTCTTCACATTATTGTTCATATCTAGAGAATGCTTAAGATTAATAACAGCTCAATAATAATAGATAAATGTCCTTCTATAAAGTCTAAGGCTTAAAAGTTATTTATTACTTATAGAATACATTAAATGCCAATCATTTCACAATATTTATTGAGCACATTAGGCCAGGGGTATATATGAAATATAAGGCCCTGTGTCTGTTCATTGGGATGAAAATAGAGTCTAGTTAGAGAGATAAATATAAGCCAGATAACAAACAAAATAATAGTGTGTGGAAATCAGTCATTACTTTAGACCATCTTTTACTAAGCTGTAAGGCATCTTATTAGTTCTTCCAGGTGTTCATAATAGGTCTGCCTTTAAACCTGAAACAAAATTGAGTGTGGTTTGTGGTGGGGGGACATGCTATGGAAACACAGCATACATCTCTCATTAGAGATTCACTGAGTACCGTAGCCCATCCCAAGTTCCTGAAGTCATACAAAAAACTAAAAACGTGGTTACCTTTATCAAGCCAGCATCTCTTAAACTTTTCATCATGAAACAGGTTTACTCAAAAAAAAAATCTCATTAAGGAAATAGTGTTGTAGAGCACAGGCAGTGATTCTCAAACTTGAGAACACATGAAAGTCATGTGGAAAAGTTGTGAAAATACAAGTTCCTTGGCTCTACCCCCAGGAATTCTGATTCAGGAGCTCTGGAGTGCAGCCTCAGAACTGGCATTTTGTACAAGCTCCCAGCTGATCCGATACTACAGGTTTGAGCACTAAATTTGACAAGCATCTCTACATAACAGTTTTGAAATGTTTTTGTAGAATGCTAGACCCTTACTGTTGACTGAATTGTGCCCCCATCACCAAAATTCATATGTTGAAGCCCTAACCCTCAATGTGATTACATTTGGAGGTAGAGGTTTGGGGAGGTAATTAAGGTTACATGAAGTCAGTTATAAGATGGAGTCCTTATCCAATAGGATTAGCAGCCTTATTTTTTTTTTTTAGAGAGAGAGGGAGAACACAAGCAGGGGAGAAGGGGAGAGAGAGAGAAAGAGAGAGAGGAATCCCAAGCAGGCTCCTCGATAAGTGTGGAGCTTAATGCAGGGCTCGATCCAATGACCCTGGGTTCATGACCTGAGCCAAAATCAGGAGTCAGATGCTCGACTGACCCACCCAGGTGCCCTTCGTTGGTGGCCTTAATAGAAGAGAAAGAGACTTCCCCTGACCCCTGCGTCTGTGCTCATGTACCAAGGAAAGGCTTTGTGAGCATAGAGTGAGAAGGTATCCAACTTCAAGCTAGGAAGGAAGCCTTCACCAGAACCAGACAATGCTGACACTTTAGAGTGTCAGAATCCCAGCCTCGAACAAAGTGTGAGAAACATGTATAAGCCACCCAGTCAATGGGATTTTGTTACGACAGCCCATGCCAACTAAGACAACTCTGAGGCCCCTGATTTTTTTTTATAGTATTCACAAATACATATAAATAGTCTCACACACAGAGTTGCATCCCTTTAACTAATATGCCAGAAAAAATACCTGATCTAAGCAGGAAAGAAAGAATGAAGAGCGTATTTTTAGAAGTCCATAATTCAAACTCTATGTCTACAGCAATTAAGATATGTAACTTTGAGCATGGATAGGAGGGCATTTCAAATTGAGGGGAAATTGTGTACAAAGTTGAATGAGAAATGTCATAGGGTATGCAGGGAAGAGCTATTTTGCTTGGCCGGAGATGAGAAGATGGAAGTTGTATGTAAGGAAGGACGTTCTTAGTTGAAAACAACAGGACACTAGGAACAAACTAGTTGAAGTAGTAAAGGGAATGTATTGGCTCACATCACTGATCTAGAGACATAGCAGATTTCCAGTTAGACTTGGTCCAGTAGTTCTAGCCCTTCTGGAATGGAAGCCACGGGTAGCCAGAGTTTTCTATTTCAACTGCTATCCTCCTGATACCTGGTAAACTGCCTGTGTTAGGGTAGGCATTCAATAAATTCACGTTGGGCGAAACAAATGTTCTCAAAGGCCTGATTTCTTTCAGTGTCACTCCTGGCTCACAGTTTCTACTTCTTTCTTAATCTGACTTGCCTCAAAGGCAAATGGCTGCTGTTAGCTTTCATATCCTAAATACTTCCTTTTTTCATACCTGTGAGAGACAATCTGGTTCTTCTCCAAACCGATTGTCTTCTTCTTCCCAGGTACACAAGTAGTCTACATTTCCCAGCCTGTGTAAAACCAGGTATGGCTATGCAACAGTTCTAGACGATGGGATGTGAGCCACAGTGATATTCACCGCTTGCAGACTTTGCCCGTACAGGCTCCCAGACACAAGCCCTGCACTCTTTCCCAGACTCCTGCTTGATGTCAGTGAAGGCTATCTATTGAAGTTGGCAGGGCCATCATGTTGAAGCCCTTATATATTTTTGTTTTTGGTGTTGCATTTATTGTACTTGCTATTACAGCAGCCTACCTTACATAACAAAAAAGCAAATAGAAGTAGAGAAGAATAGGGGCGCCTGGGTGGCTCAGTCGGTTAAGCGTCCAGCTTCAGCTCAGGTCATGATCTCACCGTCCATGAGTTCGAGCCCCGCGTCGGGCTCTGTGCTGACGGCTCAGAGCCTGGAGCCTGCTTCAGATTCTGTGTCTCCCTCTCTCTCTGCCCCTCCCCCATTCACACACTGTCTCTCTCTCTCTCTCTCTCAAAAATAAATAAACATTTAAAAACAAGAATTTTAAAAAGAAATAGAGAAGAGTAAAGCATTTGCTTGATGTTTCTCATCGGAAACACTGATATTCACTCTTTCTAAACCGACTTAGTTTACGTGACCATCCCTGAAATAGGCACTAAGTGAAGGGAAGGGAATATGCTGATTGACTAAGCCAAGATCACATGGTCCAAACTTGGAACTGAGTTTTGGTGTCAGTTTCCATAGAACCACGTGGACACCCAACTGGAAGTCAGGCTCTGTTGACAAGGAGGAAATATCTTTCAGAAAAGCAATGACAAATACCCATCATAAGTCAACAAGCTCCAAGTTAGGAAAGACTTTCCATTAAGGAATTTGGATGTTGTTTGGTAGCCAGTTGGAGGCTACTGAAATATTTTAAGCAAAGGAGAGACACTGTCAGATTTTTTTTCAATTATAAAAATGTTTTAGTATAGAGAAAATTATAGAGAATAATATAAGAGTCATACACTCACTACCCTACTTAATCAAATGTCGTACTTTGCCAAGATTGATTATTTAAATTAAGAAAACATTATAGATATGGTTTAAACATACTATGTGCTCTGCTTCTAACACATCACCCTCTTAACAGTAACCACTTTATGACTTTGATAGTTGTCATTCTCATGCATGATTTAATACTAGTGCTGATTTCTATATAAACATAAATGATTATAGAATTGTTTTTGTGTTTCTCAATTTTATATAAATGGTATCAAATGATTAAAATTTTTTTACAACTTGATTTTTTTAACTCAATCTTTTTCCGAGATTGGCAATGAAGATCTTTCTTCAGATCATTCATTTTGACTGTAATATTATTTTTCATTGTATGAATATGCCATGGTTTATTTATACGCTTTCCTACAGATGAACCTTTATGTTTCTTCCATATTTTTGCCCCTAAACAACACTGTTCTAAACATTCTTATGTGCTTCTCATTGTGTATATATGTGGAGTATCTCTAACATATTCTGGGGTATATTGCTGGGTGAAAGGTTATGCAAGGCTTTAATTTCCCTAGATGTTATACCAGCTTGGTTGGTGTAAGAGTTCCTGTGGCCCTTCCTTCACCAGATTCACATTTACACAGGGGTGTATGACCTATGGGTCAGACTGACTGATTAGAAGAAAATCATTGCCAAAGCCGATGTGAGAGATACTGAGGATCTGAGGTACATAGACATCATAGAGATAAGACAAAAGAGGAAAAAAGTTAACATGTTTAGGAATACAACTCATGGGAGTTGGCAATGGATTATGGATACATGTGAAAGGAGATGGAACCAAGAATGACTCTTCAGTTTCTAGATTGAATACAAGGAGGAAACTTATGTATAGTTAGGCTGATGATGAATTCCCTTAGAACATGTTGCCTTTGGAGGCATGGGAGGAAACCAGAAAGCATCATCCATCAGACACTTGGACATTTAGGTTTGGGGACTGAGAACAGATCAACTCAGAAAACAAGACGTGGAATTGCCAAACTAAGTGAAATTCAAAGAGTTGGGCTGGAGAAAGTATGTAGACTCAGGAGATAAGTGTAGTGAGAAGATACCCTTGGGAAACATTAATATTTAAAGGGGAATGAAGGAAGAAAGGACTGTGGAGGGGAAAGACTAAAGGAAGAGCCAATGTGTGTGATATCATGACAGAGGAATAGAGTTTTAAGGAATAAGTGGTCAACCACATTAAATGCAGCAAAGAAACCAAGAAGGTAAAACTGGAAATTAAACAGTATTGCAGTGAGGCCATTGAACCCATATGAAGGACAGTTGCAGCAGAGTAGCACAGGTGAAAGGAAAGAATGAACCCAGAAAATTGGACTTCAGAGTCCATGTATTTAACCACTATGTTATAGTCTTTCTATCCTTAGGGGGAAAAAAGTTCATCTCACACCACCAAAGTTAGACTCATCAAGGGGTACCTGGGTGGCTCAGTTGGTTAAGTGTCTGATTTTGGCTCGGGTCGTGATCTCGCAGTGTGTGAGCTCAAGCCCTGCATCGGGATCTGCTCTCAGTGTGGAGCCTGCTTCAGATCCTCTGTCTCCCACTCTCTCTCTGCCCCCCACTCCCCCCACCACTCATGCTCTCTCTCACTCTGTCTCTCTCTCAAAAATAAATAAACGTAAAAAAAGTTAGATTAATCAAATCCTTCTGTGCCATGTGGTCACTGTTTTCATCCTTATAGCCTTACTTGGGAAACTGAAGAAAAAGGGTTAGGAGAGCCTACAACATAACAGAAAATGTTCTATTTCTCCTTCACCTTTGCTCTCTTTTTTGATTTTCTCCATTGTTGGTAGAATGAACGCTTAGAAAATCATGGGTTAAACATGTGCCTGAAAATGAAGCCCCATGATTATGAATTGCAAATCCTTGTAATAGAAAGACAATTGGTGCTGACATGTGAGTACCATGGCTTGGGACTGGGAAGGCAGGTGACCTAAGCTCACTAAACCTGATCACAGACAACATAGCAATGATCATAGCATCCCTTCTCTATCATGGGGTTGCCCTGAAGATCCAGGGAGAGCCCACTGTATTAAAATCTTTACCACTGCTCCTGGCACGTTACAGGGCTCACTATGTGGCAGGTCTAGGTGTCCCTGCCTATCAGTGTTGCTGGAGGAGGACCAACGGCAGCGTTCAGATCCCTGGATGTGGACTGGGAAGAGCTGGGATGAAGCTGGCAAGGACGAAGATCTGGCAAAGACATCCTCCACTTGATACAGACTTAACTTTCAGTCAATTCTCTTAGGAGCTAAGAAGTGAAAGTTGAACTTAACTATCAAGGAACATACCAGTTGTTAACTGGGCCCCCAGGAGGAAGTCAGCAAGCTCTACCACATCTAACAACGCCTACTGCTGACAGCCCTTCCCCCAGGTCAGGCAGCTCTACCCTAGCTCTTCTGTGCCCCAACTGGGGGAAGATGAATGGGCACCAAGAAGAAACTATTTCACTTCCTTCCCAGAGTTGAGAAGGGAATGAAGGAATCAGCTTGTATTGGGCATCTACTCTGTGCTGGCTGATTTACAGAAGTTGTGCACTATTATCCCCACTATACAGATGAGAACACTGAAGCTCAAAGACTTGTTCAAGGCACACATCTGGCTATTAGGGACCCAGGATTCAAAGTCATGTCAGCCTGATACCCAAGTCCCCATTCTTCTATAACGACATCGATCTCTGAATAGTCTAGGTTGAAAATCATGGGTCCCACGTGAAAGGAGACTGGCTTTTGGAACTTACCTTCTTAGCAAGCCTTCCATCATCACATGCTTTGCCTTTATCTTCTGTGCAACTCAGCACTTATTGTTGGGCCCTTCTCTAGGAGTTTGCAATCCAGGAGGAGAAATGAACATGGGAGGAAATAATTTCAAAGTCACATAGTAAATGCAAAGCCAGAAGAATGTAGTGGGGACTGAAGAACTGAGGACTGTGAACACCTAAGCCAACAGTGGGATTTGCAGAAACCTCTCAAGGAAAATCCTCAGAGTCCTAAAGTGTACATGCGAGTGGAAGCAAAAGAAGGGGGACAGGGGAGAAAACTCCAGAGAGAAGTTAACAGCACAGATAAAGGTAAAGAGGCATAAAACAGCCTGGACATTTGAGTCTTTGGGAAGCTGAACTAATAGGTCAGTTTACAGGAGGTCCTGTACAGGCTAAATTCCAGGGGTTTCTGTAAGATACAGGCAGGAAAACTTGCATGGGATATTTTAAGAATATTTAAAAACTCTGGTAAACATTTCATTAAGCACTCCTCTCTTAGTGGCAGAATCCATGTCATATCAAGCCTAATAAAATGTACTCACATCACACATTGACACATTTCTTTAACAAGTATTTGTTGAGCACCTATTGTGTGCTAGGCACTCTCTTAGTCCTCTGGCATCCCAACGTTTACAAAAATTACAAACACACTGCTCTACTTGGAATCACCTTCTAGTGTGAGCAAACAATAAAGAAAACAAGTGAATTATATATTCTCAGAAGATGTTTCATGGGAGGAAGTCAGAAGTGCTAAAGGAGGGATTATAATACTAATAGAATGTCCATAGAAATCTCACCGGGAAGGTCATGTTTGAGCAAACACTTGAAGGAGGTGAGGAAGTTGGCCAAGCTAAACTGGGGGAGGAACATTCCAGGAAGGGATCCAACCAGTGCAAAGACTCTGAGGCACACATGTGCTTGGCATGTCTGGAGGCCAGTATGGCTGGGGAACACTGACCAAGGGAAAAGGTGAAAGGAAATGAGGTCAGGGGAACAGTAAGAAACAAGAGGTTCTTCTGTAAGTGGGGATTTGGTTTTTCACTAAGAAGGAACAGAAGCCACCAGGTGTGGTGGGGGGAGGGGACTGGATGTTTTGAACAGAGGACGATATAATCTAACTCAGGCTTAAATGGGATTATTTCAGGGCAAAAGTGGGAGCAGGAAGGCCAGTGAAGACACCGTTAAACAATCGTGACAAGAGTGCAGGCTTGGACCCAGGAGCAAGCAGCTTAGGTGAAGTGGCCAGGCTCTAGGTATGAGAAAAAGTGGGCAGAATAAAATGATATCAGGGAGGAGCCAAGACTGGCCTGAGAAACTGGAAAGAAGATACTGGAGTTCTGTTTGCAGCTTCATTTTCCTTTAAAAATATTTGAAAGAATTGTACTTTGAGTTTGATTCATATTTTTTTTTCTATATGTTCTTGTGATCTAAGCTATATTTTAATGTCAACAAAATTGGGTTGCATTGAATTAACCGTGATATTACATATGATAGAAACTCTATTAACATCTATTAATTTTTAATGCTTCATTTTTATTTTCAATTTTTGGAGCAGTGTATTTATTTTGGGGGTCTCAGGCCACTAAAAAGCTACTAGTCCTAATCACTGTTCTTTTATGGGTGATGAGTAAAACACCCCTGCTTGCACTCTTACAGTTAGAAGTCGAGAGCAGAAAGCGTAATAAAAATAAATGTATGCATTTTTAATTAATAGGGTTTGGGTTCTAAATCTCATGTAAATTATTTCACTTAATTCTCATAACAACCCTATGAGATGCATACTATTAGTGCCTCTGTTTTAAAGATGAGGAAATTAGGGGAGCCTGGGTGGCTCAGTCTGTTGAGCGTCCAACTTCAGCTCAAGTCATGATCTAGTGGCTCATGAGTTTGAGCCCTGTGTTGGTCTCTGTGCTGATAGCTCTGAGCCTGGAGCCTGCTTCAGATTTTGTGTCTTCCTCTCTCTCTGCCCCTCCCCTGCTCATGCTCTGTCTCTCTCTCCTTCTCAAAATAAATAAACATTAAATTTAAAAAATTTTAAAGATGAGGAAATTGGAGAACAAGAGAGGTTGAGTAACCTTGCCCAAGGTCACAAAGCTATGTGTTCACTAAGCTGGGATTTGAGTCCAGGAAACTGAATTACCAGGGTCATTGGGTTCTCTTAACAAGCCCAGTGGTTTATAGTCAGGAGTGGTACAATCTCAGGAAGCATTTAAAAAATGGAGAGTGAGGCTCTCAGCCCATTCCAATGACTGGAACACCACTGTATCTGGGAGGAACAAGGAAGATAAATATTGTCCAGCCAGTAGAACCTTTATGCCATGAAGAAATGTCCTTCCTGAAAGGCCAATAGTGCCCCCCCCCCCAACTTTAAAAACACCAAGGCTAAGCCATTTCTTCACTTGCATTACCCATTTCTACCTTATGGGTCAAATGTTTGGCATTGGTAAGTTTTGCAAACCCTCTCATGTCTCCCTCTGCTCTCTGTATTTGCAGTCATCACTGCCCTGAGCTGGCTGTAAGAGTCAAATCTCGTCACATTGGTTTGGGGTGTGGGCAAACTCTTTCAGCTGTCCTGAAATTCTAGTTATTAAATATTACTCAATGTAAGCAGAGCACTGGTTGGGACTTGATGGTGTTTTCATTTCAATTTCTCTCACAACAATACATATTCTCCATGTAAAACTAATCAATGTCACATATTTGGGAAAATTATGAATGAACATAGGGCATTAAGTCAAAGAGAATGAGGTAAAAATACGTAGAGTGGCCTGAAAACTTGCTTTGAGATAGGCAATCTCATAGACTGAAAAGTTAAGGTCAAACAACTAGTAAAGGACAGAGTCTGGATCTAGTGTCAGATGTGAGTCCACAGCCCATGGTTTGACACTACATCAGGTTTCTTCTCAGTACTGGGATTCAGAATCCAGGACTGGATTCTTTTTTTTTTTTTTTTTTTTTAAGAAAAAATGTTTAGATGTTTATTTACTTTTGAGAGAGAGAGAGAGAGAGAGAGAGCAGAGGAGAGGCAGACGCAGAATCCGAAGCAGGCTCCAGGCTCTGAGCTGTCAGCACAGAGCCCAATGCAGGGCTCGAACTCACAGACCGTGAGATCATGACCTGGGCTGAAGTCGGACGCTTAACTGACTGAGCCGCCCCGGCACTCCAGAAGAGCTGGATCCTAATCGTAATTCTGCTGTTATCTGGCTGAATGACACTGATTGGGTCATGTAACTTCTCTTGAGTCTCAATATCTACATCTATAAATAGAGAAAGCTAGAACACTAAAGCCCCTCCTGTCTCTTCCATTCACTGCTTGTATAGGATTTTGCTCCATAAATGGTTTATTCTGCTTTAGGAAAACAAACTTTGTCCTTATGTTGTGGTCAGACCTATTGCTCTTAACTGCTGTAACTGCTTCTCTTTGTCGATGACTTTGTACTAAGCCAGACATGATGGGTATGTAGGCTTTGGCATTTTAGCTAGGTCTGGCACAAAGAATCCACTAATAGGTCCACTAGGCATCTGAGGCCACCGGGCTATGTGTCATACCATAACAATTGCAGTTAGGTAGGGATGCAAGTTGGCTTTCATGATTTGGGACCAGAATTTGTGAGAGAGCAGGATCTTGAGAGTCAAACAGGCATGGGTTCATTTCCCAACTCGGCCACACTCTCCTGGGTGTGTAATCACAACCAAACCTGAATTTAAATGTCACTTTCTCAAAGAGGTTTCCCAGAGTCTCACAAGGTAGCTTAGTCCAGAACACTGTTTTGGCCCCATGATCAACCTCATCATATTTAATAGTATACAGTGGGCATTTAATAAATACTTTGAAAATGAATGCTGAATCAACGTCTGTTGAGTAAAAAGTCATCTGACCTTCCTCAGTCTCAGCTTTGCTCCTATGAAATAGGCCGAAAACAAAAACAGAGTTCTTATGAAAAAAAAGTCAAAATGCTTCACCCACAGCAACAGTAAACACGGTTACAATGTTAGATCATATAATTATAGTCTGAAATAAGCTAGTTTGAAAAGCAAATCTCAGAGTCAAGTGAGGCTTTTTCTAGTTTATTGAACCTAGAGTTAGAGGGGAAAAAAACGAAGCTAAAATTTACTGAATGTCTATGATGAGCCAGGCACTGTGTGTAATAGGGTGATGCACGTGTAATACTTGTCTACAAGTATGAAAGTGTGAATTTCCAGAGGAGGGAAACAGGGTCCTGAGAAAAGCAAGGTTTGCTCTAAATTTTCACACACTGCAGTGGGCCTCCTTGCCTTCTTCTTTTACGTTGGAACTTTTGAGGCCACTACTGTTAGGAGGAAAAAGTGTGTGATGCTTATCTATGTTCAGAACTAGAAAATGCCCTCTTCCGCTCCCTAGGTTGGCCCTGTTGTTGTTCAGGTGCTGCCTGTGAGCAGACACCCACAGAAGACGGAAAAGATGAATCCGCAGATTGCTACACACACATGCTCATCGAGGTGAGTGGCAAACACTACAGGGTTGGTTCTACCAATAAGTTACCACCCCATTTCAGGATGACCACGCCTTTCTCAAAAGTGACAGGGGCAAGGGTGAGGGGAACATCACCCAAGGGAATACTAAGAGGACAGCTGGGTTCTGTGGGTTATGTCCAGCATAAGACTCAGAGTATCCAGATTGTTGCCCAAGATCTATGCTTGCTAGGATCCTCTGAAAGCCTGTTTTCTCACCTGCAAAATGGGTCACTGAACATCCACATGTTTGCATATTCGTATTTGCATTCACTGAATATGCCTACAGCAAACATGTGCTATTGATATCAGAGACTGTGCAAGACACTTGAATACACAGATCTGATCACTACAAATTCCTGTACTGAAGGAGTCACCATCTAGTGAAGGAGAAAAGTATGAAAACAAATAACGAATTTAGCAAAAGTTCAAAAATTCTTACTGAGATATAGGAGGAATGTTATGTGATCCCAGAGGAAAAAGAGAACATCTCATTCTGTGCAGGGTAGGAGAAGTTTTAACTAATGTGAAGATAGTTGAATGAGTCTTAAAATACGTGTTAGAATGTGTCATATGAGTAGGTAGAGAAGCATGTTCAAGGCAGAGAGTGTCCTAAGACAGTGAGTCATGAAATGACACAATGCCTAGCCTAGACCAGCTACGTTAAGTATTTGTCTTATGAATGAATAAATGTATGAATGAATGAATGAATGAATGAACATTTGGAGAAGCATAAAAAATTAATTGTTCCTGTATGGATTGTGTAAGATTTAGAGAAGATAGCAGGGGCGCCGGGGTGGCTCAGTCGGTTAAGCGTCCGTCTTTGGCCCAGGTCATGATCTCACAGATTATGAGTTCAAGCCCCGCGTCGGGCTCTGTGCTGACAGCTCAGAGCCTGGAGCCCGCTTCAGATTCTGTGTCTCCCTCTCTCTCTGCCCCTCCATGGCTCACACTCTGTCTCTCTCTCTCAAAACTAAATAAACATTTAAAAAGTTAAAAAAAAATAGAAAAGATAGCAGAGTAGAGATAGAAACTATGGGAAAATTTGGGATAACCTTAAATATCCAAATGAGTCGTTTTGACATAACTGTGTTTTTCTAATCTAATTCTGTCTAGCAATTGACTCAAGCTCTTGTTTAAATCTCATAGTACTCTTCATACCTTTGAATATCCCCCATATTTGAATCATGAATGATGGTTTAGTTGGGGAAATTGAAGACAACTCGATACGACTATAACTAATCAAGCAGCAATGTCATAGTAAAGGGCTACAATTTTTAATTACATGTTTATCTATTAGTCATTCATTTACTACTTATTAAGTATACATTTGTCAATAACTCATTTATTAATTTAACAAATCTGTGTTAAGCACTTACTTCCCAGGCATTGGTCTAGGACCTGGGCTTATAGTGGTGAACAAAACAATCATGCTTTCTGCATTTATGGAGCTTATAGCCAGTAGGTGGAGAGATGATATGCAGATAAGTGTTCAAATCAGTATATCAAATAGAGGTAAATACAATGAAAGAAAAGAACAATGTGCTAGAGAAACTAATGAAAGTGGCTGACCGAATCTAAATTAATTGATGATGTAATATGGTAAACATTATCTCCTCCTGTAGCAGACATTGCTTATTGCCTATCTATTGGACAATTCCCCTTTTTCATTGCTAATAGCATCCCTGTTTGTTCTGAGATGACAGTATGCACAGCTCTAGTGGAATCACTATGGCTGATCTGTGTTTTCCATGGTAAACCCCTCTTCTTTTCCAGCTACTCATTTTCCAACCTCTCTTATAGCTAAGGTTGACCTGTGATAGAGTTCCTGCCACTGATACGTAGAAAAGGTCTTCAGGGGAGCCTCTAAGAGAGATTTTATATCTTAGCAAAAGAGATCAATACTAGAGAAAACCTGCCCTTCCACTTTTTTCTTTGTTGACATTTTGGAGGGGAAGTTGTCATGTTTAGAACTGTGGCAGCCATAGTGGTCTTAAGATAATCAAAAACCAATAGTCTGAGGATGAGTAGAAAACCTTTGGTCCTCAACAATGTTTTTTTTCCCTTTGCACTAAGCTTAAAATCAAATGCCTCCAGATACCCAACTGTATTGGAAAATTAGACATATTTTTAAACCTAAGAATGTAGCTTTTTTATTATTGACAGCTGAAAGCCACAAAATTATAGGCTAAAAAAAGATGAGTTGTGTCTATTTTTCAAAGAGATTTCCCAGTGTCTTCCAAAGTGCCTGGCACATAAGATCCACTTAATAAACACCTGTTCAGGGGTGCCTGGGTGACTCAGTCGGTTAAGTGGCCATCTCTTGATTTCAGCTCAGGTCATGATCTCACAGTTTGTGAGATTGAGCCCTACATTGATCTCTGTACTAACAGCATGGAGCCTGCTTGGGATTCTCTCTCTCCTTCTATCTCTGCCCTTTCCCTGCTCATGTGCATGCACATACTCTCTCTCTCTCTCTCTCTCTCTCTCTCTCAAAAGAAATAAATATTAAAAAAATAAATAAATAAATAAATAAATAAATACCTGTTTAATGAGTGAATAAGGCATGGAAGGAATTAATGAAAATTGCATGGGTAGTAGAAGAGTATAGAAAAATCAATTTTGAGATAGTCTAACCTCCATCTATCGCTCCTTCACAAGGTTAGATCAAGGAGTCACATAGGGCACTGGACACAACCCTACTAGAATAATTAACTCAGTCCTGAGTGATAGAGGTTTGTTAATACAAACACAAGATCTGTCCCACCAGAACTGCTCCAGAGGCAGTATTCTTTCTTTTGGGCCAATTATAGGGTCAGAGAAATTGGGTTTTGTCTCTTCAACCTCTATGTTTCACACTATATTTTCCTCACCTTCAAACTACAGATATCATATGCCTCTCCCTATTAATACTTATGGCTAATATTATACAAGTCTTGGGTAGAGCAATAAGGTAAGAAAAAGAAATAAAAGGCATAGAGATTAAAAAAGAAGAAGAAAAACTGTCTTATTCCGACATGGTATGATTGTGTAGAAAGGAAATCCAAAAAGAATGTACAAACTATCAGAGCTAATAATGGAATTTAACAAAGTCATTGGCCACAGAGTTTATATTCAAAAATTAATTGTAGTTCTTTGCACTGAGAAAATTGGAGACGTTATAAACAGTAACATTTACAACAGCAGAAAATATCAAATTATTAGGACTAACTGATATCAAAGTTTCCAAGACCTCTACACTGAAAATTGGAAACCATTGCTGAGAGAAATTAAAAAAGACTTGAATATGTGAGGAGATTTACTCTGTTTATGGTTTAGAAGATTCAGTATGTCTAAGATATAAATCTTGTCCAAACTTATCTACAGATTCAATCCTATCCCAATTAAAATCTCTGAAACTTTTTTAAATTTTTTGTTGTTGGACATAAAGCAATTCTAAAGTTTCCATAGAATTGCAAAGAACCTAGAATCGCCAAAGAAATTTTGCAGAGGAAGGAAATTGGAAGACTTACACTGTCAGATTTTGAGACCTTCCTCAAAGCTACAATTATTAACACCATGTATACTGATATGAGTAGACAGACTAATCAAACAGAAAAGAGTCCACACAAGCATAGTCACTGATGTATGATAAAAGTCTCAAGGCAATTCGGAGAAGTTCTGAATAGATCTGGGTGTTAAAAAAATAAATAAATAAACCTTGCCTGTACCTCATACAATACCCCCAAATTAATTATAGATATAATGCACACCAAATGTGAAGGTGAAATATCCAGAAAAAGAAAAAGGTATTTTCGTACCTTGGGGTAGTAGATATTTTTAAAACAGAAGACAAGAGAGTGAAAAGGCAAGCCACAGTCTGGGATAGGTTTTTATAATATTATACATGTTTGTATCTGGCAGAGGACTCATACCTAGAATCCATTAGGAACGCTTACAAATTAATAACAAAAGGACAAATACTCACTTGAACATGACAAAAAAATACTTGAACAAAAAAATGCAGATCACTCATTAGGAAAGTGCAGATTGAAACTGCAATGAGTTACCACCACATATTTATCAGAATTGCCTAAATTTTAAAAAAGACAAACAATACTAAGTATTGCTAAGTTTGGGGAGTAATTGAACTCTATATATTACCATTAGAGTGTGAATAAGTTCAACTGCTTTTGAAAAACTGTGGGAACAATCTATTAGAACAAAACATTTGCCTACACCATGACCCAGAAACCCTTTTCCTAGATATATACACAAGAGAAATGAAATACACTAAAAGGCATGTACAAAAACATTCATAACCACCTTGATTCATAATAACTGAAAACTGGAAAAAATTTAAATGCCCATTAACTTGAAAATGAATCAATAAATTACAGTTTAATCATACAATGGAACACTACTGAGCAATAAAAACCAACTGCTGATATATGCAACAACATGGATTAAATTCACAACTGTTATGTGCAGTGAAAGAAGTCAGACACAAAAGAAAACACACAATATGATTACATTTATATAAAGTTCAAGGACAGGGAGGCCAAATCTATAGTGATAGAAGTCATAATAGTGGTTATATCAGGAGATATGGTTCAGAAAGGACACAAGGGAATCTTTTAAAGTGATGGAAATATTTTGTCTTGATTTGAGTGGTGATTACATAGGTGTGTCCAGGGATGCATATATCTCAGCAATTAGTGAGCTGGACACTTAAGATTTGAGCCCTTTGACCTGGGTGGCTCAGTCGGTTAAGCGTCCGACTTCAGCTCAGGTCACGATCTCGCGGTCCGTGAGTTCGAGCCCCGCGTCGGGCTCTGGGCTGATGGCTCGGAGCCTGGAGCCTGCTTCCGATTCTGTGTCTCCCTCTCTCTCTGCCCCTCCCCCGTTCATGCTCTGTCTCTCTCTGTCTCAAAAATAAATAAACGTTAAAAAAATTTTAAAAAGAAAAAAAGATTTGAGCCCTTTGTGCACTTCACTTCAATTTAAATTTAAAAAAAAATTGTAAATTATTGGGGCTCCTGGGTAGCTCAGTCAGTTAAATGTCTGACTCTTGATTTTGACTCAGGTCACGATCTCACAGTTTCATGGGTTCAAGCCCTACTTCAGGCTTGTTAGCACAGAGCCTGCTTGGGATTCTCTCTCTTCTCTCTTTCTCTTTCTCTCTGCCTCTCCCCTGCTCTCTCCACCCCCCCAAAAATAAATAAACTTCTAAAAAATTTTCTAAATTATTTTATGTCACGTTGCCTAGAACTGCCTCCCTCCTTCTCTCTCTCTCTCTCTTTCAATCTCTCTCTTTCAATCTTTCTCTCTCCCACCTTCCCTGCTTGGAAAGTGAGTCCAACCTCAGAGAAGTAAAGGACTCCACACAGACAAATTTGGGTTTAAGTAGGTTATTTTAACGATCAAAATGAAGACAGCAAAATTGAATTGAGACTTGAATTGCCTGCTTTGGTTATCTGTAACAAAGACTCACTGGATAATTGCCCCAAATCCCACTTTACTTTATGTTGTGTACTTTACTGGTTTCTGGTTTGAATACTAAGGAGGATTTGCAGCAGAAGAGGAGAATAGCTTCCCAGTAATAGTGGCCTTTACTCACCACGTTCACTGGATACCAAAAAGATTATGGCTTCTGTCCAGTCTACTCACAGTGAGCAGTGTGGACTCCAGGCTGATCACGTAGCCCTCCGGGTCTCTGAACCTTCCCTAACCTTTGCTTGAAACATGAAGGGGCTGGACTGAGTGTTCTTGGATGTCTTGTTTTGTTCTAATGAGATACAAAGAGTCTCTATTCTTCCATGATTCTCTGTGTCTGCTATAAACAAGGTGTGTTATACGTGGGATTCAAGTTCATTCTACTTTATCCAGTAATCCTTATGATTTTACTTTTGTAGAAGAAAAACAAGAAAACAACATTAGTCATCGGATGCAAGGATGAACTCCCCACACCCTAGCAATAGGGAAGGATGGGAATGGAGAGCTCAACAGGCAACAGTAGCAGTGATATCCTTCTTCTTTTAGAGGAGAAAACAGCTCCAAAGGCATTGGACTGACAGGTTTCTTACATGTTCAGCTGGGAGTCTGAGCGTTTTGGGTCTTTCTACTTCCTCTCACAGAGAGTACAAAGCCAACACCATGCCTGTGTGTGTCTGTGTGTGTGCATACACACACATCTGTATGTACACACATGTGTGTAAGGGTTTTTACATATGTAGTGAATCTGCATAGGTATGTACTTGATTTTGTGTACATGTGTGTTCACATATGCATGTTTCTTTTTTTTTTTTTTTTTTTTTGAGACAGAGAGAGACAAAGCATGAACGGGGGAGGGTCACAGAGAGAGGGAGGCACAGAATCTGAAACAGGCTCCAGGCTCCGAGCTGTCAGCACAGAGCCCGACGCGGGGCTCGAACCCACAGACTGTGAGATCATGACCTGAGCCGAAGTTGGACGCTTAACCGACCGAGCCACCCAGGCACCCCAACATATGCATGTTTCTCAGTGGTTACATGTAAGGATGCAAATATGTGTGATGTGTGTTTGTGTATGTGTGTAGGAGCGTTGGGGGGGATGCACAAAAAAGCTGCCCTAGGCTTTATCCTATTCTTTTTTTTTAATGTTTACTTATTTTTGAGAGACAGAGTGGGGCGGGGGGGGGGTGGAGGGAGAGAAACAGAGCATGAACAGGAAGCGTCAGAAAGAGAGGAAGACACAAAATCTGGAGCAGGCCCCAGGCTCCAAGCTGTCAGCACAGAGCCCGAGCCCAATGAGGGACTTGACCCCACGAACCATGAGGTCATGACCTGAGCTGAAGCTGGACGCTCAACGGACTGAGCCGCCCAGGCACCCTGACTTCATCCTATTCTCAAAGCTAAGCAATAACATAAATAGTGTGAGTCAGAAAGGTGAAGGGTTAACTGTTTACTGAATACAAAATTCATTCAGAAAAAACTGTGCTTTGTAACTGGTAAGAGGAAGTATTGACCAGCTTCTGGTAAAGTTACAATGGCCAGACTTGCAAAGGAAACTCCTCCTAGCTTGGAATTTTAGAGTGTTTCCTAGGGTTTGAAAGGTGTCCAAAAAATGATGAGGCATTTCAACAAGGGGATGGATTGGGGAGACCTGGCGTTGAGCGCTTGAACTCACCTTCCTTTCCATCCACTACCCCCTTCCCTATCTTTCACAAATAATTTTAAGAGAAAACTAATGGATTTATACTTAATATCTTCTCCCTTACCTTTTGTTTTTGTTTTTTTTTCTGTCGTGTCCTATCTTCTAATGGGGCTCAATGCGTAGTACAGGAAAAACCCATAACCCTTCATTCTAGCTCCTCTTCTTTTCACTAAATTATCTCAGTTTCCTCATCTGTCGAGTGGGTGTAATGATTATCTTGGAAGTGGTTGCTGTGTATCACACAAGCATAGCTTATAGCTTCCAGTCTGTAAGCTGTATGGAAATAGGGAACACTCCTGGTTTGTTCATCTTTGTCTATCGTGTATTCAGTACAGTGCTTAGGTCCCTCAAAGTATTTGTTGCATGATTGAAGATTTCAAAAGGAGGCAATGTTTTAAATACATCCTTAAGTGCTATTATAAAGTCATTTGGTGGTAGTGGTGAAGGAGAAGTAATAGGGAGGGATTTCTCTAATTTGTACTCTACAGGGATTTCAAAAGAAGGTGGAAAGCAGGAAGGAGATAGTCTGTGTGGGAGCCAGAGGCTGGAGATGTCAAGCCAGACTGAGTCAGCTCATGCTTACGGAGACAGATTGCTTTGTTTATTGCCTCCCCTCCCGGGCTCCAAGTCCTTGGTCAGTCTGCACCCTCACATTTCTGGCGAACACAAATGCCTCAATCGACCAACAGGGGGTGCTCCTCTTATGAGCTTGGCCCTGACCTTGATCCTGTGATCTGACCAGCAAGGTAGGGAAAATAGAGACCTTTGCAAATCAGGTTCAGTATATACAGAGTCAGGCCTGGTATTAATAGGATTTTATTTATACAAGAAAAAAAAAAACCCACAATACGAGACACTTAACATTTCACTGAAATAAAATACGCAACGGAACATAGAACTAACGACTGGAAGTCACAGTGCTCCAGTGGGCTTTCCCACAGGACGGAAGGGTGAGTGGCTGCCCAGGTAAGTGCCCAAAATACTCAGCCCTCTTCCAGACGATTTAGCTAAATTCTGGAGAATAAACTGCACACATGTCCTCTCCCCCTCACCCCTCAGGCCCAGCACTGTTGGGATCCCAAGAAGTCATCCACATCCTGCTTGAACTATTTGCCATCGTTACTACAGATAACTGTAGTTATCTCCTTGCTAAGGGGCCAGTTTACGATTTCCTCAAGTGACCTCATTTCAGTTAAGCCTCACACCTTCCTTCCCCAGTAAGCAGTTATCAGGCTTGGTTGGGAGCTCAAGACTCAGGGATAAAAGGGGAAGAATTCTTTCGCTTCGGAAGCTCACCAATACAGTGACCACTTTATTGTAAGGATTAGCTGCACCGCTTTCTTCCCCTGCTGTAAACACCATGCCGAGGCTTTACGGCCCTTTATCTCAGTTATTTCCCACCACAGCTCTGTGTGGTAGGTACTCTCATTAGAGCCATTTTCAGGATGAGAACTGAGGGTTAAATGGGTCCATAGCATGCCTAGAATGGTCAAATTACTGAGGAGAGATTCAAAATTGAAATTCAAACAGTCTGACTCTTGAATGGCAAGTCACTTCTGTACTAGAACGGAAAGGAATGAAATGGCATAGATCCATTTCATGGCTATAGAAGTTAAGGGAGAATTCCCTGGTGCAGGATAATTCTAGTTGGGTCTTGAAACTAAATGGAAGCACGTAGTTAAAGGAGAGAAGTGAAGGCATTCTCAGAGGAAGAGAGCATTTACAAAACATCTCAGAATTATAAAAGTTCCTCTTATATTGTGATGCCAGGGTCATCGGTAAACATCTTTCTCCTGCCAGTGGGGTTGGGTGGTGGTGAAGGGACATGGGTGGAATGAAGCTAAAGGACTCTAAACTTTCTCAATTAAAACTTGAACGGCCATCTTCTTAACACCAAAGAGAATTTCAGTCTTTGTGTGTGTGTTATATTTGAGAGAACCAGGTAATTTAGAGTTGAATACGTGAGTAAGTTGGGTGACTGTCGTGATTAGTCGTATTAGATCAGTACTTCCAAGGTCGTAAGGCAAGTTTGTTGTGTGGCTCACGTATGACCTTAGAAACTGGTGCCTAAAGTCAGTCCAATGTGGTTTCAGCAAGAGTGTCAGAATTGCAGTGCTCAAGATGGAAATGATGGGTAAGAATGTGTAAGTTCCTAGGCAGGAATTAGGGGTGGGGGGGAAGATAGGTAGCCTTTTCCAACCCTCTGCATTTACCAGAAATGTGATGTCACCAGCTTGTCCTGCCCTGTGAAATGGAATGGAAGATACGGTCTATCTATTCCCATTGCCTCCGGTTGTTAGGAAACAAATCCTAGGCATACAGAGCCGTGGACAAGAAAGTCACCCATTGGAACATATTTATTTGCAGGAGGATAATTTAAGTGATTCAGTAGAAGGGATATCCAAGATATCTTTCTTTTTCCTTTTTTCCATGTAAGTGAGCTATCTGTCAACTTTCTCATTGGCTACATTCTTACAAAGGAATAATCGGCACAGGACACCTTGGGGGGTTTTGTTTGTTTGGTTTTGGTTTTGGTTTTTAAAGTATACAACCTGATGATTTGATATACATAGCCATTGTAAAATGATTACCAAGATGAAGGTGATTAACACACCCATCATTTCACATAGTTAATAGAGGTACCTTTCTTTTTTTCTGCGGTGAGAATGCTTAAGACTGACTCTCACCAACTTTCCAACATACACATTATTAACTACAGTCACCATGCTGTAAGTAGATCCTCAGAATGTATTCTTCCTAGAACTGAAAACGCATGCTCTTTGTCTTACATCGCCCACATGACACTTTGAAAAGAGTCTGCCTGCGAGGGATGGCGCCTGAACTTGGCTGGGAAATTGTGGAAACAATGAAAGATACGTGGGTGTCCTCACCTCTGCTGTCTCAAAATGTCCAGCTCTCGGGTTGAATATTTTCCCCCATGAAAACCCCATTAAAAACAGAAACCAGAACTATGAACTAAAAGAAAAATATCTATTTGAATTTTTCTTCCGGTGAACTGCCTTCTTAGCTATTTTAGTACATTTTCTTGGTGGCTGATGCATAGCGAACAGAATTGCGTTTCTTTCCCACAGACATCATATTTCTTCGAACAATCCCTGGAACGACAGTCATCTCAGGACCCTTGACACACAACATCAAAGCCACTGGAGAAAGCATGGGCTGGGGAGAGGGAAGAAGCAGGGGTACCATCCCACCTGGGGCCCTCTTTCCCAGAGGCCGCCAGGTAGCATCAGGTGATGTGTGACAGTTTCCTGGAAAAGTGAGAGGCTTTTCTCTCCTGCATATTGACTGCCATCCCTGCATCCCACTAATTCTGGAAGTCAAGTGATCAAGATCGCTGATGCTAAAAGCTGAACAAATATTAGTGATAAATCGTGGAAATGCAGAGTTGAGAGCCAGACAGAAGGTCAAGAAGATATCTGAGTCAGCCCTCTGACTAGTAGCAGGTTGATGGGTTATTATGCTGGTTTTGAAGACCAGGCAACTGGGGACCAGAAGTGTTTAGGCATCCTCTTCTGGTCCAAGGTCAGCTCCAGGGGGAAATGATTCTCTTTCCATCATCACACATACTTCCCCAACTAGTCAGCAAGGGACATCGAATCAGCATAGTAGCCATATCTGTAGCTATGGAACACATGAGATTTTCCCTTTGCACACACACCTATGAAGGATGTACTACGGTCATCACCCCTGGGGGTTAGCTTTGGGACTTCCTAATACTCAGAGCAACGTAAGCAAAACTGCCTCACTTTGCATAGCCGAATTCAGAACTGAGCAAAATCATACTGGATGTTCTGTTCTCTTTTGTAGCCAGATATTTTTAGATACTCCTTTTTTGACCCATTATAAAAATAATACACGTCTATTGTGAAAATAAAAGATAAATATAACAAAGCTTTCTCAAAAACACCGTTCTGCAATTACAAAAATCACGATTAACATTTTAGCGTACAGCAAGAGTCAGCAAACTTTTTCTCTAAGAACCAGATGATAAATATTTAGGCTTTGAGGAGTGATGGAGTCCTTCACACAACAGCTCAATTCTGCCATTGTAGCACAGAGGCAGCTATAGACAACACATGAAGAACAAGTGTGGCGGTGTTTCAATTATTTACACAAACAGGCAGTGGAATAGATTTGGTCCGTGGGCCATAGTTTTCTAACCCCTGGCATGTAGAATTTGGAATTTCTTTCTATGCGTATCACATCATGTATACAACTCTGTATCCTGCTCTTTTCACTTGATGTTATAACACAAATGCTGTCTCGGGTTATTGAATGCTCTTACACAACATTCTGCACGCAACTGTTGCGTATTATTCATTTTATGAAGATACCAAAATTTGCTATGACATCAGATATTTAGATGTTTTATAGTTTTCTTACTATTTTACATACCGTGATGAACATCTGTGTGTACATTTATCTCCATTTCAGGTTATTTCTGTAGGACAGATTTCTGGAAGTGTTGTTTTTTTTAAAATACTCTTAGAAAATATTGCCAACCTTTTTTTTTTTTGTCTCAAAAGGCTTTACCAGTTTCCTCCCAGAACTGTGTATGAAGTTGCTCATTTCTCCATAACCACACCAACACTGAATATTACCACTGTGTAAATCATTGCTGCTTTTATAAGAGCCAGAACATTTTAGGTAAGTGAGGAACTGTGAAAACATGGGACTTAGGTCACTAGACCTCCTCACCCTTCACTCACACAGATGACTCCACCAGAAGGGAATGCTAAGAGATCAGGGGCCTAGCTCTTTCTCCTTTCCTGTACCCTCGCAATCAACCCCCCCTCTTCTGCTCCAGGCAGAGGGCAGAGAATGAAACCTATTATCTTTCTGAATGGTCCTTCCCTCTTCCTGCCCATCTCACATCTGGACTGAATACAAATCCCCTGGTTTCCTGTTTCTCTCCCCACGAAAGATTCCGAATGTCAATTCCAAATTAACTCTTTTTTTGCTCTTTGCCTCTGTATCTCAGTTCAACCCCCAACCCTTTACTGACATTTTCTTATTGTCTCAAGGGGAGTTTTAATGAGCTCTGCCTTTTTAAGACTCCCCATCCAGCCATCTTGGCTAGTTGTCTTCCCTGGGCAGAAAGCCCACATGAATATGTGAAGACGCTCTGTGGGCAATAGAGAATAGTGGTGTCTGTGGTGTAGGTATGTGAATTCAAACTCTTCTGACAATGCGCCAGCCCAAGAGGTTCTCCAGTGTATTGACTAGATCAAGCCCATAGGGTCTCACACTTGCAATCCTGGGTCTACCTCACAGCTTCTTGTCCCCTCCCCCACCCCAGCTGTTCTCAGACCCCAGTCAAACCCCACTGTCCCCACACACATTTTAGCACAGCTAGTCTTTGAGTCATCATGATCTTTTATCTCCTCCTGTGTCGTTTCCTTGCAAACATTTTAAATTAAGAAAAGCTCAAATATCACCTCTCTGATACCACCTGTCTCTCAGATACTATCTCCCACCACACTAGACCCATATATGATGGCACTGAAGCACTTCAGTGTCCTAACAGATATTTATTGAGCAGCTAGTATGTGCCAGGAACTTCACTAAGCATTGGGAATACATCCAGGAGCAAGACAGACCCTTGTTCTTCTCACAGCCACTTACAATAGCTTCTGCATTTTGACCATTACGTCAATTGGAAGTCGGGGGCCTTCCTTCCAGACTGGGAGCTCCATGAGGAAAAGGGTGATATTCCATTTGTCAGTTAGCCCTGGGCTGGGCACACAGTGTGGATGCTTAGGGAATGTTTATGGAATAACTGTATGTTTTGTTGCCGACAGGAAGCAGTGACCTTCTTCGGAATAGGACAGGGTCTGATTCACCTCTGTATCCCCCCCACAAGCAGCCAGCACAGAGCCTGGCACCGTAAATCCTGAGTAAATGAATACAGGAGGAAATGAATAACTGACACCAGATTGCCCCCTGACCCCCTTTCCTTAACTCTCACCAAAGAAAACAAAACCCAACAAAAAGGCAAGGAAGAAAACTGGCTCCCAAACCTGAATATCCCCATACAGGGTACACTATCGTTTCCAGGAAGATGCGAGCTTCCCAAGTTACAAAGTTTGATACGTTGTAACAGTAATAATAACCATAGTTATCACTTCGTGATGGCTAATTGACATATTCACCTCTGGTTGGCTGAGGGAGCTGAGGTGGGGGATACTGAGCCTCAGTTTCCTCTTCTGGAAGATGGAGATAATCAAGCATACACAAGTGTGCTGAGGGATCATTGAAGTAAATGAGGCAAACTGCGTTTAAGTACCTATCTCCTGGCACAGAGTAGGTATTCAAGAAGTGTTAGGGTTTTCTTTTGCTCTCTACTATCCTAGTAATCTGTGTGACAGCAAAATTGAAGCTTGTTTTCATTAAAAGTGCCTCCTATTTTTCCTCCAGTCAAATGCACAGATTCTTATTCCAAGAGCGTCATGGGTATCTGCTGACCCCCAGAGAATTCTGAATTTTCTCAGTGTGCAGGGCGGTGCTGTAATAAGGGACAATAGAATGGCATCGAATTGTGTTCACTGGTTAAGCGTTAGGTATGCTCTGTTCTCAAGGTGGCTGGGCTGAAGTCACTAATTCATTCAACACAGATTTCCGAAGGGCTGGCCGTGCGCCAGGCACTGTACTAGGTGTGGCTTGTGGCAGAAATCAAAGCCCTCCTCTCATGGAGCTGATTAGGGAATCAAACAGTAAACGTATAACATTTCTACGTGAAATGAGGATGAGTGTGATGGAGGGAAACACAGCGTTAAGAGGAGAGGGTGTGCTGGAGAAGGCTGGGTGGGGGAGTCGGAAGCGGGGAGAGACTGAGTCTCTGCTTGGCAAGCCACAGGATGAGTGACTGCGGGCAGTGCAGGGTCCTGTGCGTCTGCACAGGTCACACACCCATAAACCAGCCCTGACTTTGGGCAAGCTTGCAGGCTTTTCTCTGCTTTGATTTTTAAATGGGAAGAGACTGGGAAATATTGGCACATTGGATGAAGGGTATTGGATCTAAGGCTTTTTGCCCCCAAGCACCTTGTACCGAGCTGTTTTTCTAGGCTTCGGGGAATCCTGGATGGGAGTGCATGTGTGGTGTATACGGGGTGTGGGATATGTATGGAGTGTGTGTGAGAGATTGCTCGTGCATGTGTGTGCGTATGTGGTAGATATGGGGGGCGGGTGCTTGTGTTTGTGTTTCCACTGGGAAGTGTGCGCACAGTATCATATTTTCCAAAAAGGTGCGTGACCACTTCTAAAGGGTTAGGAACCATTTACTTAAATGGAACCAGAAATTTCACTTCCCCATAGGGAAGCAATACTATTAATTTCTGCCACGTGCGTGTCTCCTACTGTACAACATGTTCATATTTCATCTCATCTGTGCCCAGAGAAACCACTAGGCTAGACAGAGCAGGACTTTGACAGCAGTTTTTCTCCCTGATTCTAAAACCCGGGTTCCTAAATGTCCTCGCCATTGGAGGGCATCACTGTTTACCTTTTCCATCTCTGCCGGGTTCCTGAAAGCAGCGAATCAAGGGCAGAACCTCAGTTTGACCTTAAACTATTCAGCTCCACTTAATTACCTATTGTGGTGGAAGGCACATAAATACAGGATGTGCCTTCACTCCGCCATTCTGCTTTGCATCATTATCAAAAAGACAAATGTAATTCATGTCCAATTACTCACTCACCGCAAGGTCAGAATATTTATTTTTATCTTACTTGTGATGTTTAGGGTTAGTGATATCAGTATTTATTCACGGCTAACCTAAATCAAACATCCTGTTGATATCTATAAAGGGCCATATAGTTATTGTCGCAGGTATGCTGAGTCACAGAGCACATACAAAGTTTATGAGTTGACAGGGAAAAGGCTGCAGGGAGGGGAGATAAGTGTGCAAGTGGCTTGCGAAATAGCCACATTGTTTATTTATATTGTCCATTTATTGAACTTGATAGGTGCTTGGGAAACCGAAGCCAGTTAGAAACAAAATAGTGAGGATTGTTTTTTCTAATTATTATTATTATTGTTTTTAAACGTGATACCGGTGGTAACTTTTTGGTTAAATTCATCGAAGGCTCCTTCTAGAAATTGTTTTCTCTTTCTAATGGAATAGAGCTTTGACCAGCTAGAGAAAGACGAGGAAAGGCATAGGAGAGATGGCGAAATACAGGGGACTCATGTGACCAGGATTAATTTACTCACAGATCCAGAGTAGCAACTGCTGCTGTCTGTCCAAAATTCCTGTGGTCAATTAATGAGATTAATTTGAAGAGGCTCTATCGAAAGGGAGGACCCAAATGCTTAGAAGTCGCAGTACTCGATTGATCCATTCCTTTTCCCGTTCAGATCCGCCCAGTCAAACATATTTTGTTGTCTTTGGCCACTGATATCAAAACATATTAGCTAATTTCCTGAGCTTCTTTGTCAATTCTCTGTCTTTGCAGACCTCACTCTTGTAGGTTGTACCTGGCAGTCTATCTTTATTTTCTTGCCCTATCCATCTACCTACAGTAACAGAATATATATATATATATATATATATATATATATATTTTTTTTTTTTTTTTTTTTTTTTCCTTAACCCATCCCATTGTTTCCCTTGGTGTCCTAGGATCAATCAGCAGTCTGGGAATCAAGCTTCCAGATGAAATCTTACTATGAGTTAGTAGCTGTGAAATGTGGGCAAATATTTTACCTCTGAGCCTTGGTTTCAGTCTATAAAAGGAGGATGTGAAATCACATAGTTTCTTTGGTCCCTCCCTATTATATCTGTCTATATTTCTATAATTTTCTATCTAGTTACTATAAGGCACGTGGTCATTAGTAATGGGGCAGCTGACTCTCAGCTTAATCAGACAAGCCAAGCTGGGGAATTTGTGAATGATTTTAGAGTCTCTGGTCATTAATAAATGAAATATGAGTCACTGATGTGATATAGTCTCCAGAAAGGTAAATTTGATGTTTGAATACATTGAAATATATTCGATTTTAGAATATGAAATTTCCATTTGGGTGGATCAGGCATGGTTGAATAAAGGCAACTTCATAAGGTTCATAGTCTATGGACTGAGATAGAGGCAGGAAAATCTGGTTTCCTCTATTCTGCTCAGCTCACAGTTGATGTCACACCAAAAAGAGGGTAAAAGAACGAAAAGAGAAACACACTCAGAAGACAGAGAAAGTGTTGGGAGGGAATTGAAAGGGTGTCTGAGGGAATGGGGAAAAATAAAGGAGTTGTTTCATTTGGATATGTTAGTAGCCTTCTAGTGTTGGCAAAGTTGTACAAAAGACAAAATATTTCTGCATATATATATATATATATTATATATGTACATATATACATTATTACATATATATGTACATATATTATATATATATATATATATATATATATATATATATATATATAAAATGAAAAATTAAGATCATGACTAGAAAGTTCAGGAAGACTCAGATTCATGTAAGGAAACACTTTGGGGCAGAGCTGTCCAAAATTTGAATGTGCCATGTCAGCTGGTTGTGAAAGTGCCCTCACTGGGTAGTTTAAATCCAGGATAATCACGGCCATTCCAGCAGCACAGGACGGTGGGGATAGTCGTATAGCCCAGTGGCATCAGCCCGGGGGAGGTTTGCCATCCAGGGGACACTTGTCAATGCCTGGAGATATCTCGTTGCCACAAGTCTGGGTGTGAGTGGGTTGGTACCACTGGCATCTGGTAGGTAGAAGCCAGGGATTCGATAAACATCCTGTAGTGCCCAGGACAGCCCTCCACTGGCAAAGAATTATCTGGTCCAAAGTATGCCAAGGTCAAGAAACCCTAGTCTACAGAATTTGATAATGATGCTTAGTTCCTAACATCTCCATGGGTGGGAGAAAAAATAAAATGTATCTATCAGAAAAATGATTGTAGAGGCAATTGTTTGAAATGACATGTTAAAAAGAATACTAATGACAATGCAGAGGAACAATTATGAAAACGCATATCTACATTGAAAATACGATTTTAAAATACTGGTTTGAGAGTGGTTATCTCTGATTAGCGGGATTATTCATACTCTGGTTTTCTTTGGTTTGTTTGATTATTTTTCTCTATTTTCCCAGTAGTTATAAAGTATAAGTAGTGCTTTTAAATTTAGAGGCAAAAGAAAAAAAAATCTTGTTGGATTTTGAAAACCTGTTATGCCCCTGAGGACCTAAATGGCGCATGGTAATAATAACGGTAACGGCAAGTTCGATTTAGCTGGCGAGCGCATGTGGAGATAGGCCAGCTTATTTGCTCCCAGTCAGAATGTAAATTGTTATAACCCCTTTGGAAGACAATTTGGCAATATTACTATAGAGCCTTAAAAATATTCATAGCCTATGACCCAGCCATTCTATTTCTGGGAAGCTAGCCTAAGGAAATAATCAAAAATAGGCACAAAGATTTATGCACAAAGATGTTCACTTAAGCATGATTTATAATAGTCTAAAATTCAATTTATAATAGCTACAAATTGAAAACAGCCTAAATGAATAGAAATAGGTGAATTATTAACTAAATTATAATAAATCCATTTGATGTAGTACATAGCCACTGAAAATAGTTTACAGTGACTGTGCAACAATGTGGGAAAATACTTAGGATACACAGCTAACTTTAAAATAATAAGGATCCAAAATACATTAAGAGGATAACTCCCAAATATGAGTATACCAAGGAATAAAAATGTTTGAAAGGAAATATGTTAAAATGTCAACAAAAGGTACAAAAATTTTAGAATGTGGGATACAAGTGGCTTTTCTTTCTTTTTTTCTTCTTCTTTTTTTTTTTTTTAAACTAGGCTTCACGTCCATTGCAGAGCCCAACATGGGGCTTGAACTCAGGACCCTGAGATCAAGACCTGACCTGAGATCAAGAGTCAGACGTTTAACCTCCTGAGCCACCCAGGTGCCCCTATTTTTTCCTTTTTTAGTATATCTATGCCATTTCCAAACTGTATATAATGGAAAATATAACAGTTATAACCAGATAAAAATGCTGGTAAGATTTATCAGGTGCCAAATCTGAGTCTATTGCAGACGTTCATTTAAGGACCATCATCTCATTTAGCGTTATAACTACTTTCAAGGTAGGTACATCATGCCCATTTCACAGATGAGAAAACTGAGGTGGATCTTCTTCATCCTCCATGTCTTATCTTAGACAGTGTTTCCTCTAAGAAGCCCTCCTTGACCTTCTGAGTCTGGTTAAATTTTTTTGAGTTCCCATTGTTCCCATTGTCTTTCTGGGTGTTTGGGGGGATTTTTTGGTGGTGGGAGGGGGTTGGTGCAGGCAGTGCCTAGCAAGTATACAACACAAAGTATTTGTGGACTGAATGAATGGACAAAGAAATGAATAACTCACCCAAGCTGGTGAGCAGTAGGATTGGCCAGGTCAGCCTAACTTCAAAGTCAATGTCGTCACAGAATGCTCCAGATGGATTGTGGCGAAAACCAAAGTTCATTTCTCAGCACCTTTCCCAAGGTTCAGAACTTATTGTTGAAACAGAATGGAGCCTGGCCTGGAAGTTATACATTTATCCAGCTCTAAAGGCCTGAGTGCCTTCAAAGGGCAGCATGGATTTTTCTCTGGAAATCATGAGCATTTCCGCAATGCTTAACATGGCAGCTGGTAATGATTATTTTTCCAGTTTCCCTTTGAAATTTCATGTTTGTTTACTTAACAGGGCATTACTAATCTGGAGGAAGGGAGTGGGTGAAAAACCCCATTTGTAAAGAGGATAACAGGTTAATGAAAAGAAGCAGAGATAGGTGTAGGTGATAGTGTTTCTACAAGGCTCTGTTCAACCAGGATGATTTAAGGCCAAACCTTGGCTGGCTTCATAATAAGAGCCAGATTATGGAGGGGATTTACGTGGCAATTACCATGGTCCTTGCTAGTGGGTTACAATGTTTCAGGGCTCCCTAGATACTTAAGATTAATGTCTGAATCAGTAATGTTATTGTTGCAAGATCTCAGTATGATGGGGAGCCATTTGAGACAGGAATTTTTATCCCTTATCAGAACATAAAATATCTCATAGTCTGCAAGAACACCAATGCCTATGGCCTGTCGCTGCCCTCAATATAGGTTAAGCATCACGTGGGACTGGGTTTTTTTTTTCCTTGGCAGCTAAAATGCATAAATCAGTGTAGAGCTACTTTTGCTCATCCAGGTAATATGATTAAAATGGGAATTAGACATGTTCAGTCATTCAGAGATGAGAGACTGAAATCACCAACCTGAACAAGGCAAATGATTATAGAGAATCTCCTATGTAAATGGTAGATCAGGACTGCAGTTAAGGACTTTTCCATGTACCCCAGAGAGAGCAGAGCCACAGCATTCTCTGCAAACACACCATGCTTTTATCTTAGTGTATTAATTGCCAAGGGGATCTGAAACCCAAAGGAGCTTGAGAGAATTGATGGGTTAAGTGGTAAATATACACCTGACCAAGATGAATTTGGTGAATCAGCAATTCCCAGGAATCACATTGTGAGAGCCCTAAGAGCACTAATTGATTTCTCTATTAGTATGTTTCCTCAAACCTTGATATCTGTTGAGGGGAAAAGGTGCAGTGAAGAAGGAGCAAAGTCCAAGAAGTTTCCCCCAAGAAAGTGGTCAAACTGAGAAACACTTATTGATAAATCAGTTCGAGACCCAAATCATCCAGTAAGTGAGATTAACACCTCAACTTCTCTTCCCCAGAATCCCACAGATTAAATCTTAACGCTATCTCGGAGTTATGTATATTTAGCGCTTAACCCATCAGAAATGAGATGAACGTGTCAGCATGGAGATTGCCTCGTGGCTTGCAAACAATCAGACAGAACACTGAGAAAGGGCATTGAAATAAGAAGTCACTTTTGAGGGTAGGGGTGAGACTGGTGTCGAAAGATACGGTATTTGGCCAGGAACTTGTAAATATCTGAATCTCACCAATGTCCATGACCACCCTTTCCCTTTATATCTCTGAGAGAAAGGAAAAGTAGTAAGTATTAGCTGAGTTGTTAGCCCCAAGCCCCAATGTGAAACTCCAATAAATCCGACAAGACTACACGGAAAATTCCTTTTGTTCCTGGACAAAGTATTGCCAACTAACCTCAAATCAAAGTGGACCAAAACCCTAATCCTCTACTTTTCATAGATTTTGGCCTTTTCCATTTTTAAAGGCCATATCCACATTTCCCCAGAAAGATTCTTATCCAATCCCTATGTCTCCACTTCTTTAAAACCACTCAGTTAGCACCCCGAAACTGACTGCCCAAATCAGCCTTCCTCCCCATCTTTGTGCATGTGTATGGAAGGGTAACTTAGAGGAGCAGAAGAACGAAGAGGGGTTTTGAGCTTCTGCTAGAAACCAATATCAGAAATCCAGAAGAACAAGACAAAGGCCAACATATAAATGACTTAATATCAGCAACTCTCCTTCACTCTCCCATTTATTTATTAATTCATCCATTAAACAAACATTTGCTGGGCACCAAGGATGCTGTCAGGCACCATGTTTTGGTGATGAGGCAAGCATACATCAGGAGTGAGCAGATAACAAAAGTGGAAGCTCCAGGGGAAAGATATGAAGATTATTTTCCAACCTCAGAAAAAGTAAAAGAGCATTGAAGGCTCGCGGACCCCAAAACTTATTCACTTTCTCCAAGTGCAAGAACGGAGAGCAAGATGGAGTTTGGGACAAGAGACACCGTCAGTCTCCCAAAGAGTGAATCTAGTGTCTTCAGGGAACTTGTGCTATTTGATATTTTCAACACACACACACACACACACACACACACACACATTGTGCCCACATTTACCAACTACATATGGAATCAGAGAGTCTTGTTTTCAAATCCCAGATTTGCTTGTTAGTTGTGTGACTTTGGTAACGACTTGGTTACCCTTTCTGGGCAATTAATACCTCAGGGCTGCTGTGAAGACTAAATGAGAACATGTAGAAAGTATGTCTAGCACCAGGACTGGGGTGTGAATGCCATCTAATAAATTACGATTTTTCTTCCCTTGTGTCTTCCTTGAAAGCAGAACCAGTCTATTATTTATTTTCCACAATAGACAAGGAACAAAGGGAAGGAGTGAGTCAGGGAAATGAAAGAAAGGAAGGAAGGGAAGGAGGGAGGGAGGAAGGAAGGTAGAAAAGCAACCATAATACAAGCAAGAAGCTAAATTTGCAAGCAGATTTGATGTACTCTCGATACTCTTCCACGATGCTTCGTTCTAGCCTATTCTCGTGAATGCAGTCAACACTTACTCAGTGATGCACTGAAGACCGTGATGTGAAACAAAATGCAAATGGCAACTAGAAGTTGTTCTCACGTATGACACGTATGACCACGCATCATTAACCACCATTATAAAACACTAGCTTCTTTGCATATCCATAAGCCCCCATTTTTGCTGGCCAGACGGGGAAGAGCATTTGGAAGGTATCTAGGCCTCTCCTGTGTCTCGGAATAATAATTACAAAAGCCACCACTTACTGGTCACTTGCTACATATCAGGTGCTTTTATTATATTTTTCCTTTTATCCTCAAATATCCCAGGGGTGGAGGTATTTCTAGCTTAATTTTCCAGTGAGAAAACTGAGGTTTAGGCACAGTAAGTTCGATGCCTGAAGTTAGTTAGCTAGAAAGTGACAAAGTCCAGATTCCAACCAAGGTCTGTGTGCCTCCAAAACTAACACACATAACCACCACACTGTAGAGTCTGTTACATTTGTAGAAGAAAGGTGGACTTGAACTAAAGGAAATCTAATTCCTGCTCCATTTGGCAAGGAAAGGGTTTTCTGAAGTCAATGGCATTGGAATCGGGTGAGTAAGAATAAGAAGGATACAGCTGGAGGGGAAAGGAAGCCCATAGCAGTGAGGAATACATGGAAGGTCCATGGATCTTACATGCATAAATGCATCAACATTCATGCAGCAACCCCAGAAATGGGAAGATGAAGAAATGCCTCAGTATTTCCCTCATCTTTCAAATGACCAGTCTGAAAGTTTTAAATATGCATTCGAGTCACTAAAGCACGTAACAGTCAAAGGAGCTTTAGGTCCAAAGACTGAAATACACAGAAGATGAAAGAATGTAGTCTTTACTTGCATGTGTCCTCTTTTTTAAACCTCATAACCTCCCAGGAAAGAATTTATTCACTTACAGAGTTAGAGACTGGATCTTGGAGATGGCAAGCCCCTTGCCCAAAGACGTGAAGCTACCAAGGAGAAGAATCCATGATAGAACCCACACATCTCTAATCTCAAAGGCAAGCAGTGGTCATTGTTCCACATGCTGACCTTGGCCTGGTGTTCTTTCACAAACTTCAACAGTGGATCGAAACCAGAAATTGAGAACATAGGATGCCTCCAGGTAGAAGTGAGTGACTGAAGAACAAGAATAGGAGAGAAATTTCCACGGATGCTTTATGTACCTTTCCGATTTTGGACTGTGTGAATTTAATGCCTTTTCAAAATAATTAAAGTATCAAAATTAATTTTAAAGTGGATTAGCATGAGCTTTTAAGTAATACAAAGAGATCTCGTTATTTCTAAGTTGAAATCCATATTATGGTCAAACTTAAGAAACATGTTGACAAAAAAAAGTTCTCGAAGAAAAACATTTATTGAATTTTTTTTCTGCTCATTTCAATTAAATTCAATAAATACATATTCAGCAACCTCTATTTGTCAATTGGGGAATTATACAACTTTTTTAAATGTTGAGAAGATTATAGGGGAAAACAAATTATGGGTGAAAAAAGTTAATCCTAATTTAGTTTGTCTTTGTTTATAGGTTTATAACCTACTTTGAAATTCTTTTTTGAAATGAGGCAGGAAAAAATAAACAAAAACTAAATAAAAAGGTCAAAAAATAAAGTATTAACATTCTATCTTTCTTTACCACTAGGAATTATCATTCATAAAGGTAACTTTTTTAACTCACCGTTTTTATCTAATAAAAGTAGAAGCCAGACTTTTCCCTTTACTTGGAAAAATCCCACTTACAATCTGAGTAAATACCACTATGAATGTGAACAGACAATGTAAGTGTGCATTTTCTCTTTCTTTTATTTTTTGTTAATAATAACAACCATAAGGTTAAATGAATATTGTGTGCCTGACACCAGGTTAATATTTTTCACAGGTTGTTATTTAATCCTCAGAACCCCCTGGGAAGCAGATATAATTCATCCCATTTCAGAGATGAGAAAACTGAGGCTCAGAGAGGACAGTCCTGTAGCTAGGAAGAGGTTGAGCTGGGATTTTCACATATTTGACAAAAGACTGTGCTCTCACATATGACATTTTCTTGCCTTCGAAGGATAAATATAGGTCATAGAATGCTCGGGGAAGACAAGTACTCTGCCCTTTCTAACCAGCACTACCACTCGATAGCAGCTTTCGGTTAAAAATGACCCTCATGGATGGGGATCCACATTCCTAACATGAATTCATACAAAAGCACCCAGATTTCACAAGAGGAAATGATGAGGCATTTTTCTGAGGTGTTGAAATTTTTCTCTTCGTCAGTCACCAATTAAAAAAAAAAAAAAAAAAAACTCTGAAAATTCCTCAAAGGTAAAAGGTAGCCTTTCTTCTCCTGAAGTTCTGATATGGTCCCAAAAGGAAATAGAAGCTTGCATAACTCAGGCCCCAGTGATCCTTCTTTCATTCTTATTAACTGCAATCTTTGCCACATTCTTCTCTGCTAATTAGTTAAATGCTTAAGCTCCTGAGTCACTGGGCCGGTTGACTGGTTACAGCTTGTTCTAGCTTTTCCACCCTCCAATGGAACTTGCAAAGAATTAGGCACTCCAAAGATTCCACATTCATGTAGTGAAAACAGCCAACAATGGAATCAATCACCTTCGAGAGGGATGGGCAAGCAAGCATGAGCATTAAAGGTCCACTAATGCTGAGTCAAGGCCTTCAGATGCATTGCCAATGGGAAGAAGAGAGAAGAATTCTGTTTATTCATTTTAAATGTATGCATTCTTTCCTCCAAAGATCCGGATTTCACACTGGTCCTCTTGTCCCTGTTACATTCAGGAGCACAGTCGTATTTGGCCTGCTTCTTGAGAATGCAGGTGAGCTTTTCTCCAACCGTGATGGAGCCAGACTCGAGGTTAGCTTTCCTGTGTGGTGGCTAATGGAGGATCTGAGATGCCAGAAGTTTGTCAAAGCTGCATGAGAGAATGTCAACCACGCACTCCTTGAGGCGTGACGTGACTTTAGCCATAAGCATATACAGGAGGTGGGAAACTTTTGCCTCCTGTAGAAAAGTCCTGTCTTCAGCATAGATTATTTCAATCCACACAACTCAGTGCCATGCAGGGCTCCCAGTATGTGTTCCGTTAACAACTGTCGTACAAACCACAGGAAAAAAAAGCTTTGAGTAGCAGTCCTAGCCATATCTTTTGACATAAACTCCTTAGTATAAATACGTAACCTTGCACTCACCGATCAGCTCCAAAACACTTTTCCAAAGCTTGCCTCCCCACTTACTCATCAGTGTAGCTACCAGAATGTCCATTGCTCCCCAGAAGCTGTATACTCTTGTGCCTAATTTACATTCTCCATCCTTCCCATGCTGCCATTTTCTTCCTAAACACCCAAACCTGATTGTGTCATGCACACACACACACACACACACACACACACACACACACTGGCACAGATCTCCATTCTGTGTAGAATGGAGTCCAAACCCGTTAACGTGGTATATAAAACCCCTCTCAATCCAACTCTGACCTGTTCACCAGCATCATTTCCACTCTCCCCTTCTTCATCTTCTCCCTTCCCTGATGTCACCACAAAATCATCCCACATTCCTCACTGATTCTAAAAGATCCCAAGCCCACGCTCAATACTTTTGTGTGCGGCTACTTCTCCACGAGGGGTGGATTTCCTCTATATCTACCAGGTAAATTCTTTCTTCCCCTCCATGAGCTAGTTCAAATATGCTGCTCTACGAAGCCCATTCTAAAGGCCCCAGATGAAGTTAGTGATACCCTTTCCTGTGAGCAAACCAAGAGAAAGCTGCTTTACTCATGCACATATCTGACTGCATGATAATAGCTCGCCTGCCTACCTCACCATGAGAGTATGTATTTCTAGAAGGCAGGGATCATTTTCTAATTATTTCTGATTCCTCAGTACCTAGCACAATGTGTATCACCTAAGAGTTGCTTAGTACATATTTGTAGATTAAATAAGTGCCACAGTCATTTGGCATTTGGTAGGCAATGTTGGCAGTCTTGGAAAGGATCCTTTGTGATCAGGTAGTCAGGCTACCCTGCATTGTCTATTAGAAGCCCCATCATCAGCTTTGAGAATGTCCTTCTCTCCCTGTGAATATACTGGTCTGGCAGAGACAGTGAGAACGTAGGGCGCATAAAACAGGAGGTGTTAGCTCCAGGATTCACTGGCACCTTACATGTGCTCAGGACAGTAGAGGACGTTAATGGTATGCTATTATGAGCTGAAGTGATCACCTGGCTTCCTGTGCACGGTAGATCTAAGAAAAGTGCTCTGCAAATCATATGTCCTCACTAAAGATCAAGGAGAATGAACTCCATAAATCAAAACTATAGAATATCAAGGCCAAAGGACCCCAATATCAACCATTCTATTGTAGAAACAAGAAAATTGAGACCCTGAGAGGGAAAGAAACAGGAACATGAATACAGTAAATTGGCAAATAGACCACAGATGAGGTCAAGGAAAGGTAATGTCTGTTTAAGGTGCTAGTTTTTCTCTGTTTGCCCCGGAAACACTAAACCACTCTGCTCTGCAGTGCACCCCAGATCCCCTTGTAGGCCAGAACCGATCTGGGAAGCTGCCATGGACCTTGGCAGCTTTCACCGTGCTTGTAGAACATTGACATTTTTGTTAGGGGTGACTAAGAGAGAAGATTTGCCTTGGTTAGAAATTAGTCAGATGGCATTTCCTTAGGCTTTGCTTTCATTTCTCAGTGAAAGGTTGAAATGCATGAAGCGTTGGTTTTCCTGTCAGATTATTTCATTAACGATCTGTAGTTATTGCATAATTTCCAGAAGCCTAGGGCAAGAGAACTTGATAATGAAGAATGCCCCCAAACACCAGGAGACAGACGCCAGGCAGGCATTGACTGGGGGGGCCTCAGGAGAGCTCATTACAAGTCCTGGATCTTGACTTTCTCACTTGTAAAACAAAAGGTTTTGACCAGGTGAGCTCTGGTTCCCATTCCTATGCCAAGAATCTTTAAGGCTTCCAAGGCCATTCAGGAATTGTCATTTCTCTCTTGCTCTGTGACTGGCCTTGAGAAGTGAATCATAACAAGGACTTCATTCCTGTCATCACAGAGCTTCCAGTCTTGTAGGGAGCACCAGAAAACATAGGTTAAAGGTTATTGTGAGTGTAGTGAAGGAAATAATGAGGTATCGGATTACATGTGAGAGGGAATTACACGACAGGGGCCGGGGGAGGGTCCTCAGTTTAGACCCAGGATCAGGAGCATCTTCCTTAGGAGGGGGCTTCGAAGCTGAGACTTAAAGCCATCAATTAAAAAAATCGTAATAAGGCTTGAGCCTTCCAGGCAGGGGGAACAGAACGTCTAAGAGGCTGAGGTGGAGAAGAGGTTGGTCAGTTTGAAAACCTGAAAGGGGACAAGTGTGCCCAGAACACAGTGAGTGAGGAGACAGGAGGGGGTGTACACGATGAGGTGAAAAAGAGAGGAAGCATGAAAGGTCCAAATCTAGGTTTCAGTATCACTCTGAGGGTGATCATTAATTAGGCAGAAAGGTAACACAATTTGATGTTCCATTTTTCTCATGGCTGTTTGGGGGACAACCTGACTGGGGCCAGCGCAGAAGCAGGCAGATAATTTAGGAGGCCATGGGAATAGACCTGGTAAAAGGTAATGGTGGTAGGGGTGAGGTAGCGAGACGTAGACGGCTGATATTAATAATTTTGGAGAAGGCGTTGAGCGACCTCTTGATGGATTAGTATTTGGCTAATCACTTATGAGGGGCGCCACTGAGTCGGGAGGGGTAGGATGAGTGTACCAAAGCAAAGACGACCTGGTCCCAGGTCCAGACCCTTAGGAAGTCACAGTTCACATTATTGTCAGCGAGTGTGGGTGAGCAAGTTATGATAGCGATGATACGTCCTTTTGCTTTCACAACACAGAAGGAGAGAGGCGTCCACGACTGAGGAGGAATAAAAAGAGGTGTGCCAAAGGAGTAGGGCTGTGAGCTGGGCCATGGAAGCAGGGTCTGGTTTAACAAGCAGACAAGGGAGAGAAATCATTCAGAGGAGCAAGAGTAGAGCCAGTTATGGTGTGAAGGCACGTGCTGCGACTCAGGAACCTTGAGCAGCTCAGTCTAACTGAGGAAGACTGGGGCCAAAGCACAGTGTTAGGCAGACAAGGTTGGAAGTGTAAGCCGAGGTCAGATTCAGGCGGGTCTGAAGCCTTACGGAAGGTCTGCACTCCTGCAGAATTTCAGAGTGATAGTATTCATTCTAAAATAGGAATGATCATTTTGGGGGTGAGATCTATTTAGGGGTAAGATGAGCCTAGTCACTGAGTTTACAAGTTACTCTGAAACTCTGTTATGCAGGCATGTGGGGGAAGCCGGCACATGACCCCTTTTTCCAGGTTTGTGCTCTGAACCAATGGAGCAACCAAACAAAAAAAGTACCATTAATACCAAACACTTTTATAGCGCACTTACCTTGTGAAGGCACTGTTCTGAATACTTTACGTATATTAACTCATTAAATCCTTCCAGTTCTAGTTTGGCAAGTACAGAGTAGGGATTTGAACCTCGACTGTTTGAGGCTGTTGCCTACATTCTCATCCATAATGTCTTTCTGCCTCTGGAGGAATGAAAGATGAAAATATTACCTTTACATAGAAAGCACCACTCTGGGAAATGAGCTTATATCAGGCACGTGGGCCTCCTCATCTAAAGCCCAGAAGCAGACAGGGGTATCCATCAGGCATAGACAGTGCTATAATATCCCAGGCTTCAGCCAGAATGATTGCATAAATGTCCCTGCATGTCCAAGAATGGTGGCAAATGTGTGTGCTCTGTGAGCAAGCCAAATCTGGACAAGGGAGGGAAGGTACTGAAGGATCCAGGTTACAGGGGCCTGGGTTTTCCTTGCAAACTCACAAGTCACATTAAGGGCTCGTGCTCCAGAGAGAAATGAGAGGTGGGGGGACAGAGGTCAGCAGTGTTAGCATGGTGGAACTTCTTTGCCATAGAAGGAAACACCAAGGGCACAGAAAAAGGGCTCCCTCCCCAACACCTAATATCTAGCAAGGTTTGTTTTACTTAGAATGATATATTATTACATGTAATAGAATATAATATACTTAGCACTAAAATTGTGTTGAAGGAAAATCAACAATATGCTGTATTTAGTCAGTGGACAACTATTTATTTGCCTACCATATGTCCAGCATTATATTTAGAGCCATTGTTAAAAATATCCATGATATTTTATGCCATCAAAGTACAAATTTCCCCACTGCACTGACTACTGTACAATTCCCAATAAACAAATTTATTTTACCTAGAGATAATTTTGACTTCTTTCTGTTGTGGTGTATTTATCAAAAAATCAAGGCATCAATGGAAATAACGATTCAGACCATAGAAGCCGTAGGCTTATCAAATGTTAAAATCAGTACATTCCAAAGATGCCAGCCCCATGCTTTGATGTTGTGTGTGATAGCTATCATACTATTAGTGGTTAAAATCCTTTGTAACTGGGGAGATAAACTATTTCTTTACTAAAGTGTGGAGACCTAAAAACTAGAATGGATCGCCCACAATGAGCTGGCACTAAGTGTACTAACATCGGCTTGAGACACTGTAAGATAGTTCACAAATTTACTTAAAATTAAGAAAAGAAGATTGGGTAATGTTGGATGGCTGACAGTGGGAACATTAGGGTTACACAATACTAGCATATCATTACATGATCATTTGTGATAAACAAAAAAGGAAAGTTTATATATGAGGAACTTATAAAACGATGGCAGATCACCAGAGAGGTCCTTGTCTCTGGCTTCCCTTATTGACGAAGGAATAATCAAGCATCAGTTAAGCCTCCTTTCAGGTGTAAAAAAATAGCATTAAGGCATGGCTCTGGGTCTCATGCTCGCTTGAATCTTTACTGTCACTTGAGGTGAGAGATCACTGTAAGAAGCTGATGTGGGGAAAGAGGGAGGCATCGCAGCTCAATGGAAATGGTGAGCAGGGAGAACCCGCTGAATTAGTCAGGCTGTTCTGTCACCTCCTAAACTTGTGTGAGCCTGGGCAAGTCATTTCAGCTTGGTGCGTGTCAGTTCCCTCATCTGTAAACTAAGAGAAGTTGGTCCAAATCATCTGAGTCCCTTGCAGTTTGAACATACTAGCACCTTAGGCACAGTTTCTAGAAGCTGAACTCACACCTCCGTCAACTCCCTGTATAATATGACTTAAAAAAAAAAAAGCAACTCTGGTTTGACTATACAAGTTATCATTCACTCTTCTCAAAGCCACTGTGGGTGTCAGTATGATAAACACCCAGTATTAGTAGCATCAGTTGTTAATAGAATGAAGTGTTTTCTGACACACACACACCCAGGCTATTAGAGAGTCATCTTAATGGTACCTCAGTGTGGAGGAAAGGGCAGAAAACACATTTGTTTCCTATCTTGGACGTTACTGAACCACACTCCATATAATTCAATATAATTAAGTCAACAAATTAATACACCTATAATTGGCCAGTGTCAATTTCTCCCAGTCCCAGGAAAAGTCAGATATACGTTTTCAGAATCTGTCCTGTTATTTTCCATAGAATCTATTAAACTAAATATCCAATAAACTGTATGGATTAAGATGGAAATATCCAGTGCGATCGTCTAAAATATGCTACAGTAGAAAACATTTGATGTTAAGGAAACTTTAGGCCTTGTTGTACAGATTCTTTCTCCTTTGTGGTTGAAATTCTAATCTGCCACTTCCTCTTACGAAGATCAGGAAGTTACAAAGAAAGATGGCAGAAAGGTAACCTTATACCTCCACAGTAAAGAATCAAAGGAAATTAAATAATGTACAAAGATAAATAAATCTCTGGTGTCATAAATCCTACCACTTAGACTTGAAGACTGGGCGACTCTGGGATACAGCTAAAAATAGGTCATTAATCCTAATTAATATTGATTACAAAGAGATTAGAAACACAGAGGCCACCCAAATGGGGACTATTAGGTTCTTATACAAGCAGTCCTCAAGCAGGTAACATTTGGCACAAAGGAATTAACAAATATTCCTTGTGCTCTAGCAGCTGAGGGAAGTGTGACAACAGAAGGGCACTTAATGATGCTGGGAAGAAGTATGGATTCACTTTTCTAGAATAGGGGGTATTCTTTTTTTTAAATGAACTACACATTAGTGTAGTTTTTAATATACTAAAAAAAAGGCTGAAAATAAGCTTGTAAAGATTTCAAGCTCTGGCAATCAACCAGATTACAAGGAAGCAAGATGAAATCTGTTGGCCATACCTGACTCATAGCAGTAATACCTACCTGGCTGGGCTGTTCTGTGGATTCACTGAAAAGAGCTCTACAAAGTCCCGAGCCTGGTGCCCAGCACCGAAACCACATACAGTTCTCATTTCAAGTGGTGGGTTCAGTTACTCTTAACCAATTGTCTTATTAATGCAATTCGTATTAAAATTTCAGACAGCCTGGGGCGCCTGGGTGGCTCAGTCTGTTAAGTGTCAGACTCTTGATTTCAGATCATGAGCTCACGGTTCGTGAGCTGGAGCCCCACTTCCGGCTTTGTGCAGACAGTGAGGGGTGTGCTCGAGATTCTCTCTCTCCTCGCTCTCTGCTCCTCCCCCGCTTGTGCTGTCTCCCTCTCTGTCAATATAAATAAATAAACATTTAAAAAAATTCAGACAGCCTGGTTGGCAGAAGTCACTTAGAAGGGTGGGTGTATTTATATACATGTGCTCAGTTCCAGCTTCTTAGAGAGCAAGGTTTCTGCACAGTAAGATTCAGAGGTGGTCTAGTCTAGTCAGGCCTTCCAGCCCTGTCTGTACAATAGAATCACCTGGACCACTAATAAAGATAAGAGTGCCAGGACCTCACCTCCCATTAGTTGAATCTGTAGGGGTGAGGTGTGGGCTTCCCAGAGTACAGAACACTTCCAGGTTATTCTAAGTACAATCAAGTTTGAGAACCATAGGCATAAAGGAACCAGAGTTGTCAAGGTTGAATCTCAGTTCTGCTTTGGCAAACTTTCCATGCCTCATTTTACTAAGGTGTAAAATAAACATAATAGAGGTAACAGTGATGCCTACCTCTAAGGGTTGTTTTGAGGCTTAAACTAATTTATTTAAAGCCCTTATGACAGGTATAATTTACAATGATAGTGCATGCCTTTTGTCCCTGCATGGGTGGATGGTATATGGTGATTTAATTAAGATCTAAAATATGATATCTAAGAATTAGCCCTTATAGAATTTTATCTTAAGGTCTGTTTCTACCCATGATGCTGCATCTTATAGAAGCATAATTTCAGGCACGGTAATATGACAACTTAGGCTGTGTCCATAAGCGCTTACCATTTATCAGCCACTAAGTAGACGAAAGGCAAAGAGGTGTCATAGGAAGCAGATTCAAGTATGGACTGTTGCTCTAGCATTTACTAAACATGTGATCCTGAGAAAGTTATTTTACCCACTCCAGCCTGCTTCTCTACCTGTCAGATGGGGCTAATACCTACCACTTAAGAATTATTTCAAAAAATGAATGAGATGATCAATGTGATGAGTCTGTACAGCCCCTGGCACTGAATACAGGCTTAGTACATGTTGTTCCTCAACCCCACCCAAATGCCGTGGGGGTACAAGAATTAATGAGATAACTGTCTCAGGCTTCACAGTCTACTTGAGAAGATAGGAAATGGAAACAGAGACATACATATCACTATTATGTTTAAAGTCTGTGTATCAGAGACAGGCAATGATAAAGAGCTAGCATCTATTTATAGGAAGTTCCTCATGTTTATGTTCTCGGTTCCTTGATAGGGTACATTTGGGGAACTTCTGTGCATCGTTGGTCACTGTTTTGATTTGGGTTTTGGGGGCGGTTGGTTGGCTTCATCTTGTTATAGCTTTAAAAAGCAGACATGATTTGGCAGATGTTTAGAGTAGCAGGTACGCCTTGCTTTTGATGTCTTTGAGAACACAGAGTGCTTGAGCACTTGGGTGATGTCTTTCTCTAGGTTGTATTTTCTAATAGAAATGCAGTTCGTGAGCGCTTAACAGTGTCACTCCAAATTACGTAACAGGCCATTCTTCAGGAAGCAGAGTGAATCGGTGTGAGTGAAAAACAGCACACTCCACATGAATCATGTTCAACCCCCCTTGACGAGGGGCAAAAGTGACTGGGGCGTTAAGAGAGAAATCTCAACTGGATTCTGCAGTCTATTTAAAACTCGTAAGTAGTCTTAAGCCGAACAGTTCCGAGATAAACCGGTGACGGTAATTGGAAATGAATCATGATTGTCGATTGGAAGTAGAAATGCTGACCCAGGATTTAGGGGACATGGATTGAATTCCCATTTACATCCCTAACTAGATGTTTGATTGCGTTAAATCACTTAAGTGACACTATAATTTGCAAGGAATATTTCCACCGCCATCTCACTTGATCCTTAAATCACTCTGTGTAATATTACTCTCCCATTTTCCAGACACATAAGTCAAAGTTGAGTTTATAAGTAATTGAGGCTTCAATCCCTACTAGTCTAAAAGCAGCACCATCTGTGGACCCCCGCTGTGTCTTGTCTCTGTAGACTGTACTCTTCCCACAAAATATTAGCCGTAATCAGTATTAGGCAAGTAACTTTACCTGCCCGTGCCTCAGTTTCTTCATCTGTTGGCCTTGTTTACCTCACAGTGATAATATGATCAAATCTGAGTTACTAATGTAAAGGAGCTTTGAAGGCATAAAGTCCTGTGTATGCACATCATGATATTTCAGGAAGTGTGCTAGTGAATCTGGACAAGGCATGTGTATAAGTAAGCCTACCACCCCCATTGAAGTCTACGAACCAGGCACTCTGTAAGTTTTAATTATTTTCTGGTTAACGCTCTACATTGCTAAAAGCCTCTTGGAATATTCTACTTTCGTTTGCCAATTTTTTTTAACCCTACTTGGGCTGAGTCCAAACTTGAAAAATTTCATCTGCAAGTGGATTTTTTTTTTTCGACTTTCATAAAGTTCAGAGCATAAAGTACTCTTTCACGGAGAATGAAAACAAAGTTTACAGTGGAAATCATGTCATAGACAAGCCATGGGGCTCTTCGCTCCCCAGCCAGTCCTCCAGAACTGGGTGAGTGCAGGGTGGAGTCTGGCCTCAGAGACTCACCTTTTTCGGTAGACCCACTTCACTGTACCCAGCTACTCCTAGTAAGGGTGTTGTGAACATACTGGGCTTGCAGTGAACTTACAGCACTGTTTGAAGCCTCGTCACATTTGACTACATAGTTTGAGAGGATAACTTCTCCAATCATCCAAAGGAAACATGGCTGCTTACCAGAATTGGTCTAACCAGCTGGACCAAAAAGCCTGAAATCCAGAGCTGTTAACAAGATGGAACCCGTGGGCCCATCCCAGTGGTTTTCAGTTCTAGGTAGGCTTTATTTAAACACAGCCTTGAACTCTTTTAGCTACCTTCTTCCTTTAATACTTCTTTGTGAATTTGAACCAAGCGAGCCCCAGGCCGCAGTGGTGAAGGAAGAGCTGCCATTACCAAGTGTATTGAAATGAAGCTTTCCCTTTCTGTTGCCCACCTCTCTCCCAGATTATGCTCCAAATGTACTGTAACACCTACAGGTGATCAAATGTGCCATGGTCTCAGTTGTCTCTGTGCTTTTGGACCTGAGAGCCCCCTCCCTGAAGTGTCATCCTCACTGTCCCGTCATCACTTTCACCCTCTTTATGATTCAGAATACAGGTCAGATTCTTCCTCCTCCAAGAAGCTCCCCCTGATTCCTCAGACTGTTTCCGGGACTCCCAACGCATTCTGTGTTTGCTTGCGTCTCAGCGTTTTCTCCCCACTTCTTGTCTGTACTTTCCTGCATTCAACCAGCCGTGAACGCTTCAAACTTTCTGGGACATTCTTCTCAACAAGGTTTGGATAAAGAGTGACATGCAGACAAACCATTCAGTGTCTTCAAGGTGGAAGAAAACTGCTAGTTATTAAGTGCTTTCAGTATGCCCGTCACTTCTTGGTACTTCAAGTGACTTATCATGTCATTCCAGATATGCCATGACTGATATGTTACCAATATCATCGTTTTATAAATAACAAAGAAGCTGATGCTCTGAGAGGCTATGCAGTATAAAGGGATTGTGGCAAGACCACATCAAGAGTAAGGTATTCAGAACGAAATCTGAATCCCAAGCCAGTTCTATATCATCATGCCGTTTCCCTCTCCCTTACTTCCTAGGCAGAGCACTGGTTTTGTGTTTTCAGATTTATTTTTTGGTTCACATCAAGCCAAATGAACAAGTTGCTGTGGGTGCTATGGTAAGTCACCCAGGACCGAGGCACTCATTTTCCCAGGTGCAGAGGATGTTAGCTGCTGATAGGAATTGCCGTCTTTGAAGGCAGCTACTTGGCCCTTTTGATGGATATTTTTATACCCTCTCTCTTGAGTCATCCTCTTCCATACCTGGTTGATGCAAAGGTACAAAGGCAAAGCCTCCTTGCTTTCAGGAAAGATCTGCAGAGGCATCCCAGTTCCAAGGCTCTGTGGGGTTGGCTGAGACTTCCACTGAATGCAAATTGCTGTTCAGTTTCTCCCTCTGCTGTCCTGCTTCCCAAAATCTCCTACAAATGTTCCTGAGGACACTACCCAGTAAGCTTCCTGCACGCAAATCTCCATCTCAGAGTGTTTCTCAGGAAACTCAAGCACAGATAGGACAATAGGAAGTCCCTGAATACAAGTGCCTAATCTTGGAAGAATTTGCAAGCAACCTTTTCATAGTGATTTAAGAATGAGAGGCACGGTTAAGAGTGGATGCTAACGTGGATGGAACTGGAGACTGTTATGCTAAGGGAAATAAGTCATACAGAGAAAGACAGATACCATATGTTTTCACTCTTATGTGGATCCTGAGAAACTTAACAGAAGACCATGGGGGAGGGGAAGGAAAAAAAAAAGTTAGAGAGGGAGGGAGCCAAACCATAGGAGACTCTTAAAAACGGAGAATAAACTGAGGGTTGATGGGGGTGGGGGGTGGGAGGGACCGGAAAGTGGATGATGGGCATTGAGGAGGGCACCTGTTGGGATGAGCACTGGGTGTTGTATGGAAACCAATTTGACAACAAATCTCATATAAAAAAACAAAAAGAGTGGATGCTAGGGTCTCTGAGCATACTCTCTGGCCCAGGAAGTGCCATAGATCATGTAATTGCTTTCTACCTACTATTTTGGGGTGAAATTCCAGCCCCTAAGCATCATCACTCCATGGGGTCACTGTGATTTGGTCCAGGCCATGTAACTTTCCGAAGCCTCTGTTTTTCAGGGATCTCATCCATCACAGTATGCAGCTAGCTTTTCAGGTGTGCCCTACGGTTAGAGAGGAGTCATGAGTATCAGCACCTCTGCAAAGTCAAATGGGTCCACTCACTGAGATTGCATACCTAGTAACAATCTCTGCTTTAAGAAAAATGGAGACAACTTTCTCCATGGAGTAAGCCACTGCTATACCTGCCAGGCAAGGTTTCAAGTAGATATATTTTTAACCTGGGCTATGCTCAGATAAAAGCAGTCAATGATAGGACTGGGAACCCGAAATCATGCCATATCCATATTGCCATTTACCCATCATACAACCCTTACTAGTCCTGACTGAAACTCATCATTTCAGATGTTTTACCTCATTGTCCTGGCTTGAGTGAGGTTATATTGGAAAAAAATATGAAGAGTGTAGGCCTAGAAATGGCAGAGAGTTTCACCCTAGAGAAGAAGAGAAAGCTCAGGAAAAAGACATGATGATTGTGGCTACCTTTATGGAGTTCTTGCTCTCTGCCAGGCAAATACTTATGTCATTAGGTTGTTAACCATAAAATACAACTATTGTTTTCAATTCTGCAACTTTTTTCTTCAAAAGCCACCAAACGCCTTGGCCATTTGCTATTCAGAAATAATACTGCTGAGCAAACCCCAAGCTTTATCTCTCAAGAGCTCTGCAGAATCGGCACTGCCTCCTTCTTTCCAGTTTACAGATGATAAAAATAAAGCTTACAATGTTTATATCTTCCTCTAGGCCACACAACTGGCAAATGCCTGAGCCAAATTTCAAATCTGGGTCTGTCAGAATCCAAAACCCTTGCTTTTAATCACTACATGTGCACATGCTGCTTACATAACATAACTTTCTTGATCTCTCTTACAGGATGGCATTTGGAAGCGAGAGGGATTGATTCATATGTCCCTGTTGAGTAAGCCTAGGACAAATGAGAAGAAATGACACTGCAAACAGAGACTTAAAATAAGTGTGTCAGGCATGGCCCAATTCAAACTGATCACGTCCAAAGTCCAGGGACAATCAGACCTAGCCGGTTACAGATACTCACAAAATGTGAGCAGAAATATGTCTTACTTCTGTTGGCTTCTTTCTCAGGGTTGGACAGAGATGACTACAAGAACATCTAGGCTTAAAATCTATCAGTTTAGCAACCAGCAGAAATAATATCTGCCCTTTGTTAATTGCTGTACAAAAAAATTCCAAGAACTGCTCTGAATAGGCTGGCTTCCATTATGTGGCCACCTCTAAACCAATCACTATGAGTATGAGATGCTTTAAAGTTATCATCCAGGACTGGTTAATGTGTTGACTCTGGAGCTGGGTGGTAAGCTGGGGGAAGCTAGCATCAGCTCCTTCCAAATTAAGTGGACTGAGACAAGGGAAGGGGATATTTTCTCCAGGAGGGGTTACCAAAGGGGGCCGGGTGGGACATCCTAGGAAGGCAAAAGCAGCAGACAACTTTTGCAATGAGGAGTAGACTTTTACACCTTGAGGCACACTTTGTTGGAGCCCTACTCACATCTCCTCAACTCTTAAGATGTCTGTGCGCACCAACTCAACCAGCTGCCAGTGCAATGCTCTTTTGCTACAAGGCTGAAGATTGTTCTGAAATTCCAGCCTGTCCCTGGCCTGGCAATTAATTCCTCTCGATAGCAGATACAAGCAATAATTGCGCGACCTGGTGGATAAATACCCCAGCTACCTCATCCCTCATGTTAGGTAATTCTGAGGTTCCTAGGGTTTCTGAGCAGGATTAAACCCCAATAATCTAAAGCTATCATTTAATTAAAAACATACTCTATCCTCATTTCCCTGTAAATCCCAAATGTCAGTTCTCCGTGCCTCTACTGTATATACTGGGATAACCTCCCAAATGAACTAATCGCGCTTGAATTCTTGTCTCATTAAGTCACAACTAATGAAATAGGCTGTTTTAGGAAGTAGCAAAATTCCCAGGAGCAGAAGTCTTTGGTCATGAATGTAAGAAAGCCTTTGGGGAGATCCAGGAATAAAATGGGTGATTGGACTGAAGGGCCAACATTTAGACCTGATTGTCCCTTGCAGTGCTAAGTTGAAGCATTACTTATTTGATTTGTGACACCTTCACCTTTACAGAAAAAGAGACATTACGTTCATGCTTTGGATTCTGGAATTTATGAATGAGATAATATATAAAGTTCTCTGGGGAGAATTTTTTTTTTCTAGAGGTGGTTAGAAAGTATGATGTTTAGCTTCTTCTTTTGTTGTACTATGTTCTCATAAAATGACCTTCTTTGTTCATTCTGTTCTTTCTCCGCTTAAGAAGGGCTCAAGGTTACAAGAACGCATTATTTCCTTGGCCCTGAATAGTTCTGAAGTTTGATACCCACCATCATCCAGGCAGAGAAAGAGCCTTCATGGGAGAACCCATAAAACACGGAACGTGCACATTTGTCATAAAGAAGGAGATAAGGGTCATCATCTATAGCTCTTTGTATCTGTTTGGACGTGTGCCCGGTACACACAAGTGTAAAAGAAGTGATTTCTCTCAAAGTAAATATATCAAAAAAAAGATGAAGAAAATAACTATTTCGCCTTTTGTGGTGTGAAAGAATGCATGTCATGGAATTTATTCTCAAGCAATGTCTTTATTTCCCCAGTGGTATTTTTCTCCAGCTTACTTGTGAAAATACTAATAATAGACAAAATTTGTTGAATGTTAACTATGTGCTGGGCACTATGAAAGCTACTTAATATAAATTATTACACAGGGTCCGCCCAATTTGTATATAAGAATGTATAGCGTCAACAATTTAAGTTCACACAACAGGAGATAATGTCTCCCTGACTCCAGTGGAATATTAGTCATTACTGTATAACAAACCATTTCAAAAGGCAATGTTTAAAATAATAAGTATTCATATTGCTCACAAGTCTACAGGTAAGCTGGGCCATTTTTCTGGGCTTAGCTGGGCTCACCCATGCATCTGTGGTCAGCCATGGGTTGGGTACACAGCTCTGCTCATCTTGTTTGGACTCATTCACATGGGCAAGGTCAATTGGCTACTTTAGGATTTCCACAGCAGAGACAACGGGGCTGTCCTCCAGCTGGTCTTATCCTCCCAGAAGCCAGAACAGGTTTGCTTCTATATGCACACAGGTTCTAAATGTTCCTCCACTATGGGGTACCCAGAGCCAGCCCCATACTCTGAATGCTGACTTACAAGTGGGAGGTCTAGCGGGCCTCTCAGCTCCCTCAAACTATGTACTCTGCTTTCAGTAACACAACACAAGATTGGCTTTGGTTTGTGTTTTCCTCCTTTGTTTCCTCTTCTCTTCCTTTTAAAAAGTATACCTTCTTGGGGCACCTGTGTGGCTCAGTCGGTTAAGCATCCAGCTTCAGCTCAGGTCATGATCCCACAGTTCGTGGGTTTGAGCCCCGCAATGGGCTCTGTGCTGACCGCTCAGAGCCTGGAGCCTGCTTGGGATTCTGTGTCTCCCTCTCTCTCTCTCTCTGCCCCTCCCCTGCTCACACTCTGTCTTTTTCTCTCTTTATCTCAAAAATTAATATTAAAAAATTAAAAGAAATAAAATAAAATTACACCTTTTTCTTTTTTATATTAAACATTGCTTATGTCTACAAAATTTTGTCATATTATTGCATTAAATTGAATATGGTCTCTCACCCATAATAAAGGACCTGAAAGAGGCTCTCATTCCTATATTCTTACAATTAAACCAAAGGGCAGGCATCTGCCTTTCTCCCTTGGTCATTTTCTCTGTGAGTTCAGGCCTATCTTTCCAGTCATTTGCAAGGCTGTGGACATTGATGATTTTGGCTGGTTTGTCCATTCATCATTCAGTGGTCCTATATAGAGATACTTTTCTTTTTTTTCTTAATTTTTTTTTAAATTTATTTATTTTTGAGACAGAGGGAGAGCATGAACAGGGGAGGGTCAGAGAAATAGGGAGACACAGAATCTGAAACAGGCTCCAGGCTCTGAGCTGTCAGCACAGAGCCCGACGCGGGGCTCGAACCCACGGACCGTGAGATCATGACCTGAGCCGAAGTCGGACGCTTAACCGACTGAGCCACCCAGGTGCCCCTAGAGATACTTTTCAATGCAAGGTTTTGTACCAGCTGCTTGGGACACAAAAATGGATAAAACTTTGCACTGGTCCTTGGAGAGCTTATAGGCTCCTGGGGAGGCTGTGGTTTCAGTCCCTTTCAGATAACCTCAGGCTCTTTAGGTGCATGTGTGTCTTTTGGGGTTTCTTCAGTATTCGTTTCCTATGTCCCAAGAGGACACTGGTGTAAAGACAGAAGACTGGGTAGCCTTGTGGCATCATGGGGGGCTGTCTGGTTCCCACCCTGCTTTTTTCTGCAGGCTGCCTTGGCAGCACGGGTGCTCTCATTCAGCCCCAGCCATCATTCTGGCATCCTCTGCCAATGGCAAATGCTGCTGTGGCCTTCAGCCTTGACGTCCACATTCTGCAGGGCCCTCCTATGGACTCCAGCCCTCTTCCAAGCTCAGGATCTCCTGGTCCTCTCGGGGCTGGTGGCAATAATGCACTGTGGCTCTCTCTAGATGGGGCACACGTAGTGTGTGAGAGATGGCCTCTGCCCCTCTGCTTCCCCACTACTCCTGTACCACAGCAGGTGGTAGCTTCATGCTGATTATGGGGCTTCTCTGAAGGGCTTGCCAACTCCCAAGGCTTTGCAGAAGGATGCAGGTAACTGAGTTTTGATGGCAAAGTCTCCTAAATGATATTAGGTTTCAACACCCTCCAACATGACATTCACACCACGGCAAGGCTGAAACTCAGAGAGTCATGCTTTGCCCATTTTGTTTCCCTTTCTTCTGTGCCTAAGCCCATCTACCACCAGAGGGGCCATCTTCTTCCCACTTGTGAGGGTTTCCCTGCATCTGATCCGTTTTCTCAAGATTCTCTATAATTGGTTTCAAGAGCAGCCTTCAACTTCTGCCTCCATGGATATCATAGACCGTTTTTATTTTGTTTTCTGTTAACACAGTCAGCTCTCTGAAGACCAAAGCATTTGCTTTCATACCATTGTCTCGCTATATTCTTCAAAACAGTGTTCCGGAACTCAAAGCAGCAAAGTCCTGATGTTCAAATTGGTTCTGTTCTCACATGAAGGAAAAAAAAAATGTCATTGATTGTAGAGCAGCAAAGGGAAAAGGATCTCAGGAGTTAGATGTGCAGGGTACATGGGAGTTCGTGCTATTATTCTCTCCATGTTATACCTGTGTGAAATTTTCATAAGAAAACATTTTTATCCAAGTATAATTAACATACAATGTTATATTAGTTTCAGGTATACAGTATAATGATTCAATAGTTCTATTCATTATTCACTGTTCATCACAAGTGTACTCTTAATCCCCTTGACCAATTTCACTCATCCCCCCCTCACCTCCCTTCTGGCAACCATCAGTTTGTTCTTGATATTTTTTTTAATTTTTTTTAATGTTTATTTATTTTTGAGAGAGACAGAGACAGAATGAGAGTGGGTTGGGGCAGAGAGAGAGGGAGACACAGAATCCGAAGCAGGCTCCAGGCTCTGAGCTGTCAGCACAGAGCCTGACGCGGGGCTTGAATTCACAAGCTGTGAGATCATGACCTAAGCCAAAGCCAGACACTCAACCGACTGAGCCACCCAGGCGCCCCTGTTCTTGATATTTTTAAGATTCTGGTTTTTTTGTCTTATTTTTCTTTGTTTCTTTGTTTTGTTTCTTAAATTCCACATATGAGTGAAGTAAAATGGTATTTGTCCATAGTTAAAAAAAAAAAAAACTTTTAAAAGCTTAATTACCATTAAACTCATGAGGAGGTTTGATATGCCAAGATGCCTAGGAATAAACAAAGAATCCGGGAAGCAGAGTGGTGACAGTGACATGACTTACGTGAAGGTTTCCAAAAGGCTTAATGAGATTTCTTCTTTGTTCTCTCTCTCTGTTTCATCTAAATTCTAACAAAGCAAGGATGGTTTATCAAGCACAATCCAGTCAGGGAGAGAGGGAGAGAATTGGCTGGGGGGAGGGAAAGAAAAAAAGAGAAAGAAAACCAAAACTGGACTGGTGACCAGTGTCTAGAAGACAAAACGAAGTCTTAAAAAGATTGAATGTTCTGAGGGAAAAAGAATGACACAAACTCCTCCTGTCCCCAAAGCAGAGTACAGGGTACTTGAGACACACAGGAATATGGAGACAGCACTATGAACTACTTAATTCCTCAGAAGTTCACCGTTCCACTGGAAAGGAAGAGCTGTTACGTGGCTAACCCAGAGCCAATGTGAGAGTAGCAGAGATAGTAATAAAGCATCTTATATTTGAATATATATATTTATATATATATTCTTATATATATATTCTTATATATATATTCTTATATATATTCTTATATATATTCTTATATATTCTTATATATATATTCTTATATATATTCTTATATATATTCTTATATATATATTCATATATATTCTTTCTTATGTACATATCTATACATATATAGTCTTATATATATATTCTTATATATTTTTTTTTCTTACTATATATATTCCAGTCCAATACATGGGGAAATAACATATAGATTCATTGATTCATTCACTCAGGAAATAGTATGTGTCCTACACTTTAAAAAAACATGAGGAATACAGCTGAGACCAAAATAGGCAAAAATTCCTGCCTTTATGGAGTTTACTTGCCAATGGGAGAACATGCCATCAAATGAAATAAGTAGATCCAAATATAGTGTATTAAATGGTGAAACCTGCTAAGGAAATAAATAAAACAGGTAAAAACAGGCAAGGGACCTTCCTGGAAGGAGTGCGCTATTTAAAATAAGGTTAAGGAAGGTGTCTCTGAGTCAGT